>NW_006399957.1:1289538-1308264 GCF_000299155.1 Elephantulus edwardii | reverse complement strand
ATTGTGCTTACGCGAAACCTATACCTCAACCAAGAAGCAGTCATTAGAATAGAGCAAGGAGACACTGCGTGGTTTTAAATCAGGAAGGGTGTACGCCAGGGATGTATTCTGTCTCCACATCTTTTCAATCTATATGCAGAACAGATCATCCGAGAGGCTGGACTCTATAGGAGGAATGTGGCATCAGGACTGGAGGAATATTCAACAACTTGTGTTATGCAGATGACAAAACCCTGCTTGCTGACACTGAGGAGGACGTGAAGTGCTTGATGAAAATGGTCAAGGACTGCAGGCTTCAATATGGATTGAAGCTCAGCATCAAGAAAACAAAGATTCTCATCACTGGGGCAACTGGCAGCATTATGAATAGATGGTGAAGAGATTGAGATTATTAACAGCTGTAGTTTGCTTGGCTCTACAACCAAGACTCTTGGTACCAGCATCCAGGAAATCAAGAGACAAAGTGCATTGGGAAAGTTGGCTGTCAGGGACCTCTCCAGAATACTGAAGAGCAACGATGTCAGTCTGGAGACTAAGATGCATCTGATCCAGGTCATGCTCTTTGCAATTGCTTGTTATAAGTCAGAGAACTGGACAATGGCATAGAAAGATAATTGATGCCTTTGAGCTGTGGTGCTGGAGAAGAGTGTTGAATATGCCATGGACTGCTAGGAGAATGAACAGGTTCGTCCTGGAGAGCGTGAGGTCAGGCTGCTCTTTGGAGGCAAAGATTCTGAGGCTTTGTCTGACATACTTTGCACATGTTGCAAGGAGGGACCAGTCCTTGGAGGAGGACATCATGCTTGGAAGTGTGGAGGGACGGAGAAAGAGAGAGAAATCATCTATGAGATCTATTAATACAGTGACTAGGGTAATGAGGGTAGGTATGTCAGAGACAGTAAAGTTGGCACAAGATAGAGCAGGTTTCAGGGCTGTTGTACACAGCATTGTTATGAGTCGCAAATGACTCAACAGCACATAACAACCACCATCTTGTTACTACTCCATAGTAATTTTTTCATTTATTTGCTATAATCTTTTCAGATGTAGATTGTCATCCTGTCCCTCCAAGATTAGATAGATAAGCAGATTTCTAGAATTTACAGAAGTCCTCAAGAGAGGACTTTTCTCTGATCTGTTCCCTACACACCTCTCAGATCGGCTCCTCGATGCTGACTGTGCCAGCTCTCCTCTCCCTTCCATGTGAGTATGTTGTGTGCTCCCATCACCAAGAACATGGGCCTCAATGTCCCATGCAGTGAGTCCTTATTTGGAGACCAGATAGCCGATTGGAAATCTGGAGACACCTGTTCCACATAACATCCCAGAGGAAGTTATTACTTAACTTGGATAACTAGGAGCAGATAAATGTCAGAAGCACATAAAGCAAGTAATTGGCTTTTCCCCCATGGTATAAATCAGCTTAATCCTCAAAAATTATACTCTGCAAATTACCACATTTATGCCTTCCTGTCTGGCAAGCACCAAGGTCAGTAGCACCAAAAATTAAAGGGTGTGGGTTTCACTGAATTCAAACAATAAATAATATTTCTCAGAAGGAGCAAGTTCTCCTTAAATGCTTTCACTACTCATTTTCCCTAATAAGTGACCAATTTGCAGCATGAAAACTGCTTGAAGGCAGTCAATATCCAGGATGACAATAACAGGACAATGAGTTTGTCATGGCCACAGAGAGCTGTATTATAAATCAGTGCCGGCCGTGGCGGCCCTACTGTACCCTCAGAGCAAAGTCAGCCTGTAAAGTCTTGGGATCTTTGTCTTCTGTACCACAGCCTCCGAGAACAGAGCTGTAGACCTGTCATTCAGTACAAATCCAAGAAAGCACTCTTGTTTAAACTGCGCATGTGAAGCTGATGCCATTCTCTCTACGTTTTCCCTGGCTAGTGCATACAATCAAGACCTACAATTAACATATGCTGAAAATTGAAAAATGATGAAAAAATCACTAAGAAACTATTGTTGTGGGTTGAATCGTGTCAGAATGATGTATTGAAGTCTTACAAGTCTGTACTTGTGAACATGACCTTGTTTGGAATTAAGATGTTATCAATCCACAGGAGGTCACATTGGCATAGGACAGGCCCTAATGTCTTCTGAGAAGTGTCTTATAAAAAACAGAAAAGAAAACAGTCACACAGAGAGAGAAGATCTCATGTGAAAATATATCTACAAGGAACATATATCTATAAGGAATACCTTAAAATGAGCAAAAACTGAAAGATAGAAACTTCAGTTCTACTTTCAGTTTTAGCAATTGAGTAGGTATTGAAATTAAGTAGATATCATGGAAAACATGTGGGAAAGTGAATTATGCTGAGCAAAATTTTCGGTTTGTGGAGCCACGTTTGCGATATCATACCCCTTTGCTCCACTCTCCTTCTCCTCTCCTACTGTACATTCAAAATGCCCACAACAGGGCCACCCCTTGGTTGATAACAACACCAGTGACCGTCAGCTAGATGAGCTGGGAGAGGACACCAAAGAGACTGTCCATGAGAATAAGAGGTCATTAAAAAGACATCCTCTTGTTGTTGTTGTTGTTGTTGTTGTTGTTGTTGTTGTTGTGAGCCGTCGAGTCGTTTGTGACTCATAGCGACTCTATGTACAACAGCCCTAAACCATGCTCTATCCTGTGCCAATCGCATTGCCTCTGACACACCCATCCCAATTACCCCAGTCACTGAATCAATCCACCTCATAGAGGGTCTTCCCCTCCTGCACTGTCCCTCTACTCTACCCAGCATGATGTCCCTCTCTAAAGACCTGTCTCTCCTTACAACATGTCCAAAGTATGTCACTCGAAGCCCCAGAATCCTTGCCTCCAAGGAGTAGCCTGGTTTAACCCTCTCTAGGATGAATCTGTTTGTTTTCTTGGCAGTCCATGGTATATTCAATACTCTTCTCCAGCACCACAGCTCAAAGGCATCAATTCTCCTTCTATCCTCCCTAGTCATTGTCCAACTCTCTGATGCATAACAAGTGATTGCAAAAGCCACATAGGGGAGAGAAAAACCAACATGGATGTCAGAATAGACCCTGAAAATTGCACTAGCATCAAGAAACCAAAACAAGTGGAAAACATGCTGAAGTAAATGAGCAGAACAGAAGATGTCACAGGGATGCCCTCAAAGCCAAGTATTACACAGAGAGCTGGAACAAAAGAATAAAAAGAGAGGAACTCAGCATTTCTCAAACTGAAAGATAAATTCCAAACTCGAGTTGCAATGCTGAGACATGCCATGGGCAAAATTTGCAGTGATCCAGGGAGCATTTAAAGAAGATGAAGGGAGCATAGTCACTGTGCAGAAAAGATCGGGCCAACACGGAAACATTGGGGGAAGTACCGTATGATCAAGAGTCAATGGTAATAAAGGAGGAAGTTCATGCTATGCTGAAGGCCTTGGCCAACAATTAGGTTCTAGAATCTATAGGATACCAGCTGACGTATTTCAAATAACAGATGCAATCCTAGATTTGCTGTCCAATCTATGCCAGGAAATTTGGAAGACAGCTAACTGGCCAACTGACAGGAAGAGATTCATATTTGTTCCCATTCCCAAGAAAGGTGATTCAACAATGTGGAAATTATCTAATAATAACATTAATATCACACACAAGCAAAATATTGCTGAAGTTCATCCAAAAAAATTACTAGAAGAGTCCATTGACAGGGAACTTCCAGAAGTTCAAGTTCCGTTTGAAGAGGCCATGGCACCAGAGATATCACTACAAATGTCAGGTGGACCCTGGCTGAAAGCAGAGAATACTAGAAGAATGTGTATTTAGGCTTTATTGACTATGCAAATTTCACATTTGTTGACGAAGCTTATTTCACATACTTTGAGCATGTTGTTAGGAAAGGCTGTTCCGTGGAGAGGCACATCATGCTTGGAAAGGTCAGCTAAGGAGAAGAAGACCCTCAACCAGTTGGTCTCTAGTATGTCAGAAATTCTGAGGATGGCACAGGATAGGACAAGGTTCAGATCTTTTGTTCATAGGTCAGCTATAAGCCATACTTAACTTGATGGAAGCTAACAATAATAACTTAGAAAAGGTGGGTAGAATCAAGGAGTTGGATCATTGTCCATATAATTCTACAAAGAGGAAAATGAAAATTCTGTCAGAACTAGTGAATCTAGGAAAACTTTAAGTTGTCAAAAGTAAAATGTAAGGTATCAAATTGATATCCTAGGCATTAGGTAATGGACTGGTATAGGCCATTTTGAATAGATCTACTAAGACAAATTGAAGAAGATCAGAGTCACATTCATTGATAAAAAGATTATTTCAAGGTCTATTACAAAGCACAATATTATCAATGATAGAATAGTATTATGCATATTCCTACAAACAGACCACTTAATATGACAATTATTCAAAGTTTTCACTAAGTACTAATGCCAAAGAAGAAGAAAGTGAAGATTTTAAACAATTTCTGCATTGCAGATTGATCAAACATCTAATCAAGATCCATTGGTAATTACTACTGATTGGAATGCAAATGTTAGAAACAAATAAAAGGGATCTGTACTTGGAAAATAGGGCCTTGGTGATACAAACAATCACAGAATAGAATTTTGCAAGACCAACAACTTATTCATTGTAAATATTTTCCCCAAAACCATAAACAGCAAAAGTACACATCGATCTCACCAGACAAAAATGCACAGAAATCAAATTAACTACATCAGATGAAAGAGCCAATGGAGAAGCTAAATAACAACAGTCAGAACAAGGCAAGGAGCCAAGTGAGAAAAAGACCTTTAATTGTTCATATGCAAGTTCAAGCCAAAACAAACCAAAATAAAAATAAATTAAAACAATTCCATATATCTAAGTACACCCTAAAATATATTCTACCTGAGTTTAAACATCATCTCATTCTTACATCTCATACGTAAATTTGGTGTACTGAACACTAATAATCAAAGACCATATGAGTTGAAAGATATTAAGGATATTATACGTGAAGAGAATAAAAGCAATTGAAAAGAAAATAGTAAAATGCATGTTAAAGTATGGAGAACCTAAGCAAATTTGACATATAAAAGCTGGAAAGAATATTTTAAAAGTGGCTAAATAAAACTAAGTAAAGTGTTATCACGGAAACCTGGAGCTGTAAACCAAAGGGACGAACATGCTCAGCATTTTTCAAGCTGAAAAAAACTGAAGAAAAAGGCGAGTTTCAAGATGGAACAGTGATGGAAACCATGAGCAAAATCTTGAACAATGGAGAAAACAAGAAAAAATTATTTAGAGTCGCTGAATCAAAAATGTAAAAAGGGAAGCAGAGAGGGTAGGAAACTGAGGGTGGGAAGTGGGGGAATCACAGTGTCACAGAGTTGGTGGGTGGAGCGAGGGGGTGAAGTAATTAGGAATGACCGGTGGAGATCTGAAAAAGGCAGGTAGAAGTGGACATAGATCAATGGTGATTAATTTTTTAAGACATAATGTATGGGAATAATCGTATGAAACAATGTGAATGAAGGAATGTGTGAAATACAATGAACATGAATGAGAAAAACTTTTCATGCAGAAAAAATCTGTACAAATCTAATAGATTAATATAATTTTTTTTTAATTTAAGAAAAGAGTCAGTAAGTACCATTTAAGGAGGTTATTAAGAAGCAACAAATGATCAAAAACCAACTTTTGTATCTTATGAGCATACTTGTTCAAACTGTATGTTGAGTATCCAAAAAAGTTCAAGTTTTTGAAGAATATAGCATCAAATTTAGAGTTTATTATTTAATTAATTGAAACATGCAAATTACATAACTTTTCCTGCAGAAAACAAAGAACACTGAATTTACTTAAGAAAGTTAATGATTGTAGCCTTCGGTATGGAATATATATGTCACTATAATGAAAACAAATGTGATAATGGTTACCCATAGTGGACAGTATTTGGTAGAACTCCTCAATTAAAACAAGCTTGGAACCAGGACTGGCATCCAATTCCAAAATATCCTGCCTCTAGAAACTCTAGAACTTGGATAAAGGATGAAAGTTTTGTAAGTGTTATACAAGTGTCATGGTTATACAAGTATTCAGGTCTTTCGTTCATAGGGTTGCTTCAAGTCACCTACATACGACTCGATGGCACTTAACAACAACAACATAATGAAAACAAAACCCCTTACAGATGGACCAATAGGCAACATCGTGAGGAATGAAGAAGATATTGAAGTTGTCAAGGATTCCTTTTACTAGGATCCACAATCAAAACCCAAGGAAGTAATGGCC
This sequence comes from Elephantulus edwardii, assembly GCF_000299155.1. Taxonomy (NCBI): domain Eukaryota; kingdom Metazoa; phylum Chordata; class Mammalia; order Macroscelidea; family Macroscelididae; genus Elephantulus; species Elephantulus edwardii. Next base: position 1,301,997 of record NW_006399957.1, on the reverse strand, counting down.
AAAGAAACATACTGAATTCAGCAAATCTGCGTCAAAAGCTCACTTTTAAGTGTTAAAAATCAAACCAACCCGCAAAAGTAACAAAGAAGCTGCCTTGAGGACTTATGCCAGGCGCAAGCTAGGTGTTTCAGTCACCACAGATTTCTAGGTATGTGGGCAATGATGAAGGAAGGCCAAGGAAGAACGATGCCTTCGAATTAGTGTTCAAGAACATTCCGTGGACACAAAGAAGCTAGTTTTGAAATAAGTACAATCAGAATGCTCTTTTCTAAAAAGCTTGGGTCATTTTATTAGAAAGTCTCAATCCATGGGCAAAGATATGATTGTTAAGTAGACCATCAATAGTAAACAAACAAACAAAAATTAAATCCTTCAGTGATATGAAGGCACAATGGCTACAACAAGGCGCTCACACATAACAATGAGTGCGAAGATGACAGAGGGCCAGGCTATGTTCAAGGACCACAGGGCGGTGAGGAGATGGAACCTACTCTAGCACCTGACAAACACAAAACAGCACGGATCTATGAGATAACCTGTATTTTCTTCTCTGTTGGTGAGTTGGGAAGGAGGAAAGAGTAGAAGTTGTTATAAATAAGGAATGGCAGAAAGAATTCGCAGGTCCTACACATTTAAGAAACCAAGAGAGACAAAGGCAGATGGGCGCAGATGGAAGAGAGAAGTTCAGCATCATCCACAGGCTCGACCTAAATGTTGGCACCATCAGGTTCCGGTCGGCTGAAATGGAGATGTTAGGTGCTGCAAGGTAAAATGGGGCGGAGACAGCTGCCCCCATTCGAATGGCACTGTGACTTCTCTCAGTGAGCTCCCTCAGGAGGTCACAAGCAGATGGCAGAGTGAGAACAATCAGTGCAAATACCAGGAGCCACTTTAAAGCTCCTTCAAGCTCCAAACCAGAAACATGTTTATGGAAGAGAATCTACAAGGTCTCAACAACACAATCCAGAATCTTCTCTTTTCCTGTAAGAATGATACCCTACCAATCACCAGTGACACATGATACTTCTGGTCATCAGACAGCCACGGGCATGAGGGACCTGTGCACACCCCCTTCTTTCATATAGCCAACATGAGTGTTCACTGTGTCACTGTGTCACAACGATTGAGTTGCAAGGACCCCTTCTGTCAGGTTGGTGGAGGCAAACCTCAAACAAACCCACACAATCAGAAAGCAGGGGAAATGATGGCTTAACTAGTTCAGAAATCATCACATTTCCTGTGACCAATAATTCCTAATAATTGCCTCTGTAGGTATTGCCTTCAAAAAAGTAAAATTCAGTTCTTTGTTACAGTGCTCTTTTTGACAATTGGTAAGCATCTATCATTGCTTACCACAGGAAACTACAGACCCCCAGACATTACTTATTCGACATACAAGCGCCAAGAGCAAGTCCTTGGCCTTGCCGGGTGGAGGACATCTCGCTGGGACAGACCTGTCGGTAATGTGTCTGGGATGTGCTAGACACCTGTGAGTTACATCTGAACCTTGACCAGGAAATGGGACATCTGCTTGCTCTGTAATGTTTCGCCAGCTGCAGTTCAGGTTGGTGGAGTGAATTACAACAGTTCTCAACAGCCTGACCTCTCCGCACTCTGAGACACACGTCCCCGCCTCCACCTGAAAGCCAGGGTCTAGCCTCCTGTCTGAGAAGGCCAGTGCTCAGGGGACATTCAGGAGGGGAGCCGGTGTGACCTCCAAGCCCTGTGCTGGAGGGTTGTACTTTTCCAATTAAAATCCTTGAGCACCAATAACCCCTGTAACATGGCCACATTATAGAGACACATTAGCACCATCCCTTGATGTAGAGGGCTAATTTTACAGTCTTTGAAATCAATTCCTATCAGAGGTAGGTAAAGTTAGAAGCTGAAGCCCCATGAATCCAGGTGATGTCAGAGTCCTTTGCACATTGAGGTTGACTGGTTCACGTTCACACACACACACACACACACACACACACACAAATAAATAAATTTTTAAAATTTGCAGGTTTTTAATGAACTTTCTCAGAAGAGACAGACATCAGGGAAAGGTGTGCTCCAATCTGCTGTCTCCAAAGTTACCTGTCGACCTGGTTGGCTGTGGATGTCAAACCATTCACAGGGATTCCCCCTCTGTGGAGGAAGATTCCTTCTCTGTCTGATGTTGCAGGGAAAACAAGTTCAAGTGGGTGCCACGTTCTCAGAATGTGGTTGGTTGCCTTCTAAGGTAGTTTTCTAGACTCCGTCATCCCAGGATCGTGAGAGCTGTTACAGTTACTCTTGGTAGAATTGCACTGATGCGAAAGTCCTGTGTATGTTTCCATCTGCTGCTGAGCAATCAAAACGCACCACAGGACGAGATACTTAGTCAATCAGCCAGCATTCCTGGATCACGGAGAGCTCAGTCCTCATAGCAGGACTGATGTGGCTGGCAGCCGTTTCTGAAGGAGGCTGGAGGACCAAAATTCACTTTCTCTAACAAATAGAAGCTTCCCACCTGACGGAGTCGGTGGCAAACAATTTTTACAAAAAGCTTCAGCTGTGCAGTTAGCCCTAAATAAGTAAGGGAGGAATAAATAAACACCCACCATCCGTGTCTTGGTCAAATCTGAAGCTTAATTACTTTGATTACTGGATATTACCTGGTGTCAGGAATATTGTCTCTCTCTATACTTCTACAAGACACCTAATGACCTTTTCTATTTAACTTCTGAATTGCCACCATTTGCTGCAAGGGGATCTCTATTTCAGAATTTAAATAGCATATTGACTGAGCTTCAAAACTAGGTGAGCTCAGTAATAAACGACTCAGCACGTGGGGCACGCCTGTGTAAGAGTGTGCCTTGACCCTTGGTACTGGCCACTATCAAGCTGATAAGTCGCTTGCATGTTACTTGTCTGCTGAGCACCCTGAGTCCACTACTCACTCGCCAAATGATACTGATTCCAAAGGCCACTCCAGGCAGGACCCCTGGACCTCTACCTCAGCTCTGGAGCGTCTGCACTTTGCGCTGCCTGGGAGCACGTCCTTCCAGAGTCACCCAGGAGTACCCTACCCAGCATCACCTCCGCACAGTATCACCCAGAGGTACCTCCACTCAGTAACTCCTGGGAACACCTCCACCCAGCATCACCTGGGAGCACCTACCAGCATCACCCAAGGGCAACTCCATCCAGCATCACCCGGAAGTACCAATGCCCAGCATCACCCGGAAGTACCTCCACCCAGCAACACCTGAAAGCACCTACGTCCAGCATCACCCGGGGGCACTTCCTCCCGGCATCACCCGGAAGCAGTTCCTCCCAGCATCACCCAGGAGCACCTCCCAGCATCACCCAGAGGTATCTCCACCCAGCAACTCCCAGGAGCAGTTCATTCCAGCATTATGCAGGAGCACCTTCATCCAGCATCACCCGGTAGTACCACACCCAGCATTACCTCTGCCCAGCATCACCCAGAGGTACCTCCACTCAGTAACTCCCAGGAGCACCTCCACCTAGCATCATCTGGGGGCATCTCTGCCCAGCATCACCTGGAAGCACCTCCCAGCATCACCCGCGATCACCTCCACTCAGTATCTTCTGGGAGCACCTCCCAGCATCACCAAGGAGCACCTACTTTCACTACTGCCTGGGAGCAGGACCAGCTCAGGACAGAAAGATCACAAACTAGATGAACGGCATTTTCTTGGTCACCTACAACACCAGAGCCTTAAAGAGCAGGAAAGTGTTGTCTTACTGTTTCTGAGCTGAGAGTGGCCTTGCTCCTCCGTTCTGGGTTCTGTGAGCGATCTTGACCTTCATGTATGCTCCTCGGTGTCTCTTTTGACATCTGTCTCCCTGTGTGTCTGTCTGTTTTGGTCTTTTAATAACTCAGAAGTAATTAGAAAAGATCCAACTGCACTGCTAAGCCCTTATCAACATAAGTCAAACAACCCTATTTCAAAGCCATATCACAACTATAGCTACAGAGAAGAATCTTAATACCTATTTTTGTGGGAGATGTTATTAAATTGTAGGTAACAAGGAAAACATCAGACAAAAAGGTATAAACTGGGCGTGAGGTCATGGTTGGGTGAGACTTGGACCAAAGGTGCAAACCTCCTTCTGCATGGATGACCGTGTCTTCTCCCTCTGTCAGTGTGGAGGTGAGAAGGCGCACTAATGCTGATGGACAAGAGCTTAGGTTAGGGAAAGAGGACACACGCACAGGTGCCAGGTGGACACCACCTGAGGGCTGTGTAGAGAGAGAAAATCATGCAGCTCCTGGAATGCGTCCCTTTCCAGACCGCCAACTCCAATGCAGCAACGACTCATGCACACAGAGGTAAGTCATGTTGAAGCTTTACTTTTGATTTCTGACTCCTTCTTCTATCTGTGCATTTGATAGATCCCAAAGGTCTGTGCCCAGGCCCTTCGGAGCCCATTTCCTCATGGAATAAAATTTGGACAATAATTTCCAATCTGAAGTGTCATATGAGAATACACACGCACACCAGCATTATGTATAGTTGATGCTCAGGGAAATGGCTGGTGGTGCAGTGTATAACATGTTGGGCTGCTGACTCCAAATGCACCGGCTGCTCTGCCGTTAACAGACTGGCCTTCTCCTCCTGTGAAGCCTGGCAGTAGAGAGGCACCTTGACTGCTCTCAGCAGCCGTAGTTTACTAAAAACCTTCCAAGTGAGGGCTCTCCCAAGGCCTCACAGTGCCCGTCGTTGTGTGGTCCAGATTCCATGCACATAAGCCCCATGCCATCCCGCTGGGGTCTTCATTGTGGAGTTTGCACTAGGGAGGGGCCAGTGGCCTAGAGTGAGGGTGAAGGCAGTGCAGTTATCATTTAAAGACACTGCTGCTTATGTTCCGTTGAAAGCCCCTTGGTATTTTCTGAAAATGGGACATCTATGAAGACCAGCATCAACATTCCCAGCTCCTACATCGTTAATAGAGCACAGATGCACAAAGTGACCATGTCCGCTGTCCAGCATGTACATGACCTTTCCCCCTTGAGGGTAAGCCCTTGTCAGCTGTGTGTTTCTGAACACAGCCTCTATCTTTCCGCATTCAGAGAGCCCACTCCACTATAATGTTCCATCAGCCAGGGCTCTCCCGAGCACCATCGGAGAGGAATGAGGAGGAGTGGTCTCAGAGGAGCGAGGAGAGGTCCTCCTGACAAGAGTGAGGAGGGGTGGTCCCACAGCCTCTGAGCAGCAGAAGGCTACTCCTAGCAGACACTGAGCTGTACTGGGCAGGGGCTGGCAAGCTGTGGGCAGTGTTCCTGTCCAGGACTTCGGACCACGCCCTATCTTGGGGAAGCCAAGTGTCCAGGGCTGCCAGGGCTGCTGGGGACTGAACTTCTATTTCAGGGAACTGGACTCAGAGCAATGTGGGTCAGTGGGCAGCTGCACCATCAGATAGCACGGGTGTGCACCTTACCTCGGGACCTCATGGAGAACTGTCTATGCGATGTGTGGGGAGTGAGGGTGTGGGGTGTGAGATGTGATGCGTGTTGTGTGTGTTGTGAATGTAGTGGGATTGTCATGTGTTTATGTTGTATAAATGATGCACGTGTGTTGTGTATGGGGTAAGTAAATGTTATATGTGTACTGTATGAATCCTGTGCTTTGTGCGTGTGATGTGAGAGTTATGTGTATATGTGGTATGACAAAGTGTGTGTAAGTGGAAGATATATGTGTGTTGTGTGTCTTCAAGTTAAAGGAGAATGGTGCATCCACATAGGACACAGTGAAGAGGGCCTGCTAGTCACCACCTCTCGGCCCCACTGAAGTCCTGGAAGTCCCAGGTAACCGCCACAAGACAGTGACTAGCAATTCCCGGTCTCCTAGAACCAGGAAGGACCCTGCCAGTGCCCTCTACCTCCTGGGAATGAGGGCAGAGGGTATGGGAAAGATTAGGATTGTGACATTGTCTAGTGGTTGGTCCAGAGGACCTGTGACAGCTCTTGCTTCAGCATGTCTTAATTTGTCTGAGGGGTCATTTGTGGCTGCATTGGATGGTGTCCTGGGATGCCCCAAAATGTCACCTTCTCAGCTTCCACCTGCTGCTTGGGAACACATGGGCCTCTACCAGGGTGCATATTCCCCTTCTGTCCTCTCCAGACTGTACCTGGGCGGGACAATAGTGCCAATTGTGTTTTGCATGAGAGAATGCATTGTGCTGAGTCTCCGCTCCCCACGATGACAAGCACAGAGCACCTCTGTGTCAGGATTCAGTGGCCAAGTCTGGACGATGGGAGCATCACCTTGCCTCCACATGTGGCTGCTATAAATGACCCTCTGGGTCCGACTCCTCACACCACAAGACCAACCTCAGAGCTTCTGCATGAGAGCCCAAGTGGTGAGTGGAGGCAGAACCAGCTCATGGCCTGAAGCACACGGACCACTGGTACAGTCAGAGTACTGCAGAAGTGTCCTGAACTCTCAGGCACTGAAACCAGCTGGTCTTTGATCACAAATGCCCTGCCTCCGAGTCTTGGAGTCCAGGAGTTCCATGTGCTGGTCACTCTAGAGTGCTAGAGAAAGTTTCTTCCATACCTCCCCTGGCTTCTCGTTGCTCCAGGTCGGCCTTGCCTTGTAAGTACTTGTCCTGTGGGGTGCCTCTTCCATCCCCAAGTCTCTTCTCCTCCCTCCGTAAAGAAGACACGGGTAGGATGCGATTGGAAGCCAACTGCTCAGCTACCTCCTGTGACCCTAGCCAATGAGGTCTGATTCCGTCCTGGCCACTTTCACAAGCATGTGCTGAGACTGAACCTTCATTCAGCACATCTTTTTTAGGAGATACAATTCAATCCAAATTAATAATGGGGAGATTAGATGCTTCATGAACCACCAGGCTGGCTCATGTTCTTGTCCACAAATTCAGAGGTATTTTTCGCAGTGAGGTGACTTGTCTTTTGCCCACTAGTCAGCAGTGGAAGCTGTGGTTGATGTCACCTGGTGAGTGAGGGAGCCCTGGAGCATGTTCCACTACAGCTAGTAAGTCTGAGCAAGGGGGTCAGGGACCACAGGGCCGTGCACGAGGCCCAGAGGGGACGAGGTTCTGGAGACTGGATGGTCATTGCCATGATCAGCACATAATCAGCAGTGAGCAGAACACAAAATTCTTGCTACAACAGAAGTGAGCTCACCAAATCCTGGGCTCATTCCCACTGGCCAACACCCTCAATCCCCCCCCCGCCTGGGTGCCCTGCAGTCTGCTCAGTGGGCTGGGCTGGGGAGGGAAGCAGGGCTGGAGCCAAAGCCACAAAGGTGGCCTCTGGGTCATACCCTGTAAAAAGAACAAGGGCTACATGGAGATGGCCATATCTAACCCTTACCAGCTTCTCAAAGGGGAACCGTCCCTGTCAACAGCATCGGTAACACAAAACCAGTTCCCATGAGGTCAGACATGTCCCTCAACACTCACATGCCTCTTTCTACTCATCTCAACACCAATCTTTCTGCTTTGCTGAGTTCAAAATCCACAGACCACACAGAATCACATTGGGAAGTACAAAGATTATAACATGAATTAATAACAGAATAGTCAAGACAGCTCCTGAAATGTGCATGCAGGTACCTCAGCTTTTCAGTCAGTGTTCCCAAGTTCTCAGTCCTGCCAATATTGACTTCCCACCCCCACCAGTCCAACAAAGGCCTTGGTCCTGCCAATATTGGTTCTCTCCCCTGCCCCCAAAGTTCCCATCTCACATCAGGTCTCCAGTTTGGCCGTAGGTATTGGGATTGCTGGAACAAGAAGGCCATCTTGCATTTTCTTTTTCTTCAATGGCACCAGAAGATCTGGCTTGTAGTTAGAGCTATTCAATTTATTGGTGAGACTAGCCAATCCCATTTTAGTTTATTGAGACTGGCCAATCCCCTTGTAGAATGATAAACAGCCAATCTTCTTGTGGATAGGCTAATACATCCCGTTCACATATTCCTTACTATCTGCATAGAAAAGTCAAACAATGGCTGGGAAAAATCATATTGAAAGATAAACTACACACCCACACACCCACTTGTCACTACATGTATCCAGGTTAGAGCCTCTCAAGCCATCCCACTGACATCACACTCTCTGCCACACCTTGTCTGAAAGTCCAGCTCATAACAACTGGGTGCTGGGGTGGGAGTGGGGTTTTTCACCCCTCGCCCCCACTCACATTGAGACCCCCCATGGATGAGCCACACCATGCCTCATGCCTCTAAAGACATAGGGAACCCTTAGTCAGCTGAGGGACATGGTCACCACTGCTCTGCCCACCCCTCACAGCTTCTTACCTATGTCACCCAAAGCTGGCACTAAGATGAGCCAGAGGGCCAGCCTCACATCCTGAATCCTGATGCCTGCAGATGGCGGTTGTGGGGATGGGGGTTCATCTCGAAGGACAGCATGTGGCAGGTGTCACCCACACAGAGGCCCAGACTAGCCCAGATCCAGGCTTCCTGCTCACCTTCCCTTCAGGTGGTCCAATCCCTTCATGGCCCCTAGAAGACCATGAATGACCATGTGTGTCTTAAGCAGTACCCCCAAGTGCTGGGGCCTCCCTGGGGTAGCAGGCTCTAGGAGGCTCTAGCTCCTGGTGTCTTACCCTCAGAGCCAAAAGAAGGAGGCAAAGAAAGTCCAGAGATGAGCTATGTCCATCCAGGACCAAAGAGCCTGGCGTGCACCAGCTGAGCTCTTGGCTGCTAACCAAGGCCAGTGTTCACACCACCCAGTGTCCATGGAGAAAGCCTGGTGGCCTGCCTGCATAAGGACAGGAACCCTATGGGCCCCTCTCCAGGCCTGTGGGCTCAATGGAGAGTCAACAGGATGGTGCCCTTGGCATCAATACCACTTGAGAGCTCCAATCTGGGCACCATTTTCATTTCCACATGGTAAAACTTCCCCTCAGACAAACTCAGTGGATGAATGTGTGACAGCACTCAGAAAAATGGGAAGAAGACAAGGGAAAAATGGGGAACCTAGTTTTCTGAAAGATCAGATTAAAAGGGGAAAAGATTAATGCAACCAACAAACTAAAACAAAACGGCATGTTGTGTTACCGTGTAGCCCTAAGGCAGACACAGAGCTCTGCAGCACCTGTGGGCATCAGGGACTCGGGGGTCAGCTCTTTGCTCCCTGCCTATGACAGGGTCCCTTCACTGGAAGAAATGCCATGCCATGGTGAAGATGGGAGGAAGATGCCTCGTTGTTAATTATGCTACAGGCAGATCAAACATACCGGACACACTGTGGAGACCAGCCATACCTGACTTCTACATCTCACCTCAGATTCAGTGGCCTTCCCTCTGGGCTGACTCTCACTGGCCTGCCCTCTGGGCTGACCCTCACTGGTAGTCTGGCCTTGCTGACAGTAACCACAGATATTATTTCAGAACCATCCTGCAGTGTTAGAAAGTCTGTGTCTCTGGCACTCTTGTAAAGATGTCAAACACCTATGTGAGAATGTCAGGAAGGTTATGGAAGTCTTGGCTTCGGAGGTGGTGGACTGGAGGGTGCTTCATGTCTGGCACAGCCTTAGTCCCTCACTGCCACACTGCTCACATCACTCTGAAGCCTGTGATCGAAGCTGTCGTAGCTGCAAAGGCTTCCAACAAGTCAGAGGCTGAGGTGTCCAAGGAGGTGGATGCGGGCCAGTGCCCCCTGTGCCTCACTGGCAAGCCAGGCATTCAGGCCAGCCGTTTACACAAGCCCATCACCATAGACAGGTGTCTAGCTTTTAGTGAGGTCCTGAGTGGCTCTGGCATGAGGACAACAGTCCCAGGACTCTGAGTTTCATGTGCCCAGGATATAGGCAGGGATTATGCCACCAAAGGTGGGCTCCAATCACTGTCCACTGCTCCCTATCTCACCTGGTCCCAACTTCCCAGTCAGGCCCCTCTCTCCACCCCAGCACCAGCCAAATCCGTGTGGGACGGACTGTGCCCTGTCACGGCCTTCATCAGTTGCTGGGTCTCCACATTGTGTACAGATGAGCAGCAGGGCAGACCCCATCACCGTGAAGAGCTCACTGTTTGGGGACAATTGAGAGTGAGCTGGTGGTGTTCACTCCTCACACCACGTCCTCCTCATGTGTCCAGTACTCCCTCCTCCCCGTGCATCCAGTGCGTTCTATATTCTAACTGCCTCCACCTGGCACTGAGCACTGAGGGTTCGTTTGGTCTCAGAGGTGGCACTGCAGCCACGTCTCTGTGTGTCCCCAGTTCTCAGAGGTGGCACTGCAATCATGTCTCTCTGTGTCCTAGGTATCAGAGGTGGCATTGCAGTCACGTCTCCCTATGTCCCTGGGTCTCAGAAGTGGCTCTACTCTAGTGCTATCTGCTTCTGTGTTTGAACCAACAATACTCACCCATCAGTCCACTGGCCTCATTCACCCTGAGCCAACATCCTGCCCAGGAAGGAACTGGTCTTTCTGATGATCCCATGGCCCCTCCCTCTTGCTCCCATCCGACCCCCTCTCCCAGGCACCCCCCCTTACACACACAAGAACATGTCAAGATGATCATTTTTCCCCACTGGTAATTCTTAGGTCCTTCAAGGATGATGTTAAAATCCACAAATTGTACTTGGATTGCTCTTACAGAGGAAAAGTAAGCCCACCACAATTGAAAGAAGAGAACACAGCGCGCCAGCAGCTGACAGGCCACGAGGTGTTCCTGCTCTCTGCCAACACCTCCAGCTGCCACAGTCTTCCGGTGAGTTCTGATTTCTAATTACGACTTACTGAGAGTCTGGGAGGTTGTCAGTTTTACCCGTCCCACAGTGAGGAACAAAGCGATCCGACTTTCTGCTGCCAACCAAACCATCCTATTCTTCGGCCTGAGGATAATCATCTAAACGACAAAGACAACGGGTGGGGAGCATTTCCCCGCACGCTGGCTGCTCCCAAGAGGCACCAGGGGGTCAGAGCTTTTCAGAAAGACCTGCAGGCATTGAAGCGCTAGGTCACCCCCACCATGAAGAAGCAGCTGTGATTCTTAGCACCCCAATCTGCAGTGAGCAAATGCTGGGGGCATCCCTCTCCCTCTCTCACCCCAGAACAGATGCCACCAGATGCCCTGTGGTTCAACCCCCACTCAGGGTATCCCCTATCCCTGTGGGCACAGTGACCGTACCCTCCTCTGGGCAGAGGTGGAGGGACCCTTTCAAAAAGGACCCGTTCAAAGCTGGGAGAGTTCAAGTTCACACACGAGCTGTGACACTGGGGACAGCCTGCAGCAGGTCAAGGGAAGGCTGCCGCTCAGAGAGGAGGCTCAGGCTGACCACTCCACTCGTGCTGGCTTCCCCTGCACACCCCCACGGCCATCTGCCATCTCCCCCATCTGTCCAGCCAATTAGTATGTAGCTGGTGAGATGGGATGGATGCAGGACCCTTGAAATGTCTGAGTTTCACAAAACCCTCCGGTGCCCCTGACCTCCAGAGACCAGGACCACACACCAGGCATCAGCAGAGGGCGCCTAGTCCAAGGAGAGGTGGGCAAGACCAGGTGGGGGCAGGAGATGTTTGCCTTAGGACCTTTCTGGGAACAGAGCCAGCCATGCAGCCACCAGCCTTCTGGCCACTGACTCCCATCCTCAGCCACTCCACTTTTCATACCTGAGCCTAAAACACACACACACACACACACACACACACACACACACACACACACACACACACAGACAGTCTCCCGCACAAAGAATAGCGGCAGGGCTGTGTAGTGAGCATGGGGCATTCTTAGAAAGACACTCCTCTGAGGGAGCACCCAGGCCCAACGAAGCTCCCTTCAATGTGTCCACTGAGGTCTCATCTCCTGACCACAGCCAGAATGACATACGGACTGGGCCGGATCCCAGAGCCCTGGACTCCCACTGAGGCACACAAACGGCAGCTCTCTCCACGTTAATATGTTGTTGTTGCTGTTATGTGCCATCGAGTTGCCTGAGAGTCATAGCAACCCTGTGTAGAACAGCTCTGAAGCCTGCCCTGTCCTGAGCCAGTCTCACTGATTCTGACATGCCAACCCTCATTGTCCCAGTTATTATATCAATCCGTCTCATTGGGGATCTTCCTATCCTGTGCTGTCCCTCCACCCTTCCAAGCATGATGTCCTTCTCCAAGGATTGTTCCTTCCTAGCCATGTGCCCGAAGTATGTGAGAATGGAGAAACCTGGTTTCATCCTTTCCAAGACAGACCTACTTGTTTTCTTGGCAGTCCATGCTATGTTCAAGATTCTTCTACAGCACCACAACTCAAAGTCATTGATTCTTTTCTGTTATCCTTAGTCATTGTCCAGCTCTGAGGAGCAAGTAATTGTGAAGACCATGGCCTGGATCAGGCACACCTTAGTCTCCAGAGAGACACCATTGCTCTTTAGTACTTTGGAGAGGTCCCTAACAGCAGACTTTCCCATGGCAACGTGCCTTTTAATTTCCTGGCTGCTGGTGCCAAGACTGTTGACTATGGAGCCAAG
>NW_006399957.1:1285500-1286873 GCF_000299155.1 Elephantulus edwardii | reverse complement strand
CTTCTCCAGCACCACATCTCAAAGGCATCAATTCTCCTTCTATCCTCCCTGGTCATTGTCCAACTCTCTGATGCATAACAAGTGATTGCGAAGACCTTAGTCTCCAGAGAGACACCATTGCTCTTCAGTACTTTGGAGAGGTCCCTAACAGCAGATTTTCCCATGGCAACGTGCCTTTTAATTTCCTGGCTGCTGGTGCCAAGAGTGTTGACTGTGGAGTGAAGCAAACTAAAGCAGTGAACAATTTCAATCTCTTCACCATCTATCCTGATGCTGCCAGTTGGCCCAGTAGTGAGAATCATTGTCTTTCTGACATTGAGAAGCACTTGCTGCAGAGGGTCAAGGACTGCAGCCTCCAACATGGATTGAGGCTCAATGTCAAATCCCTATGCACATCCAAAACTTCTCCAACATGGTAAGAAGGGAAAGCACAGACTGGGAAAAAATATTTGGTAATGACCTATCAGATAAGGGACTTATATCTAGAATTTGTAGAATACTCGCACACCACACAAGATAAAGGTGAACAAACCAACTGAAAAATGGGCACAGGATATGAACAGACACTTCACCAAAGAAGACATTCAAATGGCAAACAAACACATGAAGAAATGTTCAAACTCCCTAGCTCTAAAAGAGATGCAAATCAAAACAACTATGAGATATCATCTCACCCCAGTAAGAACAGCAAAATTTAACAGAGCATCAAACAACAAATATTGGAGAAACTGGAACCTTTATTCACTGTTGATGGGAGTGTAAAATAGTGCAACCTTATGGAAGGCAGTATGGCACTTTTTCAAAAACTTGGAAATAAAAATACTATTTGACCCAGCAATTGCACTACTGGGAATATACCCTAAAGAAACCAGAACTGCCACCTAAACAGTTATATGCACACCCATGTTTATTGCTGCTTTGTTCACAATAGCAAAGAGTTGGAAACAACCCAAGTGCCCATCAACAAACAAATGGATAGAGAAGCTGTGGTATATCCACACAATGGCAGCACTGAAAAACAAGGTACTCATGAAATATTATACAAAATGAGTGACCACAGAGGACATTATGCTGAGTGAAGTATCTCAGTCACAAAAAGACAAATACTGCATAATGCCACTGTTATAAAACAGTACTGACATGGGGGTTGAGAGGAAACTAAGAAAAGAGGGGATAAACATTGAAACATGATGGAGAGAACTGTATAAAAGAGACAGATGATTAGGTATATATAGACATACGATTAGGACTCTTAGCATGCCAAGAGAATGCCAGAATAAGAGCTGCATGGTAGAGTGGTCTGGGGAGAGGGGGACAATAGAACAATGAAAGAACTTTCTTTCCCAAAGAATAAAAGCAATCCTGGGGGGGGG
>NW_006399957.1:1281120-1283671 GCF_000299155.1 Elephantulus edwardii | reverse complement strand
GTGTACAATCTCAATCTCTTCACCATCCATCCTGATGCTGCCAATTGGTCCAGTGGTGAGAATCTTTGTCTTCTTGTCCAAGTATAGATTTCAAATAAGCACAATCAAGTGTCCTGGGATTTCCATTCTTTTCAGGGTTAGTCACAATTTGTTGTGATCTACATAGTCAAATGCCTTTGCAGAGTCAATGAGACACAGGTAGATATCCTCAGTATTCTTTGCTCTCTGCCAAGATCCATCTAACATTGGCAATAATGTCTCTTGTACTTTGACCTCTTCTAAACCCAGTTTGTATTTCTGGTAGTTCTCTGTTGATGTGCTGTTTCAGTCATTTCTGGATAACCTTCAGTAGGATTTTGGTTGCGTGTGATATTAGTGATATTGTTTGATAATTTCCACACACTGTCAGGTTACCTCTTTGTGGAATGTGAATAAATATTGATCTCTTCCAGTCAGTTAGCCAGGTAGTTGTCCTCCAGATTTCTTGGCACAACCTGGTAAGCACATTCAGAGTAGTATTTTTTGAAATGTATCCGTTGGTATTCCATCAATTCCTGGAGTCATTTTTGCTGAGTCGTTCCATCCTAGTTATGAGTTGTGGCATATTAATCACATTAGAAACAAGGATGATGAGACCGCATCTCACATACTTTGACCATGTTACAAGAGAAGCTGGGTTCTGACAAAGACGTCATGCTTAGAAAAGTAGAGAACTGACCGAAATGGGGAAGCCCCTTATGAGTTGGATTGCCACGTGGGCTTGAGCACCACAGAGACGGGGCAAGGCTGAAGGTCACAGGGTCACAGGGAGTAGAGTTAAGAGCACTCGGCAATTCAGACACAGCGCACCAGGAAGCACGCAGAACGATGTCCAGAGAAGGCCCGTGAATAGGATCTTACGGCTGCAGAACAGGAATGGCTTTAGACACCTCGCCCTTGTAAACGTCACCCTGACACTTCTGTGCCCATGAATATATCAGGACCTTACTCGCCGCCGTAACCTTTCCCAAACTGAGTGTTTCTAAAACAAGCACTTCACTTCACTTCACTTCATGAATGGATGGATGGTGGAAGTTTCCAGAAGCAGCACCTTTATTTAATTCTCAGGATTTTGTTAATCTGGGAATTTTAGCAAAAAAATGTCATATTATCACAGGACAGCACCTTCCTCATACTGGGATCTCACAAATGGCGTACAAGAGGGTCAAGTCCCCTCCAGGCTGTCTATGGTGTGGTGAGGCCATGAAATCACGAGCCGGCAGGGAGTGAGAACAAGCATGAGGGAAGGATTCTAGGACAATCCAAAGAGCATCTCCTCGGGCTGCTGAAAGTGTTATTCACACCTGGGCTGATTTCTGTTCAGCAAAGCCCGGTCCAGTTGACAACACTGTCTGCCTTGCTTTAGCTCAGACCACAGGAGAGCTGAGGCGGTGGGCAGGCCTCATGGGGTGGGGGGTAGAGGGCTATGCCATGACAAAGAGTGTTTGTCCTCCAGATAACTGATGCCTAAAGTTCCAGAGCATATGGAAATCGGCAAATGAGAAAGCCAATGTGTTTGTCACTAAGGCCAGAGGAAAGTAATTTTAGACTTTGGTGTATACAGTCCTGTCTCCTAGTCAGCTGAAGGGAAAATGTGGAGGTCAAGGAAGGAATGTAGAGAGAGATGTTGTGCTCACCTTGAACTTGCTACTTGACTCTCACCCAGGGCAACCTCATAGGTTCTAGCAACAGTCTGCATCTCTTCTTCTCTCAGAGCTTGGTCCCAGAAAGGGAAGGAAGGATTTGACTTTCACTGAATGACATCACAAATGAAACTTTATTGTACACTCACCATTGCAAAAGGCCGCTACATCCTAACATCTCTAACTGCCAAGCCAGGGAATAAACTGGACTAACTCTCCTCTCACTGTACTTTCCTGTGTCTTCTCTTCAACCTCGGAGAGTCTCTTCCACCTCTAGAAACACAACTGTCATTTTACCAGTTTAAGCAGATAAGAATTCCTCTTCTCCAGTGCCTTCGCAGAGGCCAGGCAGTGCTTTCTAGCGACACTGGGCTACCCGCCCACTGCGGAATCCACCAAGGCCATTTTCAAGGTGCAGACTCAGTCAGTGCCTCCTCCTGAGTGGGAGCAAGTAAGTTACCACACAGAAACCAGAGCACTAGTGACATCGGTGAAAACAATGAAAGACCGCATATGCAAAACCAACTCAAAGTGGAGCGAGGACCTAGGACTAAAACAAGGACTACAAACTTCATTAGAGAAAAGCTTGGAAGAACTCTACAAGCCCTAATCCACAACTTTAACAGTCTTCTGAGCATTCTGAAAAACCAACAACCAGGAGAGGATAAAATATATGAATGGGACCTTCTAAGAATCAGCGCCCTATGTTGTTGTTGTTGTTGTTGTTGTTGTTGTTATGTGCTGTTGAGTCACTTCCGATTCATAGCAATCCTATGTACAACAGCCCTAAACTCTGCTCTGTCCTGTGCCAATCACACTGTCTCTGACACACCCATCCCAATTACCCCAGTCACTGAATCAATCCACCT
>NW_006399957.1:1248840-1279479 GCF_000299155.1 Elephantulus edwardii | reverse complement strand
TGAGTGAATGGAAATCCAAGTTCTTTATAAATTTTCATTAAAATAAAAAATAAATAAATAAACAAGGGAGAAGGAAAACAATAGTGAAAGGTCCCGAATTCTCTCATCCATGAAGGCAAGAACATAAGCACAATTCTCAGAACCTACTTTGCCAGAACTCTGGAAATTAGCCAAAGTTTTGCCACAGCAACGCTTGCATCATTGAAGAAAATTAGTTTATAGCACGGTAAGTTGCCCTACGCTCAGCCCCCTTTTCTGCTGTTCCTCATCCTGGTCAACCGACAATCCAAATAACACAGAAGGCTCCATCACTGATGACCGTTACTGCCTGACCTGCCTGAGATTTTCTGGAAGACCTGCTGAAAAGGGATCTTTGTCTGAGCTGAGGGAGCACTGCTCGGTCGAGCAAGGCTTTCTCCCAGTGGTGTTATCAGGAGAAATCAGAAGCACTTGGTGGACTAGTCTGTAGGAGGTCTGGTGCTAACTGAGAGGTACCACGGCTCTGAAGGTCCACATGCACCAGTGACTTCTAAGGGGAAAGATGAGAAGGCTCTCTCTGTGGAAATTCCAGTCTTCAAACCCAACGGAGTGCCACCTGTGAGTGACTTCCTCCTCACAGCAATGAGAAGACAACAAGGACAAGCTGGCAAGCAGCACTTTTGTTGTCCGTTGCTGTTATGTTGGCTTTGAATCATGGAGAACAAGACATCACTGGGCCATGTGCCATCCCCACAATTAAACAGATCAGCCTGCTACCCTCCAAAGGGTGCTCATTGGCTGCCTTTCTTCTTGGTGGTGGTGTTGTTGTTAAGTGTCATCAAATCATAGACGACTCATAGTGACCCTATGAATGAAAGACATGAACACTTGTATAACTTTCATCATTTCTCCACTTTCATGGAGTTTCCAGAGGCAAGGTATTAGGGAAGTAGATGCCACTCCTGCTTCCAAGCTTGTTTTAATCAGGAAGCTCCACCAAATACTGTCCGCCATGGATAACTATTATCACATTTGACACAACAGTGTCAGTGTTCAGCATCACAGAAACCACAAGTTACCTCAGTACAACAAATGGACAAACCTAAATCATGTAAAAGAATGTTTGACCAGAAACAATTAAAACGAGGCCTGAGGGCCACAGCCTAAAATCACCCACCTTTGGCTTGGTAGCATCACTTTCTATCCACTAGGCCAACACAGCTCTCTCTATGTTGTTATTGTTGTTAAGTGCTGTCATGTCATAGATGACTCATAGCAACCCTATGAACTAAAGATCTGAACACCTGCATAACTCTTATCATTTCTCCAAGTTCATAGAGACATGCAATAGATCAGCGAAACACTTTCTTTACAGAGAAATCCTAAACTGTAAACCCCCAGCAGGCCAGGAGACCCTCAACAAGCAGGAAGTGACAGCTGAGAAAAGTGTCAACGACGAGGCAGGTGTTGGAGGTTTACCACATGCACCAGAACCTCTGAGCCAAGGCTAGATTTCCTGGCCCCAGGTGTTGAAGGACACCGCTATCAAATCAATAGTTCATCACTAAGCTAACCAAGTGAAGACTTAGTGATCATAGACGGTAAAGAACATGGACTTACGTAATTGGATCAGTACAGTCACTAAACAAGAAACAGTAGGAGAATAGGGGGAATATTTTGGGATGTGGGCAAATATGATACCCAAAGTTGCCACATTTTAATGATTTAAAATGTTCAGATCAAAGCAAAACACTACAATGTAGACTAAGAAACAAGAAAATGGGGCCCATGCTGTTCCCAGGGCCTGGAGTCAGCTCTGGATCATAGTGTCCCTACAATCAGAATCCTGCCTTACCCTGCACTAACCCCTGCCTAACTTCTGTCAAGTTCAAGTGCCTTGTGGGGACCACAGACAAGAAAAAGTAATCAACAGGCCATGTCTCTGTGGAAGTATAGAAGGTGGGCTTGTTAGGTAAAGACATTCAGATTGAAAAGATGTAAAATTATATCAGCTTGCAGATGGTATTATACACAGAAAACACATGTTGTCGTTAGGTACTGTAGAATTGAGTATGACCCATCGTGACCCTATTAACAACAGATCTGAACTCTGTCCTATCCTGGGCCATCCCCACGATTTCTGATACGCTCAAGCCCGTTGCAGCAGTCACTGTGCAATCCAGCTGTTGAGGGTCCTCATCTGATCCTTCACCTTTCCAAGGATGATGCTCCTCTTCAACGAAAGTCTCTTCTAGCAACACATCTAAAGTAGGTGAGAGGAAGCCTTACCATCTTTTCCTCCAAGAAGAAAACTGGCTGCACTTTCTCCAAAGCATAATTGTTCTTTTGGTAGTCCATGGGATATTCAGTGATCTTCTCCAACACCACAGCTCAAAGGCATCAATTCTTCTTCAGTCATCTTTGCTCACTGTTCAGCTCTCAGATGCATAGCAAGTGATCAGAAAGGCCATGGCCTGAATCAAGCGCACCTAAGTCCTCAAAATCCTCAATAATTTGGAGAAGTCTCTGCCTGCAGAGTACTGAAGACATCATTGTTGTTGCTGTTGTGTGCTGTAGAGTTGGAACAGACCCATAGCTGACCCTCCAGTGGTTTTCAGAGGCAGCTAATTGCGTGGGAGGAGATTGCCCATCTTTCTCCTGCAGAGCAGCTGGTGACCTCGAACTGCGTGCCTTTCAGATTGCTTGCTGCACACCTTCTTGCCAGCAGGCCATTCATCAATAATTTGGAGAAATCTCTGCACATTTTCCCAGTGCAAAATGTTTTCTGATCTCCAGACTGCTGGTACCAAAGGTATTGATTATGAATCCAAAGAAAATGAAGTCATTGAAAATTTCAGGCTTTTCGCCATCTGTTGTAATTCTGCCTATAAGTCCAGTAGTGAGAATTTTGTTTTCTTGGTGTTGATATTTAATCCACATCTAAGGCTGTAGTCTTTGATCTTCTGCAGCAAATGCTTCAAGTTCTTATTTTTCAGCAAGCAAGGTTGTATTGTCTGTATAACGTATGTTATTGGTAAGTCATCCTCAAATCCTGATGCCATATTCCTTTTCATATAGTCCAGTTTCTTGAATAAGTCAGATCTCTCATGGCCTAGTGGTAAGAACCTATGCTGCAATTCCAAATGCACACAGTTCAAATCCGCCAGCTGCTCCTTGGATGGGCAGCCTCTCCCTGTGCAATCAACTGTCTCCAAAAACCTGATGGAGGGTCAGCTATGGGTTAGTTCTGACACAACACTACTCAATAATGACCACGGATTGAATAGGCATGGAAAAAGGTTACAACCCTGACACACTCCCATGCAATTAACTGCCTTGGAAAATCCACTGACGGGTCGGGTATGTGTCCGATCTGACTCAAACGTACACAAAAACAACAGTGTTCCCTTGCCATGTTAACACAACAGCCTCTTGTTCTAGGTATAGGTTTCACATGAGCACAAATGGGTGCTCTGGGATTCACATTCTTCTCAATGTTAGCCATAATTTGTTAGGATCCACACAGTCAAGTACCTTTACGTAGTCAATAAAGCATAAATAGACATTCTTCTGGTATTCTTTACTTTCACCCAGGATCCATCTGACATCAGCAATGATATCCCTGGTTCCGCAGCCTCTTCCAAATCCTGCTTGAAATTTGAACAATTTCTATGCGCTCTTCCAACTGGTTTCGGATGACCTTCATCAGGATTTTGCTTGCTTGTGATATTAATGATATTGTTTGTTAATTTCTACATTCTGTTGAATCACTTTTCTTGGAAATGGGAACAAATATGTATCTCTTCCAGTCAGTCAAGTAGGCAGCTGTCCTCAAAATTTCCTGAAATAGACTGGTGAGCACATCCAAGGCTGCATCTGCTAGTTGAAAGGTGTTGGTTGGTATTCCATCGATTCCTGGGGCCTAATTTTTTGCCAGTGCCTTCAGTGAAGCTTTAACTTCTTTCATTACCATTGGCTCTTGTTGACATGTTACTTCCTGAAATTTTTCAGTGTCATCAGTTCTTTTTGGTATATTGATTCTATGTGTTCCCTTCTTCTCTTGATGCTTCCTGGGTCCTTCAATATATTGCCCATAGTATCCTTTAATATTGCCATTTGAGGCTTGAATTTCTTTTTCAGTTCTTTCAGCTTGAATAATGCCATGTGAGTTCTTCCCTTTTTACTTCCCAATCCCATCTCTCTGCACAGTCCATTTTAATACTTTGCTTTGTCTTCTCTAGCTACCATTTAAGGTAGAAAACATTCAGAAGTTCATTTGTAAAAGCCATTAGAACTAATGCACCACATGTTTGTCAATATGTCAAACTGTGGTGACTTATATAAGTTGCCGTGATGCTGGACATTATGCCATTTTTATTTCAAACACCAGCAGGGTCACTCGTAGTAGACATGGAGAAGAACATGGGGTGGTTTGCTTCCGTGAGGACGAGCACCCCGGAGACTCTGTTGCAGGGCAGTTCTCTCACACACGCCTATGAGAGTCTGCACCGCTCGCCACACCCCACACCACGCCCCACTCCCCTGAGGCCACCTGTGGCTCCAATGTCCTGCAAACGCAAACTTGGACTTCCAGGTGGAGAAGCAGTCTCTTACCTCATCTCTTCAGGGGTGGTGTTGAATCACCTAGTGGCAAGCTGGGCAGGGACCATCTGCTCCATAACCATCTGGGCCTTGGGATCCTGCGGCAGCCCTCCTCTGCCTGGAAGGTCGCTGGAAGCAGGAACTGGCTCCGTGGCAGCAGGTTTGGTTTGGTGAATCACCAGCAGCAAGCCCACAGCATGCACAACTGCAGGTGCACACCTGTCGACAGTACACCTGCTCCATGAACCTGAGAGGGCATGGGGCCTGCCTCCTGTCCACACCGGGGACAGCCCTGAACCCGCTCGAATGATAGCTGAAATCATTATGTGCTTCCCTCCTCAGGAGGCTGGGAACTTTCTGAGGGTAAGGCTGATATTGGCTTTAGTTAAATTCACAAAGCTGGCCTTGCCAACGCTGATG
Source organism: Elephantulus edwardii (assembly GCF_000299155.1). Taxonomy (NCBI): domain Eukaryota; kingdom Metazoa; phylum Chordata; class Mammalia; order Macroscelidea; family Macroscelididae; genus Elephantulus; species Elephantulus edwardii. Next base: position 1,274,478 of record NW_006399957.1, on the reverse strand, counting down.
AAACTGCAAATATTTGGTAAAGAAATGAGTAGACTGAGAATCACAGGCCTGCCGTGTCACAGAGCAATGCTGTTGTCAATGCAGCACAGAAAACAGACAAGTGAGATCTCACGTCCCACGCAGGAGCCCTGGCTTTATTTCCAGTTGATGCTCAGTCACCTTCCACCTGTCAGTGGAGACTTGTGTATCGTTGTAAGATTGGACAGATTTGAAGTCTTCAGACCAAGACAGGCTAGGAAGAAAGGCCTAGCGATCCAGGCCAATGACAGCTCTCCAGATCCCAGAGGTCCAAACCACACTGACCGTCGGGGTGCTGTGAGACCAGGCAAGATTTTGTCTTCCTGTGTGTGGAGTCCCCCTGAGTGAGGAGCTTGTTCAAGGGCCGCTAATGGCCATGAAACCCGGATCAGCACTCACCCGGAACATGGCTTTTCTGGAGAAGCGTGCCACCTGAGGCCTGACTGTCCAAAGGATCTTGCTGAGAGAGGACAAGGTGTATTTGAAAGTTGACCAAAACTTGGGAGTTAGAGCAAGACCAGGACTTTGGGGAAAGAGAATAGTGGAAAGCCAGCCCATCCAGGGAATGTGGCCAAGGAGGACTCAGAGACCAAGCAAATATGGAGAGCAAGAACAGCAGGCGGGGTGGGTGACATCCAGCAGCCCTGTGAACTCGTGGGGGAAGACTGCAAGGAAATGTGCCTTTCACATGTTAAAACAACTGCCTGTTTCTCTTATCTTTTAAAAAGAGATTCGGAGTTTTCTTGCCTGGTGGCCAGCAACATTTATGAAAGAGTAAGAAAAAGCTTTCTTTAAATCTTTCTCCATGATATATGTGGACAGTGACTCCCAGGAAGACACAAAGCTCTAGAATGTCAGAGAAGGATAAGTATAAAGAAAAGATAACTTCGCTCCAGTAGGGTTTAGCTGTTACACAGGAACTCTGGAGAGAGAATAGGACCATGAAATCTACTCAGTTGTCAACCTCAAATGACTCTATAGGGAGAAGCTACTTGTTGGTGACCTTGGAATGCCCTCTTGTGAAAAATGAATAAGCTGGTAGACACCAGGGTGCAGAGCCCCAGTGGGCATCTCCGTCCAAAGCCTCCTCACACAGGGACATTCCCCTCCCTCTCACCAAGTGGCTTTGTGCAGGAGCCCCAATCAAGGCGACAGAAGTGGTATCACAGCAATCTTCCAGGTGACTCAGAAATATGAGTACAAAATGCCTTTGTTTTCTTTTCTTTGTTATTACTTCACACTTACCAGCAATATGAAAATAAGTGTCTGAGGTAAAGACATGGTGACTTAGTGCTGTACAGACCATTCAATTTCCTCATCGTAGAAGACATCATGATTGGTGAAGCAAAACCTTAAACCCACTGCTGTCTCGTTGAGTCTGACTTAGGCTGACGCCCAGTTGCGTTTCCAAGGTTGTAAATGTAATGGGAGAAGGTACCCCATCTTTCTCCTCCGAGTGGCTACTGGTTTAAGCTGCTGGCCTTCAGCTAGCAGCCCAACGCTTAAGCTACTAAGTCACCAGGCTTCCAGAAAAATAGGTCCGCAAAGATAAGGGAGACCCTCCATGAGGTGGATTGACATAACAGCCACAGAACAGACTCCGACATCCCAGGGGCCATGGAGACAGGGCAGAACTGGCCTGGGCTTGGGTCTGTTGTGCATCACATCACCTTGTTTGCTCTGACAGCTGGAAAAGCAAGTGAACCTGGGGTGGAAGCTGAGTGACAGAGGGTAACATGGCTAAGCCAAGATATCAAGAGTATATTCCAGGGAGCGTAAGCACGTCCTACCCTGGCTATGAAGCTTCATTCCAGGAGAGGGGGACCATGGGACTGGGGCTGAGCTGATCTTCCCACAGAATGGGCTTCTGCTCCTATGACACCTGGCATGGGAAATGAGCTTAGCTCCCTGCAGGGATGAAGAGAAAAGCCCCCAGCAAACCTTGCTGAGGAATCCATCAAGTTAATTACCTAAAGAGCCGTTAGAAATATTAAAAGTACCACAGCTTACATAATGCTTTGTCTAAACAACAGCAAAGCTCTGCTGGAAGACCATGCCAGGTTGTGACTACCAGCACCAGGGAATGGAAGGCTGGAGGTCCTCACGAATGGAGGTGGGGCTATTGATGACAATAGTAGTGTCACCAGGGATGAAGATGTTCTAAGTGTCTCCTCAGAACCTGTCTTAGATTAAGGGGGACAGTCCAGGGGTGAGGAACACCTAGGAGGAGGAGGGCTATTCTGGGTTGGTATCACCTCTAGGTCTAGCGGAGAAAGATAGAAGCATGAAGTCCTACCTCCAGCCAGAGCACTCACCACCACCCCAGAGCCTCTGCTCAGTGCCAATCAAGCAGAAGCGTCAGTCTGCACATGTCTTTACCTCGACAAGACAGGTGTAGTCCTGAACACAGAGGTGAGCAAGTACCTGACCACAGGGGCCTCCCCACGAGACTTCCTCTGTCTGCTCTCTGTGTCCTCCTGAGTATAGACACAGTGTTGGCGCCTCAAAGACAAAGGTGCACAGTGGAGGAGACCCAAAAGGTCTCACGGCCCCAGACTAAGCCATAACCCTCTTTGTGGCTGCCTCACTGTGGCAGCCCCTAGCTCCCAACGCCCCTCCAGGTGCACTGGGCCTACATGGGTGGAGGCTGTCAAACTCTCGCCACTTCAAGGTGCCCCAAAGCTGTCTGTGCAGGGTCAGCTCAGGCCTGCTCCCTGGAATCGTGCCAGTTGACACACCCCTCTGCGACATTGCACAGCTAGACTTCCTGTCCACCCAGGAAACAGGCATGGGTCCTGGCCTTCCTGACAGACAACGTCCAGTTCAGAGCCCTGAGCAGTGGCTTCTCACCAACACACCACAACCACGACTCTGTGAGCCAACTGATTCCACCTCTGCTGTCACAGAGCTCTCTCCACAAGGCCCCCTCTCCTAAGACACCCTTCATTAGTTGGCCAGTGTCTGACACATTGAGATACACACACACAGGTCACACATACATGTCAACTGAGACAGCACACACATGCAGAGATGTACACTTGTCACACAGGCATGCCAACAGACACAGCACACGTGTATCCCACAGACACAAACTGAGATGAACATTCACACGCATACATGTCAACAGTGAGCACAAACATGCCATACACAGAGTGTCACACAGGCACGTCAACACAGGCACACTGAGAGGCATGCATGTTCACATGCACACATGGTGCAAGCACATACTCCGTACATACATGTCTATAGAATAACATGCATAGTAGACATATACACACTGAGAGGCGTACAAATGGAAGCAGACACTGTACACATATCCCACCCCCCCCACACACACACACACAGGCACACGCCACACCCAGCCTCTTCACAGGGGTCTGCCTCACAGAATCTCAGAACCCATGATCAGTATTTCCTTTTAAAGGTTTATGTCAGTATTGGACTCTGGCCGACAGTGAGGTTACCAATCAATCCCCCAGCTATGCGGCTGCCCACTGCACACCGTGAATTCTGAAAGGCTGCACGAGAACGGCGCAGAAGCATTTTGTATCTGCATCCCCAAATCCAGACTGAGGGATCCAGCAGTGGATACCAAGTTCACCTTTATAAACAAATACATGGTCATAATCTGTAGAGCTGCAGACCCTCATCTCAGGTCTCACTCAGGAGGGGATGCTGCCTGGGCCCCATTGAAGGGACGCTGCTCAGGGAGGAAAGCAGGCTGGTCAGCAGGAAGGCTCCATGATGTGGGTCATTGAAGAGAGGCGACGGGCATCTGGAATGGCTCTGGGCAGGGACAGGAGGAAGGGACAGCATTGGAGTCAGGGTGGAGAACTTGCCCTTGTATTTGGGGGGAAAACAGATGATATTAATTATGTTATTGAACAAAAAAACTGATTTGCTCTGTAAACTTTCACCCAAACTACACTGGAAAATGGAAAAACAAAAGGACTGAATGAAAGCAGCAAGTCGCAGGAGTGGAAGCTTCTTACGTTTGGACTCGTCCAGGGGTTTTGGCTAATTCCCTTTCATTAGTTGTGTGTGTTTGAATGGAAGCACAGGGTAACAGGACTGTCAGTGCCTAGGGAGCTCAAGGCTCCTGCAGGGCCCCAAACACTTCCTGTCCACACGTCTGCACCCCCTTAGCTGACCTCCCCAAGCATTGGCACTGCCTGAGATCAAACGCCCTAGTGGACTGAGGACAGCCATGAGCCCTGCTGAGTCTGTGGGACCCTCCCCCTCACCGCTTCCTAGGCCTCGCAGGAAGTACTTGCCAGAGTTAATTGTGATTGATTTGCTGGACTCCTGGATGGGGCCTGCATCGTCCTCACCACCCGTGAGCTCCAAAGGACCTTGCCAGACTGCTGCTCACAGGCCAGCCTCTCGCAGCCCTGAGGAGCCAGAGGGGAGGGCACGCTTTTAATAGACATCACAGAAGTGTAAAGATGGCCATGAAGCCAGTGGAGACGTGTAAACCCAACTCCTAATTAGCTCTCTTCCCAGTAGATCAGGCTTTGCTCCCTGCCACCCTCCTTAATGAGAATGTGGAGAGCTGAGCAAAACCAGATGCGCGCCATGTCCGGCAGGGCCGTGGCCCCCCGCCTTTCCAGCCTATCAGCACAGCCCATGCACTCAAGCAATGGTTGACCATTCAGATCACCAAAGTCCACAGCGCTGCCGTCCGAAAGGAAAATCAATCATCTTGTTATTGAGTATTCTGGATGGCAGATTTCAGTGGGAATTTCCCCCAACACTAAGCAAGATGATTCTTTTTTTTGGTGCTTTTAATTAAAAGCAGGCAGGCTTCCCAGCACGCTGCACCTGGTCACCCAAGAAGATGCACAAATATTTGTGTTTGCTTTTGCATCATGCTAATTTATGTTTTATGGCACACTGATTGCCTGGACGCAACCAGTTAAACAAACCAGGCATTACATCCTAAAGGATATTAAATTAGGAGGTTGGCTACCACTCACATTCTGTGTCATAATCTAGATAAGGGATAATTCATCCCACAACCTTTTATTTATAGCACTGCTCTCCCCTGCACCCTACAACCCTACACTAAAGTAGACACATTCAGAAATACAAAAGATGTTTGGGTACCACCACTCCCCTGTGGATGTGTCCACTTTGACAATCACAGAGCAGCTACAACTAATCAGACCTATTCTTATTATGATTCTAACATTAGTCAGGAGAAACGAGTAAAGCCCAGCACATGACACCAGTACTGACGTTACAGTCCAGATGGAAAGATAAGGACCTCGACATTTGGTGTTTGTGATGCTCGGGCTCAAGCAGCTGTCCACTCAATTCTGACCCCTGTGGCAAAACAGGACTGTCCTATAGGCTTTTCTAGACTGTTGTCTTCACAGACGGTGGCACAGTGACTTGAGCATTTGGCTGCTAGTAGAATGGTCACCGGTTCAAACAAGCTGCCATTTTCAGGAAAGGAGGCCTGATCCCACAGAGATCTGTCGCCTCAGGAGTTGCCGCTGTGGGGAGTGTCCCACTGCCCTCGATGCTGTAGAGCGTAGTTCCATACCGTGACAGGACACCATCCATGCTCACACCAGGAAGATCTGTTAACACGATGATTATTCAAATACGCACACTAACAGCTAACACCGGAGAGAAGAAAACTAAAGATTTTTACCAAATTTTGCAGTCCAAAATTGACCAAACATGCAATCCAGGAGTGTTAATGAAAATTGGTGACTGGAATGCAAAGGTTGGAAACAGTGATAGAATGGTAGTCAGAAAGTAAGGACTTGGTGGCAAAAATTAGGCCGAAAACAGAATGATCAAATGTTGTATATTCAATGATTTATTTATCACAAATATCTTTTAAAAAACACACCACAAATGGCAGCTTTACACATGGACCTCACCAGAGGGACCGCATAGAAATCTTACTGATTACATCTATGGAAGGAATCCGTGGAGAAGCTCAATAGCAGCAGTCAAAACCAGGCCAGTTACTGACTGCAGAACAGACATTCAATTACACATGTACAAATTCAAATTGAAGCAGAAGAAAATTAAAACAAGTCCCTAAAAAACCAAAATATGATCTTAAGTCTATCCCACCTGAATTTAACAGTCATCTCAAAAATAATTTTGAAGCACTGAAAACCAATGATATAAGGAAGACCAGATGAGCTGTGGAATGACATCATGGAGATCATCCATCAAGAGAGCAAAACGTCCTTACAAAGACAAAACCAAAACGAATGTCAGAAGAGACCCTGAAAATTGTACTAGAGTGTCTAGAAGCCAAAACAAAGGGAAGGCATGCTGAAGTAAAAGATCCAAACACAAGACTTCAAAGGATAACTATGAAAAAAAAAAGCCAAGTATTATAACAGAATGTATAGAGAGCAGGAACTGAAGAATTAAAAGGGAAGAACTCGCTTGACATTTCTCAAGCTGAAAGGAATGAAAACTTCAAGCTTCGAGTTGCAGTACTGAAAATTGCTACAGGTAAAATCTTCAATGATACAGGAAGCATACAAAGCAGATGGAAGGAGTACACAGAATCACTGTACCAAAAGGAACTGGCCAACCCTGAAATAGTTCAAAAAGTATCATATGATCAAGAGCAAATGAGGTTGAAGGAAGAAGTTCAAGCTGCACTGAAGGCATAGGCAAAAAAATAAGATCCCAGGAATCTGTGGGACACTAATTGACATGTTTAACAGATACAGCCCTGGATTTGCTGGCTTGGTTATGCCAGGAAATTTAGGGGATAGATGTCTGGTGAACTGACTGGAAGAGATTCATCTTTGTTCCCATTCCCAAGGAAGGTGACCCAGCAGAATGTGGAAATTCTTGAACAATATCATTGATATTACATTCAAGCAAATATTGCTGAAAGTCATTCAAAAACAGAACAGTACATAGACGGAGAGCTACTACAAGTTCAAGTTAGGTTTAGAAGAGGTTGTGGCACTGGGAATATATTTCCATGTTTGTTTTATATGTTTATTTTAATTATTATTTTACTAGTAGAGATATAATCTCTAATGTCAAAAGGATCCTGACCAAAAGCAGGGAATACCAGAACAAAGGTGGGTTTTTATGTTTTATTGATTATACAACATTTGACTGTGTGGATCATAAAATTATGGCTAACATTTAGAAGAGTAGAAATGTCAGAAGACCTAATTTATTGCCAAATTTATTTTCAAAACAATTATGCTCAGACAAAATCTATGCATAGACCAAGAACACTTGTCCAAACAAACAAGAACATACTGCATGTTCAAAATCAGGAAAGACTTAAAGTTGTATCAAGTCTTTCTACTCTATCTATTCATTAAAATGCACAGCAAATAATCCAAAAACTGGATTATACAAAGAAGACAGCATCATGATTGGAGGACGGTTTCTTAACATCCTGTGATGCGCAGGTAAGCATGACCTTGCTTACTGAAAATGAAAAAATATTTGAAGCACTCACTGAGGAAGATCAGAGACTACCGCCCTCAAAATTGAGCTACCTCAAGGAATGAAAAATTTGTAAAGGAATAAAAATTCTCACAGCTTAACCAATGAGTAACATAAGGTAAATAGAGATGATTGATATTTTCACAGATTCCATTTTATTTAGATCCACGCCCATGGAAGCAGCAATCAAGAAATAAAATGATGTGTTGTACTGGGAAAATGTGCTGTGAAAGACTTTCTAAAAATACCACTTTGAAGACTAAGATGCGCCTGATCTAAGTTGGGTCTTTCAATTGCATCACATTCACGAAAATTGAGCAATGAGAAAGGAAAGCCAGAGTAATTGATGACCTAGAATTGTGATGCTGGTGAATATTGAATTTACCATGCCCAGAAAACTGAGAAATCTGCCATAGTATGGTTATAACTGCAGTGCCGCATAGAAGGAAGGATGGTGAGAGTACCTTGCAGGTACTTTGGCCATATTGTCGGGACGGTACAGTTCCTAGAGACTTTGTGTTTGATAAAGTAGATGGTCAGGAAAAAATAAGTTCCTCAGCCAGACGGATTGACACGGTGGCTGCAACAATGAGATCAAATATCGCTCACTTTAAGGATGGCTCAGGCCAGGCAGGGTGTCCTTCTCTGGCACCTTGCTCACTAGGAGTCAGACTGTATGACCCCTGACAAGAGCAGTAATCTGTACGGAGAGCAGATTTCCAAATCTCTTCTGCCAGGGAGCCAGGGACCTGAGGGACAGAGTGGAATTGCCCACTGAGCTCCCAATATGGTCAAGTCTGTGGAAGCAAACAGCTCATCTTTCTCCTCAGAATGGCTGGTGACCCCAGCCTGTCAGTGGACTGGAAGGTACTGGATTTTCTATGGGCAGGTCTTAGTGACCAAGGAACCTAAATGGGTCAGTGGTTGAAGGCTCACCAAGAGTCAGTGGTTCAAACCACCGGGCACTCAGAGGGGGAAAGGTAGAGAGCAGTCTGCGTCCACACAGTCGGGCGCAGGAGCCCCGCCGGGCAGGGCTGCCCTGCCTCACAGGGTCACTGTGCATGGGACATAGCTCAATGGCAACAGGGTTAGCTGTGTAGCCTGGTTTGTCTTTATTGCGGTAAGGACTTGCACTGTCATCCGGAGGCAGGCAGTTGGAATCTTCCTTGGCGGGAAGATGAACAATCTCCTCCTGTGTGATTTACAGATTCTGAAAACCCAGTGGAGGTTAGCTACAGGCTAAGTCAGGCTCAGCACACAACAAAGCAGTAATATGACCGAAACATCAGCGTCAACAAATATGAATTTATTCCCTCATCGTTTGGGAGGCTAGAAGTCCAAATTCAGAGTGTCAGCTCACGGAGAAACCTTTCTGTCAGTGTTGGCTCTGGAGGAAAGTTCCTGTCTCGTTGAACTTCTGCCCATGGCCACCTTCATGTGGCTTGACACCTCTCTTCCTGCCCACTCTAATCTGGTTTTTCTAGATCCTGTGAGAGGGTGACTCAAAACATACTACCTCCTAACCCTGTCTCATTAGCATAACCAGACAAATCATCCTCAAGTGGGATTATGTCCAGACCTAGAGGTTAGGGCCTAGATGGCAGATCTAGGGGCACAATTGCATCCATACACGGTGACAAATATGGAGACCAGGAGAACAGGTGGACAACCAGTGTGTGGAAAGGCGGCCCTCCTCCATATAGTGAGGCCGGCCTGAAGCATCTGTGTCAGCTCCCTCAGGAAGCCAAACAATCAAAGCAGATGCAGCTAGGACGAGGCCGTGGAACTTCGCTCTGGCTCCTTTTCCAAAACAAGCTCATAGAACAAAGTGAGCAAACACATGCCCAGTTCCTCCGTGAGTGACACCCTGGACACGAACTCAGAGGTCTTCGAGGGAAAGCCCATTACAGGAACTTACACAGTCCAACCTCAGGCACACCAAATGTCAATTCTAAGGTCTCTATCAAACAAAATTGGTGAACACAACAATTTAGAGGACCATCTAATTCTTTAATGAAATTTTCCAGGAGAGACAGAAAAACAAACAGAGGTAAGAGCAGCCCAGATAACTGAAAAGCTGCACTCCACTGACTCCCTGTTGCTTCCTGGGGAGTGGCTTCATGGGGACACCTTGCTCCAGCATCACATGGTCACATCACAGTATCACATGAATGAACCCTTTCATTCACTTACACTTGTGTGTAAATTCCACCAAATGAGCCTCTGGAAGCCAGTTTTTGTCTGCAGCCTTGATTTGGTCTTAACTGTCAGGCTCTTGCATCACTAAGCAGATTGGACTCCAGCGGGCATCTCGGGGGAGGGCACAGCATGGAGCTCAGCAAGAGGGAAGCCAGCACCCAGCCTACTGCCCACGCTGCCCACCAGCGCGCTCCTGTTCATCAAAACGAAAGAATGCACATGTTCAGATGCATGCATACACACTCAAGCACGTGCACACATAAACGTGTGTGCATACATGCAGTTATGTCTGCATGCACATGTGTGCACACATTTGCAAACACATATATGTGCATGGGTGTTTGAATGTGTACATATATTCATGAACGTGCACAGACATCTGCCATATACACAACTACTTACTCATGTGTGTACACATATGTGTGTACATGCTCATGTGTGCTCATGAATGTTCACATGTGCACACATGTGAACACATGTAGATGCACACACACACTTCTCTGCCATGCCCATGCACTCAGGCACACACACGTACACATGTGTTCTACTGCATATTCACTTAGACAGGCACCCATACATGCACACACCTGTGTACATGTGTACATACTGTCGTGTTCCATGCAGACAGGTGTGTACAGACATGAGCACATCCACACATGTACACCACATATTTCCCTTGCTTCACCTTGAGGTAGAACATGTTCTATGTTGGAACAAAGTCAAGCATGCAATTTTGAAATGTGGATGAATTATTCCTGCACTCTGTCCCCCACAATGCAGGCACCTGTCCCCAGAGCTCCCCTTCGGAACTTTACTTGTTTTTGTTCTTGAGTTGTTTGCGTCCTCTGTCTCTGGGAAAAAGGGGACGCAGCAATGCTCCGGAGATGAACACTTCTACATGAAGACCAGGGCTCATACAGGTCTAAGACTGCCGTGTTAATGCAGCTTCCTGGAAACACAGCAGGCGGCTTAATCCTGCAGGAGTCCAGAGAGCCCTCCATCAGATGGAGAATGGAGATAAACCCTTGTTCTCATCGCTCCTGCTTTGTCCTACAAACGCTAGTACTACCCTGTCACCTAGAGGGTACATCTGTCCCTGTTGGTGTCTGCAGCTTTGAGAGATGACTCATGTCAGATAATGAACCTGGTCATAGCATCTAGAGGTACCTTGCAGGAACCTCACATGTAAAGTTACCTCTGAGCCACTTATCTAACAAAAGAAGTAAAAATTAACTTAAAACGCATTTGACAGAATGAGCCTGAAATAAGTTCCCATTTACCTGCTTGTTCCTTAACTGTAATTATTAGGAGGTTATAGTAACTTAAGGGACAAGATGAGAACTTTCACGAGGCAATGCCATAACCTTTTTGAATCCAGCTTCAACTTCTGGCCGTTTCCTTTCAATATACTGTTCCAGCAGGTTTTGTTTATGATCTCAGCAAGATTTTACTTGCATGTGATATGAATTATAATGTTCAATAATGTTCACAATCTGTTGGATCATCTTTTTGATGACTGGGAACAGAAACAGGTCTCTTCCAGTCTGTTGACCAGATAGCTGTCTTCTGCATGTCTTGGCATAGACTGGTGTGAAGGGCCAGGGTTGCATCTGCTTCCTGAAACACTTCAGTTGTTATCTCATCAATTTCTAAGGCCTTACCTTTTGTAAATCCTGTCAGTGCAGCTTGGACTTCCTCCTTCAGTACCATCATTTCTTGATCATTCCTGAAATTGTTCTGTGACAACCAAGTCTTTTTGGCACAGTAACTGTATAGTTTTTCCATCTGATTTTGAAGGCAATGTGACCAGAGTGCTTTTAACGAGGACGATGGTGAAACTTTGTCTCACTTCCTTTGGGCTGTTGTAAGGAGGAACCAGTCCTTGGGAAGAGACGTCATGCTGGGAAAGATTAAGGGTCAGCAAAAGACAGATGCCCTCAGTGCTGGAGTGGCATGGTGACAGGCAGGAAGGGCTTGAGCAGGACAGAAACCATAAGGATGGGAAAGGGGAGCGCACGGTTCAGATGGGTTGTTCATCAGGTCACTATGAGCTAGAGTCAACACGATGGCACAGGAATACCAAGTGGCATATTTCAACAAACAGATGTAGCCCTGGATGTGCTCACCAAGTTGTGCCAAGAACTCTGGAGGATAGCTACCTGGTCAACTGACTGGAAAAGATTCATATTTATTCCCATTCCAAGAAAAAGATTATCCAACAGGGTGTGGGAATTATTGAACAATATCACATGCAACCAAAATGTGGCTGAAAATTATCAAAAAATGACTGGAACAGTATATCAACAGAAAACTGCCAAAAATATAAGCTGGGTTTTGAAGAGGCCATGACAACAAGGACATCATTGCCAATATCAGATCGATCCTGACTGTAAGCAAAGAGTACCAGAAGAATGTCCATTTGTATTTTATTGATTATGCAAAGGCATTTGACTATGTGTATCACAATAAATTTTGGCTGACATTGAAAAGAATGGGAATCACAGAATACTTGATAGTACTCTTACAAAACATATGCTTGGACCAGGACAGAGCAAAGAAACACTGAATGGTTCAAAATCAAGAAGGAAGTGCATCAGGGATGTTCCTGTCTCCATACCTTTTTAATCTATATGTGAAATAGATCATTCAGGAGACTGGACTTTATGAGGAAGAGTGTGACATCGGGTTTGGAGGAAGACTCATCAGTAATCTGCATTATGCAGATGACACACAATCTTGCTTGCCAAAACTGAGGAGGACCTGAAAGTGTCTGCTGCGGAAGGTCAGGGACTGCAGTCTTCAATATGGATTGCATCTCATCACCAAGAAAACAAGGATTCTCACAACTGGGCCAACTGGCAGCATCACAATAGATGGAGAGGAGACTGAGATTGTAACTGCTTCAATATTCATGGTGCCAGCAGTTAGGAAATAAAAATCCAATTGGGTTGGGGAAAGTTGTTGTCAGGAACCTCTCCAGAGTGCTGAAGAGCAAAGATGTCAGTGTTTTGACTAAGGTGTGCTTGATCCTGGCTCTGGACTTTACAATTACTTGTTATGCATCAAAGAGCTGGACAATGACTAAAGATGACAGAAGAAGACTCAAGAACTTTAAGGTGTAATGCTGGAGAAGAATATTAAACATACGATGGACTGCCAAGAGAACAGATCTGTCCTGCAGAAGGTGAAACTAGTTTGCTCTTTGGAAACAAGCGTTTTGAAGCTCCATCTCACCTACTCAGGTATGTTGAGTCAGGAGGGATCAGTCCATGGAGAAGCCATCATGTTTGGAAAGGTGGAGGGTCACTGCTGGAGAGGAAAACACTGGATGATGTGGGTTAACACAGTGACTGTGGTAATGGGAGTAGGTGTGTTGAACACAGTCAGACTGGCTCAAAATAAGACAGGGTTCAGGCAGGTTTCCTGGTGTCACTATGAGTCTTAATCAACTCAACAGCACATAACAACAACATATGAGCAAAGGTTTTCTGCTGGGGAGGAAACAAGAGATAACCCCAAAAACCCAAGTCACAGGATTTTCTCTTTAGCTAATGTAATTCACAGGAACGGCTTCAGCAGTGGAGGTGGAGGGATGTCTTGTCTGAGCCAGACTGTCTCGCTGCAGGAGAATTAATTCACACTGGTGGGAGCTCCTGTTCACCTGGAGCAGATGAGTGTGTATGTCGGTGGGAACAAGGCAGAAATTACCCCTCAGGCAGCCCTGACTTGACAAGGCACCTCTCTGCCCCAGCTCCTCTGACTAGAGCGATTAGAGCAGACCAAGCTCACTAACAGTGTGGAGCCCCAGTGCCTGGCTGTGAGGCCTCTGGGAGGTGAGTGCTCCCACCAGGGTCTCTTCCTTGGACAGTGGTCAGATGAAGTGGGCCCAGAGTACAAGGAGATGCCTGCCTTCTCCCACACCTGCTGAGAAACGTTGCTCTCATTCCACTCTGGCCTAATTCTCATTTATAACGTCACTGAGAAAACACCGTGTCTCAAATTCCAAAGACAACAGCACACAGGTAGAAGTGCTCTGCTGCGTGCCCTCCGCTGTGCCCACTGACCCTGCCCAGGGCACTCCTTCATTCTGTGTGCAGGTCCTGTCTCCCCTGTTCTTTGAGCTCCTCACACAAGGACAATGTCCTGCGCCATCAGGATTCCACGGGGCAGGACACGGGGACAAGGCGTGTGACAGAGGAAGAAGCCTCTGGAGCTGTGAACTCCTCCAGCCTCCCCATGGGAGAAAGGTGAGCAGTCACTTCCTGTAAGATCTGCAGTCCCGGAAACCTGAGGGCGTCACTGTGAGTCTGTCCACACAACTGCAGCCAGCATTTCCGTGCTGTGCCTGCCCGGCCTTCATCAGTCTCCCAAGCAACTGATGTGACCAGCCTGGGAAACCCTGTGTATATTTTCTGCTGCAGAAACGTGCATTATTTTATTACAAATAGGTGTCAAAAGCCCGTGAGAGCTCATGACTCACCTCTCGACTTGTCGCTTGATTTTGGATAACCAAATCAAGAGCCTGCATTAACTCAGCGCCAGTGCCTGCACTCATCGAGCCCTAGTCCCAGGGCACGCCCTTGCTGCCAGTCCCCGGAGCAGGCCTGCAAGCTGGCCCTGAGGACCTCCTTGCAAATGAGAACATGAACATGGAGGCTGCGGGAGAAAGCAACGTCTGCGTAGCTGCACAGCTAGTGGCAAGCTTGGGGTCTGTCCTCTGTCAGCCAGCTTTTAAGTGAAGCATTGCCACCCATTAATATGCATATTTGTGAATCACATGTATGTTTTCATTGCAGGAGTTTGCCTCTAATAACAGATATCAGACACATAGTTACATGGTCTTAGATCCATTGTGTACATACATGTGCTAAGTAAAATCACAGTTCTTTGAAGCAGTGAGCAGCCAACCTTAGGAGTCAGGAGACCTTCCTGCCAGCCTGCTCCTGCATGTGCCCAGAAGCAGTGAGCCCTCTGCAAGGCTCGTGGTCTTCTCCAGAGGGCGGGCTGTGTCTGCATGCCCTGCCACAGAGCTGCCTCTGACAGTAGCCCTCCCCTAGGCTTCCAGCTGTCACTCTTCCATCTTTCTCCCCCAGAGCAGCTGGTGGACTCAAACCACCTCTCAGTAATATAATGCGCTACATGACCAGAGCTCCTTAGATAGAGGTTGTGAACAGTTACTTCCACTAAAAATTTTCCTAAAAATACACCCGATGTCGCATGTGTTGTAATGCACCCAGCTCTCTCTAGGGCAAGCCTCTGCTGATTTTGCTGACAGGCATATACACCAGCCTTGGCCTGCAGCTTGCAGAAAGGTCAGTGTCCCTGAAGGGAGAAGAGGTTGCTATTTCTCTGGGGGTTATTGTCCCCTGAGTCCTCCCTATGGTCCAATGCATTCCCACAGACAAGCCTGGGGACTGACGTTACTGGAAGTCTGGCAAGCTCCTTTTGTCCTGTCTGCACAGGTTTCGTTTACCGGTCAGTGGCAGGACCTGGCTCTGGAGGCCAGAATCTCTGGGGATCTGTGTCCTAACACTCTAGGGTGGAGGCGCCCATGCTTACACACTGACCTTACATCCATAGAAACAGAGACACTATGTGGGATGCCTGCCCGCTGCCACCCACACCCATCGGGCAGCTCTGACCCTGCCCTCCCCAACAGTGGGGACAACACTGCAGGAAGGAGCCTGTGGCTGCAGTCCCCAGCCTCCCAGCATCTGCTTGCTCCAGTATGAGCAGCACGTCGGCCCAGGAGGCACAGGGAACTGTCTAGGAATGATGGGTTCTGGATAGAAATCTTAGAACTAAACACCATCCTTCCAAGAACGTGCTAGTACCTGCTGCCGTCCATGTGGCCCTTGCTCCTGGCCCCCTCCATGGGTCAGGGGTTTTCCGCACGGACTTTTCTGAGGGGAGTTGTCAGGTCTTCCTTTGAAGGCTCCTCCAGGTGCATGCTGCCCTATCCTTCTGTGAGAACAGGATCAGAGACGCCACTACCACATGGACTCTGAGAAATAAACACCAGACCTGGACACATTCATCAGTGGTAGAATTTACTGGGAGTTCCAGGCACCTCGGCTCCTACAGCATTTCCTGTTGAAGATTTTAAGTGGACGGCAAAGCCCAACAGACACCTTTTTTGGATTCAAAATATATTTCCAGCTCCTGTTCCAGGCCTCAGCCTAATTTGTTTAATATTCCCAGCACTAACGATGCCTATTTAAGACATCCTGTTAAAAGTTTGTAACATTAATTTAATGGAAAAATGCCAATATTACTCTAAGAACTCTATTAGATTTTCTCCCTGTTAAATTAATGTCACTAACTTTTAATGGATGTTGTAATTAGACGTTATTATTAACGGGAATATTACCCAAATTAAAATCAGGCCCTGAGAGAGACACAGCCTGTGTTTACAAGTGCATGGAGTGCTGGGCGCAAGCACATGCACACTTCGGGGCCAGATGGCTGGACCTGCCTCCTGGGAGCCCACCCCTGCCCAGGCCTGGGGCTGTTAGCATAAGGTGACCAGCAAACATCCAGAGGTGGACAGGGGCATCTGAGGGCAGTGCTGCACTCACCGACCTCTCACCTGGGGGAAAGGTGTCCTCCTTGCCCACCCGCAGAGGACCCAAAGCCATCTCACAATTTCACACTCAATTTAAAGGGTCGCTCTCTACCCAGCCTGATTGGGTTCGGCAGCTTGAAATTGATTGTTTGGGTTGCAAAGCTCGCCTGCCTTCCTGGCCAATTTAAAAAAGAAGCTGCTAAGCTCTGAGCTGATTATGAGATGGAGTGCAGACACAGGAGCAAAGGCAGGGCTTCTGAGAGCCTGGTGCAGCCCTGCCATAGACGCTGTCAACTCCCAGAGTCAGTCCAAGGAGCTCCACCTAATCCAGGAGGAAAGGGGCTTCTGTCTCTAAGACCTACTGCCAAAATTCATGGGGGGCTCAAAAGAAGGCAGAAAATCCTCCAACGTGTCCTTTCTCCCATCACCTCATCACTAGCCAAGCTTGGCGTAACAAAGACTTCCTTCTGAGAAAGCAGTTTCCATGGTTCAGAAAGGAAGTAAACATAGAGTGTCACAGTTAAAGGGGTCCTGATTGTCTCATAAAGACCAGGAAGTCTTTGTAAGAAGAAAGTAGAGACCAATCTTCTGTGGAGGCCCCAGGTAACAAAGTCCACAGATACTCTCAGAATGTCCCAGCAGCCCTTTAAATTCAACTCCAAGATGCTATCTATGTACCTCAGGTCTTTGTACCCTTTGATCCTCTGCCTGATGGAATATTGATCAACCCAGCACAGAAAAGCATGAAAATATAATCAAAGGACTCAGAAATCTAAAGATGAATAAAAAAAAGAAAGAAAAGCTCACAACTGGACCAATAAGCAGCATCACAAGAAACAGAAAAGCTTGGAATTGTCAAGAATTGCATTTGACTTGGATCCACAATCAATGCTCATTGAGGAAGCAGTCACAAAGTCAAATGACATACTGCATTGGGCAAATCTGCTCAAAAACCCCTTTGAAGACGTTGAAGAGCAAGCTGCCACTCTGAGGGCTAAGTGCACTGGACCAAAGCCATAGTATTGACAGCCACTCTCATATCCATGTGGAAGCTATTGTTATTAGGGGTCATAAAGTCGAGAACGAATCATAGCGACCCTATGAACAAATGATCTGAACCCTGTCCTGCACCATTCTCATACTTCCTGACACACAAGAGCCCACGGCGGCAGTCACCATGTCAATCCACCTTGTTGAAGGTCTTCCTCTCCTTCGCCAACCCTCCACCTTTCTCAACATCATGTCCCTCTCCAAGGAACAGCACCTCCTAGCAACATGTCCAAAATATGTGAGGTGAAGCCTTATTAGTCTTGCCTCCAAAGAACACTCTGACTGCACCCTCTCCAAGATATATCTATTCGTTAAAGCCTCAATTCTTTTTCTGTCATCCTTATTCATTGTCCAGGTCTCAGACACATAGCTAGTAATTGGAAAGACTAAGGCCTGAATCAGACACACCTTAGTCCTCAAACTGACATCACTATTTCTCAATAATTTGGAAAGGCCCAATGTGGAAGCTGGACTATAAGAAATAATTAAGAATTAGTGTCTTTGAATGACAGAGTTAAAGAATATTGAATATGTGGACTGCCAGAACACTGACCACATCCCTCTTGGTAGATGGTCAGCCAGAAGGCTTCTTAGAAGTGGCAATAATGAGACTTCCTCTCACGTGCTTTGGCCATGTCATCACGGAGGACAGTACCTAGAGAAGAATGTGTTTGGCAGGAAGTCGGTGTGAGTGGAAGATCCTCAAGAAGACAGATTGACACCATGGCTATAAGAATGGGCTCAAACACAGCCGTGATTGTGAGAATGACAGAAGCATCCAACTGCTCTGTTGAACACGGGTCCACTGTGAGTCAGTTATCAACCAGATAACACTTCACCACAACAGTCGCAGAGGAGATTATAAGCTCTGGAGAGTTGTGGGACAGCTTTGTCTGTGAAGCCATTCATTGCCTTCCCTTCTCCATCCTGAGGAATGACCCTTCGGCCACTCTGCATTCAACATGTTCCTCTCCCTGGGGCTCGGGTCGCATCTGCATTACAGTGGTCTGTAGTATGCCCCCTGGAGCAGGAACTCTGTATACATTATTTGATTTCCCCCCCATGTGTAGGATAATCCTCAGTGAGGTGGGCTGAATTGACACAGTGGCTGCAATAACAGGCCCAAATGTAGCAATGACGAGAAGCTGGTACAGGATGGGGCAGCATTTTGTTCTATTGATGTATGGACACCATGAGTTTGTCGTCAAGGTGATAGCATCATCTATGCCAACAACGGGACAATTCCTGCCATGTCGTGGACAGGTGATCATGTTGATAGATAAACAAATGTATTATTTACTGTTGATTAATAAATAAGGAAATTGTCTTGATAATGTTTGACCAATTTGAGCATTGTTATAAATAATCACTGAATTGTGATATTTAAGGAAGAGAGAATGCATCTCCTAAATTGGAATTTCACGCACTCTCGAGGAGTGGAAGACAATCACAAAGAGCACGATGACATAAGGACAACACCGATTGAGCTGGTTTTGTTGTTTGACATCTTCTTTGTACTTTGCAAAGTGCCTTCAGCAATTCCATTTCTCCCATGACTAATGTTCCAGCAAATGTTTAACATGTTGGGCTTAACCTGAACTTGTGGTTCAAGTTCAGAGCTTCCTTGAAAGAATGACTTGGAAATCTGTTTATGAAATCTCAACCTTTTAAAATCCTACAGTCACAGTTCTGTTCCAACACACAGGAGATCACTAGGGGTAAGAATCTGCAGACATCTGACTTTTTGCTTTACTGTCCAACTGCTTAAGTTACAAGTTGTTGTTGTTGTGTACCATTAAGCAGTGACCAACCCATAGATGACCCTCTAGCAGGTTTTCAGAGGCTGTAAATCTCGCAGATTTCCCAACTCTGTCCCTTCAAGTAGTTGGTAGATTATGTGATGTTACACACAACAGCACTTATACTTCATACTTTGTACCAGTTAAAGATCTATCTTTCCATTACTTGCAACTAAAACATTCTAATGAATACACTCAAATAAACTCATTTCACTGCTCTATACTTTTGGAAAAGCATCAGTATAATATGAAAACTATAAAAGTCTTCACAAATTATATTGGGGAAAGATGAAATCTACATGAAAATCATGAGCTTAAAACAACTGATTGTTGTTGTTGCTGTTGTTGTGTACCACTGAGTCAGAACAGACACATAACTGACCCTCCAATGGGTTTTCAGAGGCAGTAAATCACACAGGAAAAACGTCTTTCTCTTCTGGAGCTGCTTGTAGATTCTAACCAGGTGCCTTTGGGTCGGCAGTGAAATTTCTCACCACTCAGCCATAAGCGCTCCCTAAGGTTTTTTTTAAGTGCCTAAGAATATCTTTAAAATTTTGTATGTAATTTCAAAATTATGTTCTTACACCCTATTTGATTTTGTGCAACCATAAAGCAGAATTTCTTTCTTTTTTTAAATTTTATTTTATTAATTTTAATGAAAATTTACAGAGATTTTGGATTTTCATTCATTGTTGTACTTTTTTCTTTACCCCCCCTCCCCCAGTTCGCTCCTCTCTTTGAAAAGCAAAAGATAAACTTCTTCATTGGTGTACAATCCCCCTGCCCCTGCCCCTGCCCCACTTCCCTGCCCCAAATGCACTCCACTATGCAACCTTAATTCTGGATTCCTGTGATGGTCATAATATGCTATCATATATGACTTTTAAACTGTTCTCTCCCTCATCTGTTTCAATTCAGTATACATAATCTATCCAGTTTTTCTCAATCTTACCCCAACCCTGATGTCAGTCACTTTCTACAACAGTGGCACTATGCAGTATTTGTCCTTTTGTGACTGAGATATTTTACTCAGCATACTGTCCTCCAGAGTCACCCATTTTGAATAATATTGCATGAGTTCCTTGTTTTTCAGTGCAGCGTAGTATTCCATTGTGTGAATATACCACAGCTTCTCTATCCATTCATTTGTTGATGGGCACTTAGGTTGTTTCCTACTCCTTGCTATTGTGAACAAAGCCATGATGAACATGGGTGTGTATGTATCTGCTAAGATATTAGTTATGGTCTCTTTAGGGTATATTTCCAGTAGTGGAATTGCTGGGTCAAACGGGAGGGAAACAGGGGTGTGTTAGAGACAATAAGGCTGGCACAAGACAGAGCGGGATTCAGAGCTATTTTAGATAGGATCACTATGAGTCACAAGCGACCCAACAGCATATAACAGCATAAAATGAATAAAATATTTAGAATTAAACAATGGTATATAAGACTTTTGTATAGAAACCTATAATTCATTGAAAATGTAATGAAGACCTAAATAAACAGGGAAAATCCTCTTCACAATTATTATATTGTTAACATGGTATCACTCTTGAAATTGATCTACAGGGTTAACAAAGTTCCTTCCCAAATCTCTGATGACTTCTAAAAACAGGAAAAACTAGGCCTAAAATTTAAGTAAAACTAGAACAAAACTAAGAGGACAACATAGAACTCACAATTCCCAATTTCAAAACATATTTAAACCCTCAATTCACTAGCTCGATTCATTGCCATATTGACTCACAATTGATCCTCCAGGGAGTTTCTGAGACTGAATCACAAGGCGGGAGATTACTCCTCTTCCTCCTAAAGGGATCCACCAAAGACACTGGTGGATTCGAACTGCCAGCCAGGCTTGGCCTTCCAGGATTGCTGTGCAATCCCTATGGTCTATGCCAGCAGGAATCCTTCTAAAAACTACATCAATAAAACAGTGCTGCTTTATAGATCAATATAATGGAATTGAGGGACCAAAAATAACCCACATTTTTAATTCATTATTTTAATGAGATAGATATATATATATTTGTATAGCATATTCTTTCCATTTTCCCCCATTCATTCATTGTTACACATTTTCCTCTCGGCCCAACCCTCCCTCCCAGCTTGTTTTTCTCTTTGGAAAGAAAAAAAAATTCTTTCATTGTTATGCAATGTGCCCCTCAAAAGTCCAAAGGGCACAGGATATGAACAGACACTTCACCAAAGAAGACATTCAGCTGGCCAACAAGCACATGAAGAAATGTTCAAAATCCCTAGCCCTGAGAAAGATGCATATCAAAACAACTATGAGATATCATCTCACCCCAGAAAGAGTAGCAAAATTCTACAGAGCAGCAAACAGCAAATGCTTCCAAGGTTGTGGAAAAACTGGAACCCTTATTCACTGTTGGTGGGAGTATAAAATGGTGCAACCACTCTGGATGGCTGTATGGCGCTTTCTCAAAACGTTGGAAATAGAAATACCATTTGACCCAGCAGTTCCACTACTAAGAATATACCCTAAAGAAACCAGAACTGCCACCCAAGCAGATATGTTTGTTGCTGCTTTGTTCACAATACCAAAGAGTTGAAAACATCCCAAGTGCCTATCAACAAATGAATGGATAGAGAAGCTGTGGTATGTTCACACAATGAAATACTATGAAGCAATGAAAAACAAAGAACTAATGAAATATTATACAAATGGGTGACCCTGGAGGGCATTTTGCTGAGAGAAATATCTCAGTAACAAAAGGACAAATACTGCATAGTGCCACTGTTATAAAATGAGACTGACATCAGAGTTGTGAGGAACCTAAGAAAATAGGGGATGAATAATGTATACTGCATTGAAACAGATGAGGAAGAGAATTATTTAAAAGGAACATAGGATTAGGTATTATTTTCATGACAAGATTACAGAAAAAGAAACTCACATTTTTATAATGGTGTCAGGGCAATCTAATTGTAGAAAAAAAAACACAACAGTCTTCCCAATAAATGGTACCAGTATAAGTGGATATCCAAATGCAAAACAATAGTATTGGGTCCTTATTTCAAACCACAAAAAAATGACTCCATCCATGTAGAACAAAGACCCAAAAGTAAAACTAAAAAACTAGAATATTTTTATAAGAAAATGCTGATACAAGTTTTCAGGACCTTGGATTAAGTAATGATTTTCATGACATCTAAAATAAATGCAACTAAAGGAAATAAAGATTAAATTAAACTTCATCCAAATGTAAATCATTTGTGCTCCAAAGCACACTATCTAGAAAATAAAGACAACTCACATAATGGGAGAAAATAGTTACAAAGTGGACATCTGAAAAGATCCCGTGCAACTCAACAATGAAAAGATCTAACACAATTCTTAAATAGGCAAAGTATTTAAAAAAATATTTTCAAATGGCAAATAAGGAGAGGAAAGGATATTCAATTATGTTAGTAACTGAGACTTGTAAATCAAAACCACAAGGAGACATTGCCTCTCACCCACTAGGTGGTTTTAGGTGTTGCTAGGTCGTCCCTAGTTCATACTGATCTTACATACAACAGAAAGGACTTCCTCTGATCCTGTGTCTTCCACACAGACTTATGCTTATGTCCACTGTGGTAATCCTTGAGGGCTTGCTCTGCTTTACTAAGCATGATGTCCTACTGCAGGTCCTTTCTGGTAACATGCTGCAAGGGTAGGAGACAAAGATTCACCATCATGGCTTCTAAGGACACTCTGGCTGATCTTCCAAGAGTCCTTACTCTTCAACAACACCCCAATTCGAAGGCATCAATTACTTGTCAATATTTTTTATTCATTGATCAACTTTCACATGTGTATTAAGCAATTGAGGCCACCATGACTCAGGGTGAGCCGATCTGATCTCTAAAGTGACATCCTTTCCCTTTAGTTTTCTAAGGAGGTGTTAGCAGATTTGCCCAATGTACTACATCTTTTGATTTCTCAATGGCTGCTTTCCATAGGTATTGATTATGGATCCACAAAAAATTAAATTCTTGACACTTATACAATAGTTATAATCCCAATGACAGACAGTAACAAGTGTTGACAAGAATGTGGATGCATTGGAATCTTGATCCATTGCCAGAGGAAATAGAAAACAGTACAGCTGCTTTGTAAAATAATTTAGCAATTACTCACAAAACACAACACAGTTACCATATGATCTGACAATTCACTTCTATGTCCGTGAAAAAACTTGAACTCAGATGTTTGATGCAGCATTATTTGTAACATATAAGAGGTGGCAACACCCCAATAGTCATCCAGAGAAGAATATAAAAACGAATGGTGAGATATACATTAAATAAAATATGATTTAGGCATGAAGATGAGTGAAGTGCTGATTAGCACTGCAGCACAGATGGATTGAGAACACTGTGCTCGGTAGGAGGAATCCAGCATGAAAGCCCACATCTTATTACGACTCCATTGATGGAAAATGTCTTGAAGAAGTAAATCTACAAAGTAGATTAGTGGTTGCTGGGGCTAAAGGTAATTTGGTAGAGTGGTTATGATGAAGGACAAGAGGTTTTCTTTGGGGGTGATAAATATACTCTATAATTAAGTAGAAAACATGATTGTACACCTATGACTGTAGAGACTAACACTGAATTGTGCACTTTAGAATTTGTGGTATATAAATTGTATCTAAATGGATAGCACAGAAAGTCCTCAGTATATGTGGAAATTTGCCTACTCACAGTCCAGACGGAAGCTAGGCAGCTCAGTGAAGGGGACAGGCAGGGTCGGCAGGCTGCCTCCTCTCACAAGCAGGGCCTGATTTCAGAAGGTCCTTACGCAGTGCGCTTGGTGAACCCCTTCCCAGGGCCATCAGATATCGACCCCCCATGGGTTTCCTAGGCAGTGAATCTTCATTGTTCTGAGGAAGCAGCTGGTAGAGTGAACTGCAAACCTTTCTGTTCATAGTGCAACATGTTAAATGCCACACCTCTCAAGCTCCTCTGTCCTCAGCCAATGTGAAAACCTGTTTGATTTTTATAAGCTGATCTTCCCTAGTAAGTTTGCAAAGGCATACCCTCTCATCTCCATTCTATGACAGACCGTTCCAAAGAGAAAAGTAGCATGTTCATTGCAGTCTGACTGGCCTGTGTGAATTTTCACTTGGGGAAAATGGGTTTCATCTTTAACAGCTTTCTCTGGTTATAAATTTAACCACAGGTCCCGAATAATGCCCTCAGGAGATGCAAACTCAACAGCATCATAGCCACCCAGCTCCAGAGAGTGGCCTCCAGATGTGCTGTCTTCCTACATTGAGGAACCTTTCCCAGAGTGACCAGATTGGAAGTGCTAAGCCAGAGAGTTTATCACATTCACATCACAAAAGGACAATTATGGCATAAGACTACTGGTTGGTTTGTTTGTTTTGTGTTGTGTTTTTTTTTTAAAAAAAAAAAGAGCTAAGGGAAGGTTATACACAGGTAGAATTAATCTTGGAGGATTAACAGAGATGAGAAATGAAGGACAGAAAAGCAAAAATATTATAATATTCATTTAAAAAAATTTTTTCCCTAAAAAAGAAAAAATCCCACATCATATGATAACCCGTATTTGAAAGCATCAGTGAAATGACACAGAAAGGCAAAGACGGGTGTGTGCCTATTCTGTACAAAATCACTCCCAATTCCTCTAACAAGAGAGAAAAGGATTGGGGGGGCGGAAGAAGGGGGAAAGGGAGGGGAGAAGGGAGGGAGTTAGAGAGGACTGGAGAAGGGGGGAGGGGAGAAGGGAGAGAGAGGGGACTGGAGAAGGAGGGAGGGAGGAGGGAGAAAGAAGACTGGAGAAAGAGGGAGGCGAGGAGGGAGAGAGACAAGATTGGAGGAGGGAGGGGAAGAGGGAGGGAGGAAGGAGAGAGAAAGGAGGGTAGGAGGGATGGGCAAAAGAGGGAGGGGAAGGGAGGAGGGAGAGAAGGGAAAGAGGGACGACAGGAGGAAAAAGAATAAATAAGCAGTGGAAGATAACTAGCTTTTTTTAAGACAGTAGAGCCACAGATCATTATCTATACGTTTGCATATATATCACCGATAATTTGATCATGATAAAATATGAGTACAGCGACCCTATGAACAATGGCTCTGAACCCTGTCCTATCCTGTGCCCTCTATCATCCCTGATATACTTGAGCCCATTGTTACAGTCATTATGTCAATCCATCTTGTGTTGAAGGTCTTCCTTTCTTCCACTGACCATTTACCTTTCAAGCATTATGCCTCTAAGGACTGGCCTCTCTGAACAACATCTTCAAAACATATGAGAGAAAGTTTCACTATTTTTGCTACCAAGGAACACCCTGGTTGCACTTTTCCAGGACCTAGGTTTGTTGTTTTGCAGATCTTGGCATGTTCAGTACTCTAACACCACAACTCTAAGACAGCACTTCTTCTATCATCTTTATTCATTTTCCAACTTTCATATGCATAGCAGATAATTGCAAAGACTATTGTTTAATCTCGAAAGAGAGAGAGAGAGAAGAAAGACAGAGGAAGGAAGGAAGGAAGGAAGGAAGGAAGGAAGGAAGGAAGGAAGGA
>NW_006399957.1:1240195-1248740 GCF_000299155.1 Elephantulus edwardii | reverse complement strand
AAGGAAGGAAGGAAGGAAGGAAGGAAGGAAGGAAGGAAGGAAGGAAGGAAGGAAGGAAGGGCAGGAAGTTCCAGTAATTAGAATGTGGGTTTGTGGTCTGTGGTCTGTGGTTGGTCTTCCCTCTCTCCCCTTTAAACACTGGACTTGAGTGTAGCATTGCCCTACATATTCAGGGGACTGCTCACCTTTATCACTGTTCTGAGTATTCGGAGGACCTGCTCACCTGCCTCCTTTTGTCTGCAGTCTTCACTTCAATTTCACAAACTTGACTTTCATGAAAGATCCTCAGACACCTTAATTCACCTAAACTTGGTTATTCAGATTTAGCTGTGGTGCTACAGATGTTAGTCGCTGTGGCTAATCCCTAGAAATCCCATTCCTGACAAAAGGCCACACTACCTGCTCTGCAACATGTCTACAGCCACTTCTGTTATCTTCCAGCTTTCCCTGCATTCGCAGCACCTCCATGAGCAGAACTCCAGGAAGAATGTGAAATGGACCAGTGATTCTGCCCTCTCTGTTCCTTTCTTGATCTAATGTGCATAGTTGGCCTGACAGAGAAATATTCAATGTCACTGGAGAAATTCTACTTCCAAGCAGTCATTCTGGTCATTGCTGATGACAATCATGGCCATCAAGAGAGCAAAGCCTTGCCCCTCGCATGCCTGAGATGACTCTCACCCATGCAACGGGACAGGGAAGATAGGGGACCACTTTCGCTCACTCGCTGGCACAGGGAAGATAGGGTGACAGGAGGGAATGTTTTTCACTCTTGTACAACTGGAGCCCAAGGACTCTGCATGGCAGCACCAGAATTCAATGGTTCAACATTCTGTTGTCCCTTCTTCCAGCACAGATGGAAGAATTGTGCATTTCATGTCAAGGGATACATACTTCAAGTTCAGGACACCCATCTTGCCTTGACTTGGATAAAACAACAACGAGACCCACCTGAGTCCAAGCACTAAGGGTCATCAGCACAGGTACTTCCTCTATCTGCGTCCACCTGGACAACCACCAATGAAATCTTAAGCACAGCACTGTGTACAAACCACCTACTTGACAACATAGGTTATTCAAATCAGTAACTCTCAGATGTGTGGTACGAGGAAAGGGACGTGACATGCTTACAGCATGCTCCTTCACTCGGCCAGACCATGATGCAGCAGCAAACATCTGCAGGAGAAAATTTACCGAGACCTGTGATACTTTCCACCATGTGTACTGAGCATATGTTTGGAAACCTATTAAACAAAAGAGCACAGAGCAGTCGTGTAAAAAAAGGTTTCGATTAAGCACTTACTCTTCTTGAATATTTTTTAATTGGTCAATTAGTTCAGAAAGTATTGGAGGGGAAGCATCTCAAAGATGGACCGAGGGCTCTGAAATTCTCTAAGTTCTGAATGCTGACTCTTCCGGCTGAGGTGTGGGGCAGCATCCATACACAATCTGCTTCCTTCCTGTGTACTTGTTTACCAACTACGTGCTTTAGCAAGAGAAGGGCCGTAATGCTGAGTGTTGCTTCCTCACAAGAACAACTAGTTATAATTCGTTAATTAGTCAAGACCCTGGACCATAGTTTTCCAGCCCTGAGAACTGAAGTGTAGGTCAACACTGGTATTTAAATTTGTCCATGTTGTTGTTTTGTGCTACTGTATTGGAGCCCAGTGCCCCTGCACTGGGTTTCCAGAGGCTGTAAATCTTGTGGCCGGAGATTGCCCACCTTCTTCCACAGAGCGGCTAGATATGAATCGCATGTCTGGGTTGCAGCTCAGCTTTTTACAGTTGGGCCGCCAGAGCTCCCTTTCCGTAGACATACTTTATTTAAACTGTGTCTCAAGCCGTGTTCAGTGAACATTACAGAAGGCAATCGATCCTGGAGCAGTTTGGATTTGAGCAGAAAGCTCCTTAAGATGTGAGTGTTACAGACACAACTGATGCTTACTGATCGTTTATATCTTTATGCTAATTATTCACGAGAAGACGTTCTCTCAGAACCACTATAAACTATGTCCTCTCATGTTTAATTGTATTTATCAACGCAAATCTATTGTTAAACAGGAACAATAGCCCACAAAACAGAGAAAGAGAGTCAGCACATGACACCTCACTGTGGTGAATAATTTGAGCAGGTGGGGAAATTGAAATATTTAGTGAGAGCCTTTGTTTTAGCTTGCATTTAAACGTTTATAACTATCAAGTGCTTTTTTCAAAAATAGACTCACCATCTGAGTTAGTATCTCTCTGCAGGTTTTAGGTAAAATCAGTACTATGAAACTAATATCCTTGCTAGACTTCAGGGGTTCAAGAGCTGGAAAGGATCACAAAAGTTGAGAACCCACATTTGTTTTTCTGTGTCTGTAATAAATTGACCTGTGATCTCAAAGTTGGAATAGGGATTAGTACTTTTTTCCTGACTGCTAGTACTGTTGATGTTGTTAGGTGCCATTGAGTTAACTGAGACTCTAAGGGTGTTAATTTTGGATACAAATTGCAAGGAGGGACCAGTCCTTGGAGAGGGACATCATCTTTGGAAGGGGAGAGGGAATGCGCAAGAGAGGAAGACCCTCAATGAGAAGGATTGATTCAGTGACTGGGGTAATGGTGGTAGGTGTGTCAGAGACAATAAGGTTGGCACAGGATAGAGCAGGGTTCAAAGCTGTTGTACATAGGGTTGATATGAGTTGCAAGTGACTCAATGGCAAATAATAACAACAAGTAAGATGAAGTTGCTGACAGTTTCAATCTCCTCTCCATCCATCATGATACTGCCTATCGGTCCAATGGTAAGAATCTTTGTTTTCTTGATATTGAGGTGCAATTCATACCAAACGTTGCATTCTTTGATCTTCTGCAACAAGTGCTTCAAGTCTTCCTCACTTTCAGCAAACAGGGTTGTGTCACCTGCTTAACACAGATTATCAGAGTCTCCCTCTAATCCTGATACCACATTCCTCCTCGTACAGTCCAGCTTCTTGAATAATTTGCTCAGCACACAGATTGAATAGGTATGAAGAGAGAATATAACCCTGATGCACTCCCTTCCTGATTTTAAACCATGCAGCATTCTCCTGCTCTGTTCGCACAACAGCCTCCAGGTGTAGGTTTCAAATAAGCACAATTTAGTGCTCCGGACTCCCATCCTTCTCAATGTCAGCCACAACTTGTTATGATCCACACAGTCAAATGCCCTTGCATAGTCAATAAAGTGCAAATAGGCATTCTTCTGGTACTCTTTACTTACAGCCAGAATCTATCTGGCATCAGCAATGATATCCCTGGTGCCATGGCCTCTTCTAAATCCTGCTTGAACCTCTGGAAGTTCCCAATCTATGTACTGCTCTAACCTTTTTTGAATTATCTTCAGCAGTATTTTGCTTGTATGTGATATTAATGATATTGTTCAATAGTTTCCACATTCGGTTAGATCACTTTTCTTGTTAATAGGAGGAGTAATGATATCAATTTGAGGACTAAGGTGTATCTGATTCAGGCAATGGTCTTTCTAATCACTTGCTATGCATCTGAGAGCTAGACATGATAAGGATGACAGAAGAAGAATTGATACCCATGAGCTGTGGTATTGGAGAAGAGCACTGAACAACATCCCATGGATGGCCAAAAGAACAAACAAATATGTCTTAGGGAGGGTGCCTCCAGAATGCTCTTTGGATGCAAGGATGATAAGGATTCACCTCACATGCTTTGGGCATGTTGCTAGAAGGGGCTACTCCTTGGTAAGGGAAGGGTGGAAGGTCAGCAAAGGAGAGGAAGACCTTCTGCTGAAATGGGCTCTTGTGTGTCAGGAAGTGTGAGGATGGCACAGGATAGAACAGGGTTCAGATCTTTTGTTCATAGTCTCTATAAGTTGTACTTGACTCGACAGCACCTAACAACAAAATGATAAAATTTTTATAATGCACTCAACAGTTATCCTAAAATTGGTGTTAGATATTCACCAGTTGCTCTGTAGAAGAAGGACTTGACTGCTTCTCTAAAGAGTAAACCTTCAGGAACTCTAGTTCTCTTTCATGTAGGAATACTCTGATAGATAATTGACTCAAAAGTAGTTGAGTTTGATTTGGGTTATTGTTGACAGTGCCATTGAGTTGACTCTGACTCCTAGTGACCCTATGTATATACGAAAATCTTGCCTTTAAGGAGCATGCTGTATGCACCTCTTCCAAGATGACTTTGTTTGTTTTTGACAGACCATGCTACATCCAATTCTCTTTGCCAACACCATAATCCAGAGGCATCGTTTCTTCTTTGGTCTTCTCTATTCATTGTCCAAGTTTCAAGAAGATATGAAGAAATTGAAAATGTCACAGTTTGAACAAAGTGCACCTTAATCTTCAAATTGCTATTTTTGGACTGCAGCTCTGCAAAGAGGTCCTTGAAGAAGCTTTACCAGTGTTTCACATCCTTTGATCTCCTGATTGCTGTTACCAAGGGTGTTAATTATGAATCCAAATAAAATTAAATCCTTGATAATGTCAATCTTTCCCCATATATCCTGATGATGCTTATTGGTCCACATGATTTTTGTTTTCTTCTTGTTGAGGTATAATCCATACTGTAGGTTCTCCCAGCCAGTGACTTTAACTTCAGCCACGAGGCTAGTTAAGCTATGCTAATGATGTTAAATATTAAATAGGTGAATGTTGTTGTTATTGTTGTGCACCATCGGGTAGGAACCAAACAGCTGACCCTCCAATGGGTTTTCAGAGGCAGTAAATCTCAAAGGAGGAGATACACAGTATAAGAATAGCAATTATAAATAGAATATGTAGACTACTATCAAGATTGATAGTATATATCAAATATAAATAGAATATGTAAATTACTATCAAGATTGGTCAGTGTTGCCGTCCCACCATGCTTGAATTAAGCAGATTTAGAGGTGGAAAATTAAAATAACACTACTATAAAGAAAGAGGCAGCAGAGAATTTGGCTTAAGTCCTTCATGGCCAGAGATTCCTACATCAGACAGAGACAGACCAAGATGTTGACAATGAACCAGCAGCAGTAGCAACAGCAGAAACCAGATGCCAATGTGAGGCAGAGCTGCACTGAAGCTTCTGCCCCTGAGAGCCAGTACTGAGAACCTTTACCCAGGCCTGAGGAGAACGCTGGGAAGACATGATACTCAGAAGAACTGGGAGAATTTTGTGTAAGACCACAGGTCAAAGTGCCCGTGAACACACCTGTGAAAGCTAGCCCAACAGAATTTTATCCTAATAACTTCCCTCATAAAACCTATAACCCTGATTATGGTTCTCTGAGTTCTATGTGTCAACTGCAATGCGTTAGCAGACTTAGAAGCAGGAGAAGTAAGAGCCCTGGGAAGGATGATTTGCCTAAGAATTGGTAAAAGACTGTGCCGAGTGGAAGGACACATCCGACCTCATGAGAACGGGTTTTGTGTTGTCGATGTTGTGGGTGGGAACTATTCCCCTTGTGGAGTTAGTAGGAGTTGAACTTGGTGCTCTCATATTGGCTTCACTATTCTTACAACACCCTTTTCCTACCTTCTGCTCTCTTAATTACACATTTCCTTAAAATAACACTCAGTGGAAGTATTTCCATTGTTAAAATTACATAATTGCTTTGTATCTCCCCCAAAGATGCAGGTTAATGAAATCACAGCAGCCTGTTGACAAGTGGGGAAAGAAATCAATTAAAGTGATTATTTAGTAATTCAACATTTAGAACATTGTTTAGAAGACAAGAAATTGACCAGAGACTATTTCATGTGTGTGCATGTGTGTATGTGTGTCTACAGAACTCAAAAGAAAAGCCCTTGGAGGAGTAGATGGGTAAAGTATATGGACAAAATGACCTAATGTGTCACAAGAACAATGATGACAACTATCCTTGCTTTTCTTTTAAAAAATGCCCTTTTGTTCCTTATTCTAAATTGCTTCTTTCTTACACAAATGATGCTTTAACATTTTTCACTAAAGGCAGATTTTGCAACAGCACAGAATTGTTCAGTGTGTCAGAGCCACTATGAGTGATTCTTGGAGCCCTGGTGGCACAGTGGTTAAGCTCATGGTTGTTAACCCAGACATCAGCCCGTCAAATGCATCAGCTGATCCACAAGAAAAAAGTATGGCAAGCTGCCTCCTTGGAAATCTTCAGCCTCAGCAACTTTATGGGACAATTCTTCTCCGGCCCAGTTCTCTTGGAGTCAAAATTCCCTTCATAGCAGTGGATTGTGGGTTTATAAGGAATGTTACATTTTCTGGTTAATTTTCTCCTCTTAAAATAAGCCTACTTATCTTTGAGGAAAATTTCAAAAGCATTATCTTTTTTACCAACTATTTTTAATTGAAATAAAGAAAACTGGAAAGACCTTGGGGTCAAATTCTCAGCGTCTGGGTTCCCAGTCCCAAACAGCCAACTTTTGGTTTCGCTATAAACCCATTGAATGATTTTATAACTATGATACATGGTCCTCCCACCTTTCTAAAAGGAACAATTTAAGATACAATATTTCTCTGTATCCTGAACCTTTTGAGTGACTTAATTCAAAGTAACAGAAACTACTGTTCTCAATCTGTAGGTTTAAAAAAAAAAAACAACTGGTTTTGACTTTAAATAGCAGTTGAGATTAATCAATTTACCAGTGACAAAAAAATGTTTCTTACTATAAATATGGTAAGTTTATACACTTATTTTAACAGTAGACTTGTCAACTTGATGTCACTGGGCATCATAAAAACAGTTTAAAACGGTAAATATAACTGTTAAAATCAGCAGGTTTACTGCGGGCTGCTGAGCACTGTTTAAGCTAAGCAGTGAGGATCCGGGAGAACTGAGCACCAAGGGTTCGTTTGAACAGAGGGAATATTTTCTGCCATTCATTATTGTTTGACTAAAATAGAACGTACATTAATATTTTTCAAAAGGAAAGGGATTTTCCCAGGAAGTTGGCAGCAAAGCAGATGTTAAATTAGTTCAGAAAATGAAGGAAACCACTTAGATATGAGCCACTATGTGGCACTAGAACCAAAAGCCGAGGATTCGTTGAAACCAAAACCACTATGCTGAGAACTTGCTGAACTCAAGACACAGAGAGAGAGAGAGAGAGAGAGAGAGAGAGAAAGAGAGAGAGAGAGTGAGTTATAATATTGGAGATGACCAGAGATGGTAAGAAATGGTGACAAAGAAACAGCAACATCCGGACCAAGACACTGGCAAGGGTTGGTAAAGTGGTCTTCAGAGATTCTGGAGTCAAGGATAGTAAGCTTTCTAGCCCAAATTTTTCAGAAAGGAGGCTGCTGGCAAAATAGAAAACAGTGCGTCAACCAGACACTTATTAATGGAGCTGAAGAGCTTTGTAACATGTGCCGAAACCGGCAGAGACCAGGGCAAGAGTACTAGGAACCAGACCAAGTGTGGGCCCTAATTGATTAACTGTACCTTGATTTGTTCTTGATATTTCCAAGGTGACCTTTTCCTGAATTGTAGCCTGCAACTTCCTTCATGGATCTCTTCTGGTCAGTTGGCCAGGTAGTTGCTATACAGATTTCTTGGCACAATCTGGTGCCCATGTCCAAGGCTTTATCTGTTTGTTAAAATATGTTAATTGGCATTCTATCAATTCCTGGGGCCTTGTTTTTTTTCCAAGTCCTTCATAGAAGCTTGAACTTCTTTCTTCATCACCACTGCCTCGTCACCATAGGTTGTTTGATTAAATTCTTCTCTGTCAGCCAATTATTTTTTTACAGTGACTCTGTGTACTTCTTCCATCTTCTTTTAATGCTTATTGGATTTTTCCATATTTTACCCATGATATCCTTAAGTATTACAACTCAAGGCTTGAATTTGTTCTTTAGTTTCTTTAGCTTAAGAAATGCCAAGTGGTTTCATCCCTTTTGATTTCCTGACTCCAGCTCTTTGCATGTTTCATTATATTTTGCCTTGTCTTCCTGAGCTATCCTTTGTCATCTTATGGTTAGCTCCTTAACTTCCTGATTTCTTCTCTTTGCTTTGGCTTCTTAGCATTCAGATGCAATATTCAGGATCTCTTTTGACATCCATCTCTGCCTTCTCCTCCTCTTCTGTCTTTGTAACATAGTCAGGTCGTTCTGTGTTGGCACTGTAACACATTATCAAACTCAGGAGAGATGTAGAAAGTGCTGTTGGAGGGTCTTCGGTGTCAGAATTGGTAAAAAGGTTAAAATAGAAGGCGTGCTTCAGGCTAACACTGAACAGCTTGTTCTCCACCCTGTGTAATGTCAGAGCAGGAGCTCTGACGTCATACCGCCATTTCTCCTCAATAATTTGGAGAAGCCCCTGGCTGCAAACTTTTTCAGTGCAATGTATCTCCTGATTTCCTGACTGCTGGTACCAAGGACGTTTCTTGTGGATCCAAGCAAGATGAAGCTCATAGACAAGTCCATTATCTTATCCCAATTCTCTGGATTAAAAATAAAAAGCCCTATGAGATATCATCTCACCCCAGTCAAAATAGCAAAATTTAACAGAACAGCAAGCAACAAATGCTGGTGAGGTTGTGGAGAAACTAGAACCCTG
>NW_006399957.1:1186856-1239114 GCF_000299155.1 Elephantulus edwardii | reverse complement strand
AAAAAACAAAAAAAAAAAGCCCTGTTCCATTGAATTCATGCATGTGTTTGATCTGACAAGGAGGTTAAGCTAACTTGGACACTGTGAAGCATGAGAAGAAGAAGAAAAAAAAAGATCTTTTCTTCTTGCTTCATGGGGCCAGCCTCTACTTCTGTGATAACAGATAACTGCTCTGCTCTTAGATATGTACAGGTAGCCCCCAGGGTACTACTGAAGGATGTTGGCGATTGACTCAGAAGTTTAAGAATCTGTGGGCATGGTTGCTGAGTTTCTCTTCAGCAAAGAGAGTAAGGCTTTCTTCTCCGAAGGATGGAAGAATCATCATCCTCTCACACATTCCTCCTGAATCTTTCTCACCCACCCACACCAACTTCCCACTGTATCACGTCCACTATAACTCTTGAGACCCTGTCAGGCAGAGTAAAATTGCCCCATGGGATTTCATCTTGAAGAGAAGAAAATGTTTTCTCTTTCTCCAAAATCACACCTTCCTATTAGATTCTAAAGCTTAATCCTCTGCACAACTGACAGTAGAATTTCTCTCTTCTCCTCCAGTAGACTTCACAGGCCTATCACACAGAATGCTTCTTGGTCTACGTATTGGTTTCACATGAGCACAGTTAAGTGTCTGGAATTCCCACTTTTTTAATGTTAACCATGATTTGTTATGATTCACAAAATCAAATGCCTTTACATAGTCAATAAACATGAACAGAAATTCTTCTGATATTCTTTGCTTTCAGCCAGGATCTATCTGACATCAACAATGATATCCAGGTGCTACGACACCTTCTCTATCCAGCTTGAACATCTGGCAGTTCTCCATGTACTCTTCCAGTCTTTTAACATTATAAAGGTCAGAATTTATACCACATAGGGCAATTCCATTATACTGAGGATCGTGGCCCTGTTGACACAAAATAATAGTCACCCCACCAATAGATGTGAGGAAACCAAGTAAGCAGGAGAAGGGCAAGAAACCGCTCTAAAGCAAGGAAGAGGAAAATACCAAAGGAAATACAATGGCAGAGTCTGGAGTCAAATCGACCGGGATTCAAGACAGCAGAATGGGTCTCCCTGGGGGCAGGAGGGAGTCAGCAATATATGGAGCAATTAAGCGACCAAAACCCACCCCAGAACTCGTCCAATGGATGCCAGGTAACCATGAAACCTCACAGAATGGCATGCGAGATTTTACTTGAATGCTTCATTTACATTTCATTGTTGTTGTTGTTATATATGTCATCCAGTCACCTCATGACTACCTTACGCTTGACAGAAGAAAGCGTTGTCCAGTCCCGTGCCATCTTCACGATTGTCGGAGTGCACAAGTCCACTGTTGTGGTTGCTGTGTATTTTGAGTGTGTTCCTGCTTAGGGAGCTCACTTCCAGCACTGTATGAGTTAATATTCTTTGTAACCAGAGCTCCAGCATCTTACCCACGTGCAAGTCACAACAATATGACCACTGACAGATGACTATTGTTACTCGCCATCAAGTTAGCTATAATTCATAGTGACCCTACAAGAACAGATCTGAATCTTGCCCTGTGCTGTGCCATCGTTACTGTCCACAACACACTCAAGCCAACTGATGTCACCATGTCAGTCCAGTTTGTTGAGGGTCTTCTCCTCTTAGGCTGATTGATCCTCCACCTTTCAACACATGATGTTAGGAGGGAGCTCTGGGGTCCCAATAGTAAGGAGCTCCACTGACAACATGAAGGCATGTGGTCTGAATCTACCTGTTGTTCTGTGGCAGAAAGATGGGCAATCTCCCTCTATGTGATTTACAGCCTCTGAAAACTGACTAGAAGGTCAGCTATGGATTGCTTCTGACTTGACAGTACATAAAAACAAATACCAGCAAGTCATCTGTCACTTCAGCTCACACACTTTGGGCATGTTGTTAGGAGGGCCCGAGTCCTTGGAGAAGGACATCCAGTCATTTTTTCATCATTTTTCAGCAGTACTTTACTTGTATGTGATATTAATGGGGTTGTTCAATAATTTCCGTATTCATTCACCTTTCTTAGGAATGGGAACAAATACGGATTTATTCTAATCAGATGGCCAGACAACTATCCTCCAAATTTCCTGGCATAGATTGGTAAGAATATCCAGGACTGCATTTGTCATTTGAAACAAGTCAATTGGTGTCTCAATTCCGGGGGCCTTACATTTTGCCAGTGCCTTCAGTGTAGCTTGAACACCTTCCTTCGTTACCATTAGCTCTTTGTTTTTCTTACTGTTTTTAATTCATTGTGTGCATTTTCTTCCTCCCACCTCAGCCAGCCCACCCTGCAATGCACTGCATGTTCCAAATTGTTGTCATACTTATAATGCATAATCGTATATCCCTTGTATATCCCTTTCAAACAGTTTTTTTCCTCATCTGTTCTTATGCAGTGTACATTATCTACCCACTCTTTTCCCATTCTCTCCCTAATCTTCCCCCACCCCACCCCGTCCCAGGGCTGTCCTATTTTATAACCATGGTATTATGCAGTATTTGTCCTTTTACGACTACGCTATCTCACTCAGAATAATGTCCTCCAGGCTCCCCTATATTGTGTAACGTTTTATGAGTTCATTGTTTTTCAATACTGTGTAATATCCCATTGTGTGAATGTACCATAGTTTTCTATCCATTCATTTGTTGATGGCACCTATTTGCTATTGTGAATAACACATCAGTAAACATGGGTGCACAAATACAGTTTTGAGCTATGGCTCTGATTTCTTTTACTATTGGCTTTTGGTCATAAGAAACTTCCTGAAATATGTCAGGGTTGGCTAATTCTTTTTGGTACAATGACTCTGTGTTTCTCCCATCTTCTTCTAATACTTCTCAGATCATGAGAAATTTTGCCCATAGCATCTCTAAGACTTTCAATTCAAGACTTGAATTTGTTTTTAAGTTCTTTCAGCTTGATAAATGCTGAGCAAGTTTTTTCCCTTTTTAGTCTCCAATTCCAGATCTCTGCATATTCCATTATACTAGTTTGCTTTGTCTTCTTGAGTTGCCCTTTGAAATCTTTTGTTTAGCCGTTTTAACTTCTCTTTCCTTGTTTTGTGTTCTCAATGCTCTAGTGTTAATTGTACTGAAATGATGTGAAATCTATGCCTAGACCAAGAAGCTCTTATGTTAACAGAGCAAGGAAAAACTACATGGTTTAAAATTAAGAAAGGTATGTGTTAGGGTTGTATTTTTTTTCTCCTTACTTATTCAATCTGTATACTGAGCAAACTAATGAAGAAGCCAGACTCTATGACGAAGAATGTGGCATCAGGATTAGAGGAAGGCTCACCAATAACCTTCTGTATGCCGATGACAAAATCTTGCTTGTTGAAAATGAGGAGGACTTGAAGATCTTGCTGCAGAAGTAAACAAATATTCTCACCACTGGATTAATAGACAACATCATGATTGATGGAGAAAATATTGAAGCTGTCAATTATTTCATCTCACTTAGATATGCAATCAATACACTTGATGTCAGAGTCAGGAGATCAGGAGACATATTGGCCTGTTAAAGTCTGCAGTCAGGGGCCTCTCCAAATCATTGAGAAGCTATGATGTTCGTTTGAGGACTAAGGTAAGCCTGATTCAGGCCATGTCTTTTCAATTACTTGCTGTGTATCTGAGAGCTGGACAATGAATAAGGATGACAGAAGAAGGATCAGTGACTTTGAACTGTGGTGTTGGAGAAAAGAACTAAATGTCCCATGGGTGGCCAAAAGAACAAACAGAGATGTCTTGGAGAAAGTGCAAGCCAGAGTGCTCCCTAGAGGCAAAGATGATAAAGATTCATTTCACATACTTGGACTTTGTTGCTAGGATAGGCTCTTCCTTTGGAGAAGGACATCGTGCTGGGAATAGTGAAGGGTCAGCAAAAGTGAGAAAGACCCTCAACCAGGTGGACTGACACAGTGACCGCAGCAATGTACCCGAGCATGTCAGGGATTATGAAGATGGCACAGGATAAGACAAGGTTCAGATCTGTTGTTAAGGTCACTGAGTTGTCCTAGACTCACTGGCATCCAACAACTACAACTACCACAATGAGCTCCATGGATGCACCCTTCAAGGAAACCTTCCAAAGCTCAAACTTCTGGCATCTGGGGAGTGAAGGAAAGTGTGTAACATAATACTTCACTGCCTCAAATGCACCCCAGACACGACCTAAAATCCTGGCACAAGCAGCTCCCATTCTACGCTAGGAGGGAAGACACGGATGGGCCTTGTCAGCAGACAAAGGAACGTTCTGTAGTTTTTATTGTAGCCCTTCCATACAACACTGTTAAAATGGGAGTGCTTGTCGGTGCATGTCGGGAAAACAGACACCTCTCCCTTTGTGCTTCCGCTGCAGTCTCACTCACACCTGTAACCCAGCCAGCAGGAAGGCTCACCAGCACTCTTCACCATGGGCATCTGCAGTATGGCACTGTCCCTGGGGGCCTGCTCTTAATTTCAAACATACTCAGGATAGTTTACATTCAAGTGGGCAAATTACAGAGATACTAAAATGCAGACTGATCTCACAATAGTGAGGCAAAGTTCAACACCTGTTCAAAGTATGACTAGTACTTCTCACGGTTAATGACATCTCTGAAAACACTTATCCCAGGTGCCACTGGGCCTTCCCACTGGACAGTGCTGCCAGACTTGTCACTCCAGCCTCATCTGTTTGAGGGTAATTCTGGGAAGGGTCACACAATTTCTTACTGATTACAGAGTAGTAACTTTGGTGAATGTTACATAATTTGTATACATTAAGATTGAATTTAAGTGATTCAATGATAACATTTCATTCCTCTGATTCTCTCTCTATTCCTCCTCAATTTTCTTCTTTAATAAGAGAGCCAAGAATTACGTGTAACCCACATATATTCTAAACTCACAGAGTATCCATCATGATGATATCATTTTCCCCTGAGTGATGGCAGGAAAACTATGTCTCTGAGTGAGAGAAGGAAAGTCCAACCCAGTGCACTTGGTGACCACCAGATCCTGTTGGCGTGTCCTGAGTTCCCCAAACCGTTCCTTGTCTGCAACTTGGCCTTCAAGTCTCCAATCAAGTGGTCGTCTCTCTTGGGCTTTCCCAACAACCCTCTTTCTGCTCACAAGGACGTACTTCCATTTCTGCTTTCTTCTCACATTATCTCTGTCCTCTGCTAAACACTCCACCATCACCATCATCCGTAGTCTGTCCATAAACTTTCCACTTTGTGTTCCCAGCCTCCAGCACCATGCCAGGAAGTGCAGAATTGTCTAATAAATGCTAATTGAAAAGAAGAGTAGAATTTCTTTTCTTCCATCAGACCTCATTGATCCACATCTATTCCTCTCAGCTGTCAAGTCTATGGACTCCTTTAGTTCAACAACACCTACCACGTGTAAGTAGCTGGGATATGATTTTATAAAATTACTTGCTTATTTGCATAAGAAATAAAAGCCAATAGACAATTGTTTCTTTCAATTGACTCATCAATTGAGCCCTTTCCAGACTCTATTACTAAATACTTATGTTGAAAATTGTTAAGCCACTTTAGACAGGGTTGAAGAAAGTCTGTACTTCAGACTAAAAAGAAGTGGTTGTGGTTGTAGGTAGTAGTGGCCCTAACATCCACTTTCCAGGCTGGAGTCCACATTCTCAACTACTCAGACGGTGGCTTCTATCACCAGCACCAACACTGCCACCAGCAGGCCCTGCACAAATCTCTAAAACTCACTGTGGGTGTCTCCCTGGCTCGCACTGACAGTATCTCCAAACATCACGGGCACCAAAAAAAATAATAAATGAATTCTAATTATGCTTTTTCCCCCCAAATCTCATCCTTTTCCAAAAGTGAGAGGTTACAAAAGATTTGTTGAGTGGCAAATTGAGTAGGTAAAGTGCAGAAGAATTTTTCTAAAAGCAAGCAAAATATGTGCATGATACTGTAATTATGTAAACATAGCATTATCAAAACCAACTGATCAACTTTACATCACAAGACTACAGTTTAATTAGACAGAATATAAAAAATAATCATTCAGGATGCCTGCCCTGCAGTTTACTAACCTTCTGGTAAAGGTACTGACTCCTCCCAAGCCTCCTGCTTGCCATATCCACTGAGAGATGTCAACAGTTTCCGGAAATCACACAGGCCCAGGACAGACACCCAAGTACCCTCTGTTAGGCTGGCTAGCTCACTCACGCTGAGAAAAGTCAGCAGCCCCTCCTCCTCTCCTCCTCTGCTGTCCTCTACATTTAGAGAACTAACTACAGTGTCAGACCCTCGCCCAAAGGACAGAGATAGCCAGAACTCACAGGTGATGGAACCTTCCAGAGATACAAGAGAGACCTCGAAGCAAAAGAAGAGGAGAAATTGTACATTTATAAGAAACCTGACCATAGGGAGTTCTGGTGGCCTAGTGGCAAGAAGCTGCTCTGCAATCCCAGAGGTACATGGTTTGAGTCCACCAGATGCTCTGCTGGAGAAGGAGGAGCAATCTCCTCCTGTACCAGTCAGATCCAGTTTGATGGTACACACACAAGAAATAAAAAAATAAATTTTTTTTAAAAAGGAACCTGACCTGTTTTTAAGTGTTTTAACTTAAACAGTCATAATGCATTTCCTAAAGTCACTAATCCCCAAATCTCTTGTCTCACACCAGTATCAGCCTCTTTCACGGGTCAGCTCCCAAGTCTAAGAGTTACCTCAGATGTCCATGAAGACTCCAAAGTGCCCCTGACGCAAAGTGCTTATGGCACCTGAGAATGGAGCCATCTCCTCGGATTTCCAGGGCTCACCCAGCTCCCGGAGAGATAGACATGGGAAAAGCCTGAGGAACTGTGTCTGTAGTAGATCGACTGGGCATCCTTCCTCAGCATGGAGACAGGAGAACTTCCTCCCTTCCTTCGTCACTGTGGCCTGCAGCCTATCTCAGAAACCAGAACAGTGTGCAATAGATCTTATTCTCCGGGAAAATGACGAAGGAGCTTGGTAACAGACTCAAAGTCAAAGAGAGTAACTGTGTCACCAGATAACTCCCCTTGCTATTTGTCAGTATGAACCCTGGAAGAGCATAGGTTCTTGGCAATGGATCTTTGCCAGGAGAAACAAGAAAGTTTGAAAATTCAAGATTAGGATACTTGTCTACAAATCATACTAAATTAGTTGTGTTGGTTGATCGGTTCCCCACCCCCTCCCTCACCTCCCTTCACCCAGTAGGAGGAGTGGCTTATTTCTTCCGTAAGTGTAACCACCATTGTTGAGTTAGCAGATGCACCTTTGTTGTTTTTTTGGTGCCGTGCAGCTGACTCCAACTCACAATGAGCCCATGTACACAGAAATCAGTCCTGCCTGAGTCTATACCTTCTTCACACTCTCTGGGATGCTTGAATCAATCATTCAAGTCATTGCGTCTCTCTCTTGCTGAAGGTCTTCCTCTCTTTTGCGGGTCCTCTTTAGGACGGTGCAACTTGTCCATTTGCAACAGCACCAACTCCTGGCTCTTCCCTGAGCTCCATGTGTTGTTGGAGACATTGGACAAAGCTTCCTCCTAAATGGCTGCCTGTGAGGATGAGGTTTCAAAGGACAGTGTCTTGTCCCCTCCCGACCCAGCTGTGGTACTCTGCCTGTCTCAGAAAATACCAGTAAGAAGGAGAAAATAGAAAAGGCCTAAAGAGACTAGCGAGGGCAGGGTGATGGGCTAAGATGGATTACTTGAATTTTCCACCAATCACTGGACCACACATTGGCTGAAGCATTGATTGATGAAGCATTTAACTCGTCAATCTCACATCACAGCTCTTTTTACAAATGACTGCAGAAGGTGGAGACATGGAGGTGGTACCAGTGGAACTGGTTTGGCCATGAGATATAAGAGAGCCCACAATCTGCTCCTGTGTGAGGTGTTCAATAACCACTTCGGATGGCCACTTTGCTGGCAAATGTTTTACTTAAAGTGTCGGTATTCCTTACTGGCGACTGAAGTCCACATTTAAATTTACAGATCTTTACTTCAAGAAAGCTAACCTTCCCCTTTAACTGTAGTTAGTTTTTCCAAACTGGCTTGTAGAAATGAAGAAAATAAAACCCTTTGGGATCCCATTGAACCTCTTTTAAGTATTTTGTTTTTATTTCAGGGATGCTCCCCCATTTTAAGATTCTGTCTTGGACCAGGAGAAAGATCACAGGGAGACTGATACCTGCCTTCAGGTCACAGACAGTCTAACCCCAAAGAAACGACAAGGTGACCAGTACACATTGCCTTTGAAAGAGGAGTCCAAGGTGAAGGAAGTATGGAAGAAGCTTGCACTCATGTGTGAGTCCTCAAATACCTGAACGAAGTAAGTGCTTTAAAGAACAAATAATTCTACAAGGGGTAACAGAAATGTGTCTGGGGCAAGGCCGGAGTGTCCAGCATGGAAGTGCAGTGAGGGCCCAGTGGACAGTGTATGCTCATGGCACAGCTTGAGGGGTCCCACTGAGCAGTG
Source organism: Elephantulus edwardii (assembly GCF_000299155.1). Classification (NCBI taxonomy): domain Eukaryota; kingdom Metazoa; phylum Chordata; class Mammalia; order Macroscelidea; family Macroscelididae; genus Elephantulus; species Elephantulus edwardii. The sequence continues at coordinate 1,230,626 of NW_006399957.1, read as the reverse complement.
TCGGTTGGTTCTGGAGGTTTCTATGCACAGCTGTGAGTGCTCATTCAGCATGTCGAGACGAAATGTGATAGGCTCTGTTTTCCATAGACCAGGGATGGCTAGGGAGAGGCAATTAAGTTGTTAGATGGAATTGAGTCAACTACAACTAAAAGTGCTTTTTTTAAATAATTTTAATGAACGTTTACAGAGATTTTGCATTTCCAGTCACTCGTAGTTACACTTTTCTCCCTGCCCACCCCTCCCCCCTTGAATTCGCTCTTCTCTTTGAAAAGTAAAAGAAAAAATTCTCTCATTGTTATACAATCCCTCTCCCCACATCCACTCCACCATGCAGCCTTCATTCTGGAGACATTTACCAGTATAAATAGATCCAGGAGAGGATATGTAATTGTATTGTGCTGTAAAAATATCAGTGAACATAGTAGGGCAAACAGGGAAAATTATGAAAAGCTCTAAACCATAACCTTGAGGACATGAATCCTTGGACGAGGGGCCCGGGTCACTGAGATAACACAGCCCACAAAGACAGCATTCTACTTCAGACCTTGGTGAGCTGTGACTGACATCTTGAAAGTTTGCAAGTGGTTAGCTAAGGGGTAACTCCTGGTCACTTCCGACCGGAGGGAAAAAGAGTAAAGGACAAGACTCATCCCTGGGACCAGAACTAGATGGTGCCCACGACCCCAGCTGACTGCTCTGATGGAAATCAGAAGAAAAGGTCCTGGACATGCTGTTAAGTGTCGTTCAGTCATAGACGACTCATAGCGACCCTATGAATGAAAGACCTGAACACTTGAATAACTTTCATCATTTCTCCACATTCATAGAGTTTCTGGAGGGAAAGTATTTCAAAAGTGGATGCCACTCCAACTTCCAAGCTTATTTTAATCGGGGAGCTCCACCAAACACTGTCTGCCATGAGTAACCATTATCACATTTGATACATCAGTGTCACAATGTTTAGCATCACAGCACCCTTGAGTTACCTCTGTACAGCAATGCACGAGACCAGTGCTCTACCACTTAGAAGAATGTTTGACAAAAAACAATTTCAATCAGGCCTGAGTGTCACAGATTGAAACCACCCACCTTGGGCTTGGTAGCATCACTTTCTCACCACTAAGGCAACAGAGCTCTCTCTATGTCATAGACGACTCACAGCGACATAGTGGGAGAAATATGTGGAACAAAACTAAAATCATCAAAAGACCAGACTTAGTGGTCTAATAGAGAAATCGTGATACTTTGACCCTTACACTCCCTCCAAGTCTGGAACTAAACCTACTCCTTGCAGCCACACAGGCCTGTGAGGTAAATATTACCACTCATGAGGAATGCACTCCTCAGAATACTCAACCTTTGGATACTAAAAAGACAGCATTTGGCCCCAAACAAAATCTGGTAGGCAGAGAGTGCCAGGGAAGAAGGCCAGATGGGGAGGTGAAGCCAGGTAAGAGCCAGGTAAGAGAAGGGGTGGACACAGTCAGGAAATGAAACGTGTAGAAACTTGATATTGTTCAGTGGGAAAGTCACATTTTCTCTAAGCTGCCACCCAAACTACAATTTCTAATAGTATGAGGCTTAAAATAAAAACATATTCCCAAGGGAAAAGAACAAAACCCAGGATGCTCTGAGGTAACAGCGAGCTGACTCTTCTGCCCTCCACCTTTCAGTCCCAAACATCCCTAGTTCTGGGGGGACCCTAGACTAAAGCCTCTCCTCCCTCTGGAGCCCAGGTTCCCCAGGGAGCTGAGCCACACACGCCCACAGGCGGGGAGCTCTGATGCCACATTTCCTTTCTGGATCCATTAATATTTTATGAGACCACACAGAGGGTCTGCACTAGACACCACTCACTCGCTCTTCTTCCCTCACAGAATGGACCATAAAGATGATATATGGACACGGAGGAAGGAGCGCACAGTGTATTTATCTCAGAGGGGACTGAAGGCACGTTTTGCAAGTCAGTGAGGAGAGCCGGGCCTTCCTGCGTGAGGCTGCTGACAGGGTGGCTGGGCGGCGAGGGGCACAGCCATGGCCAGGACACTATAGCAACGCAGCCGTCACCCTTCCCTCAGCGGCAATGTCTCAGAGGCTGGCATAGGCAACATGGCAAACGAATCATATTGCTGGTATTGTCCTTGGTGCCACTCACAATGCCAACCCACTATGATGATTAGGGACGCAAAGACAAGATGACACAAAAGCAAAGGGACTAAATAACACAGGGAAGTATGAATCCCAAAGTCCTTCCGTCTCAGCTAAAAGTGGGCTCAGCTTCCTCTGGCGCTCAGCTCTGTCCCCCTCTCAGCCAGAGAGGAAGCAGTCCTCTGCCATCCTGCTGTCACCCTCGACGGCCCCACCTCTTCACCGCCAGCAGAGCCAGTCCAGTGTCTGCTCCTCGGACGATGCTCCCCACCAAGATGAGCGAATCACCTGACTGCTTTATTCTCTTTCGTGATGGCAGGAAGTGCTAACTGCTCAACCAGTGTTCCTTTTCCCTGCCTTCCCTGCTTTTACTGAAGTGGCAGCCTGCCCAGGCTCATTTTCCATTTCTCAGCTCCTCTGGCATCCCAGACTTCCCAGCAAGGCATCCCTGCAAGTCATGGGGCGGTTTCCAGAAAAGGGGAATGAGTAGCATGGGACCTAAATGTCCTTTCATCTCTTTTCCCACCTGGAGCACTAGAATAATGGCTGGAAGTCAGCGACCACCTCCTGACAAATTTGGGAAAGGTTGTCACCCAGAGTAAAAAAGGGAGGAGAGGCAGGAATCGGCAGCTGCACACACCAGCCATGGCTGCCCTAGACTTGTTTTAAATAAACAGAAAAACGAATTGTTGATCTATTTAAACCTGAGATGTTTGAGGCCTCTACGACTAGGAACCAAACAGTTTTTTAAAGTGTCATATTTTCAATCCCACAAACAATGGACTATGTTTTTTAATTCTGGCACAGTCATCCTCGGGCTACTCTGAAATCTTGTGACATTTCACTTTCTGAGTTACTTCATACTAGTGTACTAGATAGCACTGGTGGGTCTATTTTATCATCCTTCCTAACTGATCACTTTTGTTTTAGCCAGGGTCTCCTGGGGAAACACCTTTACCTTTAGTGGAACCAGTGGGTAAGTTAACAGAAGGAGAGAGGGGGCCAGACAGATTGCAGTCTCCTGAAGACACACACAGCATGCAGGGAACACACCACATTGGTTTAGGTCAGCCTCAGTGGGGCCTCCTCCCTCCCAGCACAGCCTGGTTCAGACACCACAGGCCTGAGGAAGACACAGGGCGACTGGGGGGGAAGTTTGCAGGAGAATATGCAGACACGGCGAGGACAGAGGAATTCTGCTTTATTCCTCAAAGTCTCACCATCAGCCTGAGAGTCTGACATGGTTAGTAGACTTCTGGTTTTTAAATGGTTGTTGACAAACCTAAGGCAAGGTTTTATCAGTAGGTGAACAGTGGGCATGGTGGTTCTTCTTCATCAGGAAAACAGTCCCAGCACCGAGGGGCTAAATATACCAGAAGAGGTGGTCGGGAAACCGGTCCAGAAGGCTGACAACAGTGAATATCCCAGTGCACAACTGAACAAGAAAGAACAAGTCTCTGTCCATTTAGTTATGGGTTCTCTCTGAATCATTATCAACACAGCAGTGCCTAATGACAGGAACAACAATCCAGGCAAGTAATATGGACATCTAGGCGTTGTATCCTTCAAGGAGGGTGACTGGGAGGAGGCGCCGTCACCAACGGGCTTGGGTTTCACAGGGTGAGTTATCCAAGAAGCTGGTACTGACAGCAAGGGAGCTAGTACTTCAGAGAGCGAGGAACGGTTTGGTGACCACTCTGAGCAGCTGAGCAGGAAGGCAAATGGAAGAGCTGCGAAGGCCCCACAGTCCATGAAATCCCACGCTGGCAGAGAATTGTGGGGCGCTGCCAGCCTCCTCCGGGAGTGCTGTCCAACTCTAATTGTCACTCCCGATTTGATTTTCACATCAACTACAACAAGTGTTTCTAGTTTGGAATCCCTAAGAACTCTCCAAATATCTGGCATCCATGTGTTAAACAAAAACTTCTCATCGCCGAATTTGTTTACAAGTTATGAGTACCACACTGACAACGCCTGCTGCCGGCCAGCGCGGCATTCATTAACCAATAACAAAGGCTTGAGGGCAGTTTATGATCTGAGGAGCTGTTTAAAATGGAAAGGGGAAATGATGCTGATCTGAACGGTCAGTTCGCCTGCTCTCCACTGAGACAGGTAGAGGTCTGTTCCTAATTTGAAGAGTAGCCAATGACTCACCATTGAAATGGGATATTGTTATAAACAAACTAACATCATAAATCAATTGAGAGAGGAATGCTCTCTGGAGGGACCTCCTGTGAGCTCTCCGACAGATAAAATGGGGGTTGTGCCTACCATGTGGGGAAGGTTGGAACAAAGGTGGCATCATCCCTCTACTGCTTCTCCTTCCATTGTGTCCTGGAGCAGAGTCATGCAGACATTAGGACACCAACCCAATCCCCTCAGCTTGTGTGAGCCAGGTGTTATGTTAGTGAGGCTTCCAAACGAAGAAAGAGGGCTTGGCGACATCGTCCTTAACATATGCCAAGGAGTGTCCCCTGCGCTATGAAGGTCTGATCGTGTGGCTGGCATGGTCCTGGCAGAGTTTCTCTCCAGAGCGTGTGGGGTCGCCACAAATCAGGGGTCAGTTTGACAGGAACCCAGGAGTCCAGGTGTGTGGTGTTTAACCCATTGGGCTTCTAACTGCAAAGCTCGACTCCCGATACCCCCCACCCCCAGCTGCTCTGTGGGAGAAAGCTCAGTCCTCCCTTGTAAAGACCACGGTCTCAGAAACCCAGTGAAGACTTGCCCTAGTCACCATCAACCCACTGCAGTAAGTTTGGCTTGACAATAGCGGCCACCTCTTTCCATTAAGTAGAAATGTCATCGATTGCATTGATAACCGATTGGCAGAAACTTCTTTCAAAGATGTCCTGTGATCTGCCAGAGATCATTCTGCTGGATGTTCTAATGGGGTTTAGGAAACTTTAGAGGAATCTGAGGGTTGCAGACACAGTGAGAAGAGGTAGGAAACATACTAGTAAGTTTCTGGTTTTCCATCTGTCTAAAAGCAGGGATGTTAACTAAGGTCAGAAATACCTTCAATTTTTTGTTGCTACTGTTTGCCATCGAGTCAGAACCAAGCCATAGCTGACCCTCCAGTGAGTTTTCAGAGAGAGTTAATTACACAGAAGATAATGTCCATCTTTCTCCCACAGAGCAGCTGGTGGATTTGAACTGCATGCCTTCAGGATTGCAGCTCAGCTTCCAATCAGCTAAGTGTACTGTTTGATAGTAATGTGTATTATATAATGCACTTTCTACTTAAGTTTTTAATACCAGTCACATGATTGTAGCAAGTACAATGGCATGTGAGTATGTGTGCGTGTGTGTGTGTGTGTGTGTGTATGTGAGAGAGAGAGAGAATACATAGGTAATGGAAAGAAAAATTGAGTGAGATAAATTTCTTCTAGCAATCTTCACACAGCTGGATATTTCTGAAATGTTTTAAAGTGTTTTGATCATTTAACAAGATTTAAAGCATTATTTTCTGAGAAATTCTGACAAAATTATTCCATCAAATTAACTAGTTGCTTCAAATTACATATTATGCCATTAATTCCTAATATATATTATATTTTAGAAGCATTCAGTTTAATAACCCTTTCAAGTAAGCAGCTTGTATTTCCAAAATTCTGTGGTAATTTATCTTGCCAAAGAATCAATATTACCTCTGCTTCCAATCCTCTGTCTGCTGGGGTCCAAGTGCAGGCAAATTTGAATGAATTACAACACTTGAATCTCTTAATTATGATGGGGAAAATAAATCATCTCTTGTGTCATCTTCTGAGCTTCCGGAGAGAGAGTTCATTATTCTTAAAATGGATAGGATATGAGAAGTGTGGAGTAAGACGAGGCAAGTGGCCTCTCATTTTGGAAGGACAGACACTGGAGGCAAACACTGAAAGTTCCTGCTCAGCCTGGAAGATGAGCTTCCTTGTCTGAAGGTGGCACAAGCTCCGGAGTGGTCTGCAAGCACCAGGGGTCTCCATCAGCGCAGTGGAGCAGGGTCCAGATCATGGTCTGCATAGTGGAAATTCACACATTTAGGGCATTTGGTATTTGTGCAAGGCTCAGACATCACAAGACAGGCGATAGGGAGCATCACCTAAGCAGCTCCATATCTGTGACTTTGAAGACTGGCAGAGGTTGACACTTGGGACCATAGCAGAAGTCCAAGCCTTCCAAACAGACTCTCATGACTCTAACTCCTGCAACTAAGAACTATGGTCTGTTCACCAGTACCACTATCATAGACATCGCCATCCTCCCCAGGACCACCACCGCCATCACCAGCACGCTGAAGTGTCTGATTTTCTGTTAGCACTCAGTGTTGTTGAACTAATGGCAAAATGTGGAACAGAGGGAGGACTCCAAAAGGAAAGCTGCCACATGGGGAGGGAGGATTTGTCATCACACATCAGGCACTTCATTGAAAAACAAAGAACATACCCAGGCCCTAGGAAACACGGGGTTGATCAGAGAATTTGCACGGCCGACCAGTCCCTTTGGTGATGTCAGGCTGCTGTTGTAGAACATGTTTGAAAACCCTGCTCTGTAAGGAGGCTGTAAGGAGGGTCTGAACACAGGCATTCACTCTCCTAACATCATCGTAACCTTGTGCAGTAGAAATACCATGCCAGGCATCAGTGGAGCAATATGGAGAATATTTTAGTAGTCACAATTGAAAACTTTGAAAGGTTTCCTTTTCATTCTGCTGGGGGAAAGGTTTTGGTGTGCACAGGGATTTAATCTTTAGAAGGTCCCATTCATCAATTTTATCCTCTCCAGATTGAGCATTTCTGGCTGTATTTGGCAGTCTCTTTCTACCATAGACTTGGCCATGTAAGCTTGATCCCAGTGTGTGTTTGATGACCTTTATGGTTTTGGACTTTACTCGCAGGTCTCTGATCCACCTTGAGTTGATTTTTGTGTATGGTAGGAGATGTGGATCCTGTTTCATCTTTCTGCAGGAAGCATTCCAGTTTTGCCAACACCATTTGTTAAAGAGGTTGTCATTTCCCCATTTGATAGGTTGTATTTCCCTGTCAAATGTCAGTTGACTATAGATTATCATTGTTGTTATTATTTGCTGTCGAGTTGTCTGTGATCCATAGCGACCCTATGTCCCTAAACCCTGCTCTATCCTTTGCCAATCTTATCGTCTCTGACACACCTACTCCCTTTACTCCAGTGACTGAATTGATCCATCTCATCGAGGGTCTTCTGTCCTCCACCCTCCCAAATATGATCATTCCTAGTTATTGTCCAGCTTTCTGATGCATAGCAAGCAACTGTGAAGACTATGGCCTGGATCAGGCACACCTTAGTCTGCAGGCTGACATTAATGGTCTTCAGTAGTCTGGAGAGGCCCCTGACAGCAGATTCAATGCAATTCTTCTTTTGATTTCCTGGATTCTGGTACCAGGAGTGTTGATTGTGGAGCAAGCAAACTAAAGCTGTTAACAATCTCAGTCTCCTCACCATTTATCATGATGGTGCCAATCGGCGCAGTGGTGAGAATCTTTGTGTTCTTGATGTTGAGCCTCAATCCATGTTGAAGACTGCAGTCCTTGACCTTCTGCAGCAAGTGCATCAGGTCCTCCTCAGTTTCAGCAAGCAAGGTTGTGTCATCTGCATAAAACAGATTATTGATGAATCTTCCTCCAATCCTGATACCATTCTCCTTCTCATAGAGCCCAGCCTCCTGCATGATCTTTTCTGCCTACAGATTGAAAAGATATGGTTAAAGGACACATCCCTGGCATACACCCTTCCTGATTTTGAGTCATACAGTGTTTCCTTGCTCTGTTCTGGCGACTGCATTCTGGTCCAAGTATAAGTTTTGCATCTTCTAAATGAGAAACCCTTCACCGTTGGGGTAGACTTTCCCTATCTTTCCTCCCATCGACCTCTGTCCTATTTAACTTCTTCATGGAACGTTTGCATGATTCATGGTGGACTTTTAAGTCTGTCCCCCAGAACGTTTCATCACCTCGCTCTGTGAGTCTTCTTCATCCAACATCACATGGTAATGGGGGACTGCTCATGGCCTCCTCCATGTAGGACCACCCTATCACTGTGAAGCTACATGGGCTCCCTGCACTGCTGAGCTTTTCAGCTAATCCTCCCATAGAGGTACTAAGTCATCTCTCCTAGGGATCTTCTCCATATTGTATTCACATGGCTGATGGCTTACTTCTCCCGGTATGTTCCTCAGGCAGATCAATCATCTCTTCTGTGTTCATCTTTTTGGGCCAATTATATAGCTAATGGTGAGTTTTTCAGTCTTCCCCTCACGTAGTTCCATTAGACCACTGTGCTTCTTCGTGGCACATTTCACACGGTTGATAGTGTACTTTTTACAGTCTTGCTCTTACACAGACCTATCATATCACTGTGCTACGTCTTCATGGGGCACCTCACACTGCGGATGGCAAATTCTCACTCTGTCCTCCCAGGCAAGTCCAACTTCTCTCTTGTGTATCTTTTTCATGGGACACTCACACAGTTGATGGTGAAATTTTCCATGTCTGTGCACTAGAATTCACAGACACTACTGGAGGGATGCTGGCTTGTTAGTCATTCAACAAAGGGCTTCAACTCTCAGAGATTGCCAGCATGTCACAGGGATTCAAAGTGTTTGATACATGAATCAAGGAATGAATTATTAACAAAGGAATAAATTAAGACACCCTGTTTTAGAGACAAGAGAGACCAGGCCAGCACTTGCAGGGAGTTGATGTGCGTGTATCCTGCACACACCCTGACACATCTTCACTCCTCCCCACCCCCACCCTTGGGAGCATCTTGTTGAGGATTCTTGGGTTGCTGTGCTGCATACACTTGACCCTTCTTGGATGGGGTGCTGGGAGAGGATTGCTTCCTTTCTGACTCTGACCTGCACTGTCATAAGAAGTAGATAAAAGTCCAATGGCTGCCCTCAGTCTCTCTCACTGTCTTAATGGCTACCTTAGCATCTGACCACTTGGCAGGCCCCTGACACAAGTCTCAAAAGTACCTCTACAGGCCAAAACTCAATATCTCAGCCCTCTTCCTGCAGGGTGCTGTCCTGTTGCTACTGTGTGATGCCAGGGCTCAAGCCAACTCTGGCCCGCTGCACTATCTTGGTGTCCCCAAGGAGAGGAGCCAGGGGAAGAACAGAGGAGCTAGTCCACAGTTGTTGTGATTATGTGCCATCAAGTCTGGCTCATACTCCAGTAGGTTTTCAGAGATTATAAATCACCCAGAAGGAGATTGCCCTTCAGAGCGTCGGGTGGATTTGAATCGCATGTGCCTGAGTTACCAGCACAGCTCCTCCCTACTCGGCCACCAGAGCATCAGAGCCCCTCTCACGTAGAGACACATATTAGCAGAGGTTTGCCTCCTCATTCTTCTCCTTTGCATTCTTATCCTCTTTCTTCTACTTTTTCTTCTTATTCTTCTTTTTCTCCATTTAATTTTTCTAATTGGAGAAGGATATGTATTATGAGCTTATTTTGTTGCTTATTTCAAGAGCTTTGGAATATATACACATAAGATATTTGAATCTTAGCTTTGCTGAACACTTAACAGTCACCTCTTTTCATTCTCACAGCAATGCCGGGGTCATCGCTCTTTCGTCACTGTTTAGCAATGAGGCTAGGGTGGAGGCCTGGGGAGCGACTGCTGAGAACTGGCCAGTGAAGTCCTGTGAATCACAATGCTTCAGCCACTTCAGGCTACTTACGACTCCACAGTGCAGACATGTGCAGGAAATAGCCTCCACTATCTGCGGACAGAAGCCTGGTCGTTATCAGGGCTGTGTCCTCCTCCTGTTCTGCTCTTTTATGTCCTTCTGTTTGCTCCGGAGGTTTGGCTGAAACTAGAGAAGGTACGTGCTAATTAAGAAAAGCAAAACCTGGGAAATTTGCATGAGTTGGTTCCGGAAAACCATGGTCAGCACAAAAGAATCCCTGAGTCCACACCAGAAGGTCAGAGATGCATTGAGAAGAGGCCAACAGCTGCAGAGATGAGGGTTTGACTCCACCAGGCGTCTATCTGAGGTTAGGGAAGCACAGGGTGGAGAGAAGACAGAACTGTGGAGGGTGAGAGTCCATGCTGTTCTCTGGCCTCCCCAGACACTGCAGTGCTGACCAAGGGCCAGCCTGAGCCCAGCCTGAGCCAGCAGCTGGGAGGTGCTCCTGGCCTTCTCTCAGAGGAGGTGAGCATTTCTCTACTGTGCAGGGAGGCCAGCTGTACTGGGTTAGGAAGTGTGTGCACATGTGATTGCATACATGTGTGCATGTGGTGATGTGCGTGTGTGTGCACACCCACGTGTATGTGAATGTGTTCATGTGTGAGTGTATGCCTGTCTGTGCTCGTGTGTGCCATGTGTGCACATGTGAATAAACGTGTGCACCTATAGTAATGCATGCATGAGCGTGCAGATGTGAGTGCATGTATGTGTATACATGGGTGTGCGTGCATGTTCATGCATGTACAGGTGAGTACGCATGTGTGGCCCCCAGAGGTGTGTGCATATATGTGCATGTATGTGTACATGTGTTCAGGTCCACGTGTGCATACATGTGTGCACATGGTGCTTGGCTTCCGTCAGTCTATGTGGTCCGGTGTCTCCTCTCTCAGGAGTGTGCATGTACACAGATAAACGGTATCCACCACAAGGTTCAAATCTAAGTTCTGTCTCAAGTCAAATATTATGCTCTGGGTATAACCTTAGATCACCACACACACGTGCACACACATAACATACAAATGCATGTGTGTGTTCATATGTGCACACATGAATGTGTAGCTTCACACGTACACACACACACCCATGATGCACACATGCTGCACACACGCATGCACAGCAGAATTACGTGGGTCTATGAAAACAGCTCCTGGGTCACTGAGCCTGGTGCTGTTTGCAGTGTGTGGGAGTTCCTGTGCCTGTTAGGGAGGGTTCAGAGGTCAGAATTCACTGAGCATTTCTGTGGAAGAAGAGCCTGGTGCTATGCCGCAGAACAGTGAGCCCTGAGGGACCTGTGGGCAGGCTCTGTGCAGTCACAAGGGGGTTGCTGTGAGACAAGGTCGCTCTGGAGCACAGCGCCAGTCCTCCCAGTCACTGTTCAGTTGTCTGCAGGTACAAGTGTCTTGCGGTCAGCAGACTGACATTGGAGGGAGGAAAGAAAGGACACCGTCAGAGTAGGTGACAGAGAGAAAGGCTCCTTCAGGAAGACTTGAGACAGGACATGGAGTGTGGGAGCCAGAGAGTTGGCTTCCAGGAAGTGCCACCCATGTTCTCTACAGTGGAGACAGTGCCACTGGGCGAGGAGAAGTGTGAACTAAGTGTGTTCACACACGGCTTGGTGAGCAAGAGAGACGTGAGGTGCAGCCATGCTTATGTAAGACCTCGTGTTGCTGCAGGTTTGCTGAGAGGGGCCGTGGATGTATCATCACACACACACGTACGTGTGAGGGCAGCATAGATCTGTAAGCCTTTACTCTGGGAGCTTGAATCTCTGGCCTTGTGCCTGGCAGACTATGCGCCCGCAGCATCCGCCGTCCAGTAACTTCAGATGGGGCCCCCTGTGCACCGATGATCATGCCCAAGGAGGGAGGAGGCCAGCTGCTCAGGTCATTAATGGGTTTACACTGATGGACAACAGGGAAGACTCTCCAGTGTTCCCTAAAAGAAGCAGGAAAGGCAGACATGTGCTGCCTGTAGCCCAAGAGCGTTCTCACCTCCAACCTCATGAGTGATCCGGGCGGTCCTTTCTCATGCTGCCCGGGCTGATCTGCAGGAATTGGGATCTTGAGTGAGCTTTCGTCAACCTTTGCTGCGTGTCCGTGAAGCTCTCAGAACTCGACCAGGAAGAGACTGCCAACCAAGGGCAGTGGAGCAGGGCTCAGGCTGGGACTCCTGATCCCCAGGACTGGTGTCAGAATCCAGGGAAACGGGGAGCTGGCAGATCCAGAGTCAACTGAATGAATACCATAAATAAGCTTCTCCCTTTAAGACTAAGTTGCAACCATTCTACCTCACGAAAGCCAGGAGTTTGTATTCTCTCTCTCCTTGTAATTCTGCAACAGAGATGCTAACAAGAGATTATCTGATGGGAGGATGAAGAGTCGGGAAGAGCCTTAGCTGCCATGAGAAAGTCTAAGAACAGAGACAGCAGTGTGAATCTATTTGTTGAAAGAGTGTACAATAATCAGAAATTATATTCATTGAAGCTCTACAGACTATTACAATATCTTCTTTATATTGATCAGGCAATATAGAATACAAGAGTATGCTATTATTTGCTTCTAAAAACCCACCAGAAGGTCAACTATAGGTCAGTTCCTACTGAACAGAACACAACAACAACAACAACAATATATAAGTTAGATATGTTGTTGTTAAGTGCCGTCAAATCGTAGGCAACTCATAGCGACCCTATGAACAAAAGTCCTCAACAGGTGCATGACTTTCATCCTTTCTCCAGGTTCATAGGGTTTCTGGAGGCAAGCTATTTACAGAAGTGGATGCCACTCCTGCTTCCAAGCTTGTTTTAATCGGGAAGCTCCACCAAACACTGTCCACCATGGGTAACCATTATTGCATTTGACACATCAGTGTCACAGTATTCAGCTTCACAGCAACCACAAGTTACCTCTGTACAGCAAGTGGACACACAAGGGCTATACGACGTAGGAGAATGTTTGACCAAAAACAGTGTTAAAAAAAACAGGCTGGAGGGCCACAGATTAGAGTCACCCACCTTTGGCTTGGTAGCATCACTTTCAGTTCACTAGGCCAACTAGTCTCTCTCTATGTTCATATAGATATATATAAAATATAAGGTAGGGATGAAATCTTTTCTCTCCATTATTATGTAATTGTGATTGTTGTTGTAGGTATGTAATTATCATCATAAGATAATGAATAAGATTATCTTTTTATTTATCATTTTGGATTTTTCCAGGTATACTATAAGCTTTAGTTCTCTATTTTATAATTTAGAAGAGCTCTGACAGTGGTGGAGAAGAGTACCGAATACCCCACGGACAGCTGAAAGATCAGGCAAGTATGTTTTGGAGAAGGTGCAGTCACGTTGCTCCTGAGAGGCAAGGATGGAAAAGCTTCGTCTCACCTACTCTGGGCATGTTGTCAGCAGAGGCCAGGCCTTTGAGGAAGCATCATCCTTGGAAAGGTAGAAAGTCAGAGAAAGAGAGAAACACCCTGCATACGGTGAATTGACACAACAGCTGTAACAATGGGCATATTCAATATGAGGAGGGTGGCTTTGTAGGGGTCAAGGTTCAGATCTGTTCACAGGATCGCTCTGAGTCGTAGTCAACCTGACAGCATCGAACAGCAACTCATGGTGGAGCACATAGACAGTCATGCTGCAAACTCAAAGGTCACATGTCTGGCAGTTCGAAGCCACCAGTTGGTGTGCGGAACAAAGATGCATAGTATCCATCCTTGTAATTTATAGCCTCAGAAACTTCCATCAGACAGCCATGAGTTTGAGCTTATAATTTAAGAGAGAGAGATTAGCATTACTAATTTTTCTAATATTTTGAAGTCAGCACTTTGTCTATAGGCTTAAAATCTCACGTGTTTATGCTTTGTAAATTGTGCTTATAGTAAAATAGGAAGTTGGGTGGAGATCTAGAAAATCACTCTCTTGGGGGAGGGAGGAGATTGTGCAACAATGAATGAATTTTTTTAAAGAGAAAAGCAAACCAGGGGTGGGGATACAACAATTACTGAATGGAAATCCATGTTTTCTGTAAACTTTCATTAAAATCACAATGAAAAATTATTTTAAAAAGTTAAGACTGAGATTCACCTAAAAAAAAAAAAGAACATCACCCCCAGCAGAGAGGAAGGGTCCTGATTTCAAAGGAGCCTGTCTGAGAGCTGCCAGCTGTGGCTTTGCTCTAGTGGGCTCTGGCCATCTTTTCCCCTCTTTGAAGAGTCAGGGTAAAGCATTTTTATGGCAATCATAAAACCTGAAGCCTGTGGGTGGCAGGGGGTTGGGGGTTTGGCAAGTTCACAGAGAGAAAGAAGCAGGAGAACTGGACGCAGATGCAAAGAAGTCAAGGAAAGTAGCCCCCATGGACACAGGCCCACCGATGACACCCAACACCTTTCAGGGTCCAGGACAAGAGTTCCCTTTGCCCAAATGCCACCTTCTATTTTGCTCCATAAGTTTTGTTGTTTGTGCCTGTGAGTCTCTCCACCTCTGAGGTTTTAAAAGTTCTAAAAATGCACCAGAAGTGCCCCCACCACCATGGAGTGGGTTCTGACCCATGAGAACCCTCCTTTGGGTTTCCAAGGTTATAAATCTTCACCATAGCAGTGAACTCATTTTTCTCCTGCAGAGCAGCTGGAGGCCTTGAACAGCCCAGCTTGTGGTTAGCAGCCCACCGCGCAATGCACTCCACCACCAGGGCTTCTCAGGAGCTCACAGGACAGAGTAAACCAGGTCTGGCATCAGTGGAGAGTGGCCTGCAACCAGCTGTCCTGCTTCTGTACAGGTGCCAGGTGTGACAGGAAATGGAGGGGTGGTGGATGGTTCACCAAGGAAGAGGCCACTCCTGCACCATGGCACCCTCCCTGAGACTCTGCTCAGTCTGTCCCGCCCTTGAGAGAGAGCTACAAACAAAGCAACAGGTGTTCACATCGAGGGGTCCCTGAGACCTGATGGCCAAGGCTTGCAGAATTGCACGTGTGAGCGCTGTTTCAGAGTAGAGGGCCCAGACACTGCCCACTTTATGACAGTTCCTGTTTAAGACTCATCAAATGAGCTGCGGCACTGCCAGGCAGGAACATTGGCCCCTCTGCTCTGCACTCACAAATGCTGTGTGGTTTTGCATTGTTGAACTCACAGCCTCCACGAGCCACTGCCTAACAGGAACCAAGGCCTGAAAGAGCTGTCCCTCTGTGGCCTTCCTCCAGGCACTGCAGTACTGAGTGTCCTCATTTCAGTGGGAACCTTAAGATGGGACTTTGTGAAGTAAGAAAGCCTTTCTTTAATCATCATTGGGCCTAACATAGACAATGAGAGCTACATGCTTCTTGCACACCCTTTTCCTCTAAGCAGTAAAAGACACTGGTCTCTGGAGGCGACACCCTGCAGAGATAAGCTGGTGCAGGTAATTGTCCCAGTGAAGAAGGTCTCTGTGTGCTCTCACCTCAGAAGCACTGACACCATGGAAAAGGGCTCATGCCCTCCCGCCGGTGGTGCACTCTTGGATCTCACTCAATGTCTTCACTGTGAGCTGATGTCTTGGTTTCTCTCTTGATTGTTATTTCTTCTAGAGTCTGCTACTTTGGGGTTAGTACAGCCCTTGAAATTGCTATCCCTCACTGGTGTGAGTCCCAAAATTAGATGCTATGTCACCCCACAAGATACAGTGAGACCACTGAGACCTTGATCTGCCCGAACCAATGCTGGAAGGCCATGCTATACACTGCAATACTCACTGGGACTGGGTCTTGACCAAGATCAAAAACTATAATACTTGTAGGGCATTTATACCAAAACCACAATTTCTTAAAGAACATTTAAATTGTGCTCACCCAAATTACATGTTAACTTGGCTGGACTATGATGTAATTTGGCAATTTTTTGATAATGTAATCATCTCTCATGATGGGGTCAGATGATCAGTTTGCAAAGGAATTAGGCTAGGATATGACATTCCTAATCCAGTCTCATCACAGCCATGATCTCATGGGAAGGGAGATTTCTAATGGATGACATACATTATCTTTTATCTAATAAGAAATTAAAGGAGAGAAAAGTGAACAAAGAAAGAAAGACTTGACTGTCCACAAAAAAAGAAGTGTCAGGAGCAGCAAATTTTTTGGATCCAGGGTCATTGTGCTTAGAAACTCCTAGACACAGAGGAAGATCAAGACCAAAGCACAGGGAGAGCTATATCCAAGAATACCAGACCTACTAATGTCAAAGGAGGTAGGACCTTCCCTCAGAGCTGATAAATCCTTCCCCTTGAGATGGAGCTCTGAACTGGGGCTTCTAGCCTCCTTCTGAACTGTGATAAAACAAACTTCTGTATCCATATGTGGTATTTTTGTTATAGCAGCACTAGACAACTTAGTCTTCATCAAAATTAAGAATTCAAAATACTCGTGGGCCTCCAGAAGAAAAATATTGATAATATAATTATAAAATGGGCAAAAGATATGGAAAGACTTTTAAAAGAGGAAGACATTTGGATGGCCAACAGACACATGAAGAAATGCTCAAAATCGCTGGCAAAAAGGATATGTAAATCAAATCCACAATGAGATACCATCTCACTCCAGTAGCAGTGGCAAAGTTTAGCAGGGCAGCAAGCAATAAAGGTTGGAGAGGATGAAGAGGTGGAAACTCTCATACACTGTTGGTGGGATTATAAATAGCACAACCATTCTGGAAGGCAGTCTGGTGTTTCCTAAAAAAAGCTGAACATAGAAATTCCATATGACCCAGCTATTCCTCTACTATATCCTAAGGAAATTATAACTGGGACACAAACGGAGATTTGTGCACCAATGTTCATAGCAGCATCATTCACTATCACAAGGATGTGAAAACAGCCCAAATGTTCAGCCGCAATTAAATGGATTGAAAAACTGCAGTACATTCACATGGTGACATACTATGCAGCCCTCAGGAGCAAAGGTTTTTAAAAATACCACATAATTTGGGAGAGATTGGAGAGTATCATGCTGAGTGAACTAACTTAGTCTCATAAGGACAAATACTGCATAAGATCTTTATTGTAAAAAATAGAAGGATAGCTAGTAAAACATGTCTGGGGATGCAAAGAAGAAGGGGTGGGGGTAGAAGGGTGAAAATTGGTAGGGGCAAAATCACAGAGTTGCATAATTTGGTGGTTGGAGGGAGGAAGCAAAGGAAATGGGAAAGATCCGGTGAGGACCTGAAAAGACAGGGTAATGGTGGACATAATCCACTGGTGATTAATTTTATTTTATAAAACATAATTAATGGAGATGATTGTATAAAACATGATGTGAATGAAGAATAGTGAGAAACACAATGTATAAGGAACTTTGTCTGCAAACCAATATCATTTTTTAATTATAAAAATTTTTTATTTATGTTTTATTTATATTGTATATTTTATTTTACAGTAAAATTTCTTAAAGAATTGTTATAAGAGTTTTGCAACACTGTTGTATTATTTTCATGATAAAGGAGAATACTTCATAAGAGAACTATTTTGAATCTGAATAATTAAAAAAAAGAATGCCTATTCATGGATAAATAGTGTCAATAAAAGAAAAACACAACCCCCAGACTAGGAGAAAACATTTGCAAATCTTGTATTAGAAATGGAGCTTCTATCTTGAATAAACGTAGAATTCATAATGTTGTTAGGAGCTGACTACAACGCATCATGATGCTATCAACAGTAAATCTGAGCCCTCTCATATCTTACTTCATCCTCAAGATCATCATCCTCAAGCCCATTCTTATAGTCACTGTGTCAGTTTTACTCATTGAGGATCTTTCTGTCATTGACCTTTCAACTTTCCCTGTATGGTATCTTTTTTCCGAGGGCTGACTTCCCCTAGCAGCATGCCCAAAGTGTATGTGACCAAGTTTCACCATCCTCACCTCTAAGGAGCGTTCTGGATGCATTTCTTACAAGACGAACTTGTTTCTTCATTTAGCAATCCAGGGATATTAGGTGCTCTGTTCCAATATCACAATTCAAAAGCATCAAGTTTTCATCAGTCTTCCTTTTTCATTGTCCAACTTTCCGTTGCATAAGAAATGATTGAAGGGGAGCTGCGGTGAAGGTGCAGACATGGCCAAGTCCAAGAACCACACCATACACAACCAGTCCCGAAAATGGCAAAGAAATGGTATCCAGAAACCAAGATCACAACGATATGAGTCTCTTAAGGGGGTAGACCCCAAATTCCTGAAGAACATGCACTTTGCCAAGAAGCACAACAACAAGGGCCTGAAGAAGATGCAGGCCAACAATGCCAAGGCCATGGATGAATGTGCCGAGGCTGGGAAGGCTCGTGTCAAGCCCAAAGAGGTCAAGCCCAGGATCCCAAGGGGAGTCAACCGCAAGCTCAGCCGACTCGCCTACATCGCCCATCCCAGGCTTGGGAAACGTGCTCGGGCCCACATTGCCAAGGAGCTCAGGCTTAATCGGCCAAAATCCAAAGCCAAGGCTGACTGGCCGAAGCTCCAGCAAAGTCTTCAACTCAGGCGCCAGCCAAGGCTGCAGCCCAGGCGCCAGCTAAGGCCTTAACCCAGGCTCCTGCTCCAAGCCAGGCTCCTAAAGGTGCCCAGGCCCCAGCAAAGGCTCGATAAGGACAGAAGGCTCTGAGGACAGAAAGACTGGCATGACCCCCTGGGCTGCTGCCATCTACATGGGGCTGTTGTCCTCCTATGTTATTTGTACAAATAAATCCTAAGGCAGGGGAAAAAAATGATCGAAAATACTATGGTTTGCCTTTAAACTGACATTCTTACTCGTTAGCAGTCTAAAGAGGTCCTTGACAGCAGATTTACCCAATGTGGTAAGTCTTTTCATTTCCCAGCCGCTGCTATCCTGGGTATTAATTGTTGATTCAAGTAAAATTTAGTCATTGACAACTTATATTATCTGTATTTCTTCTTTGATAGGTTTACATTTTTTGCCCTCATTAAAAACTGAGCCATTTATTCTTTAATATTTCTAAGAATGAGTGAGGATTCTTTATACTCAATATTAAATAAGTGACTCATTTTTAAAAGTGGGTAAAACATTTAAACACAACAAAGAAGAAACACAAGCATCACCTGTTCAATCAAAAAAACAAATTAAAAACACAGCTCTTTCAAATGATTAAAATGAAAATGATTGGCCATACGAAGTGCTGGTGAGAGTGTGGCAGACCTTGGACTCCCATACACTGCTGGTGGAAATGTAAAATAACACAACCTCTTTATAGTCAGCATGCATTCATGGTGGCCTTGTGTGTAAAGAGATGAAATGACGTCTGGTCCAATACCATCCTCACAGTCATGACTATGTTACAGCCCTTTATTTTATTATTGTTGCACCTGTTGTGTGAAGTTCATCAGCTTCTTCAAAAGTTTAAACCTCCCACTACCATGTGTTGTACACTTTCCACATCTAGTTGTTTACTCAATGGAAGTGTATGTCAGGGCCACGTCTTGTGCGCACATTGCCATTTCCACTTTATTTGAAACAGCCTCAAGCATAGATGTAATCCCTGGGTCATCAGTAGGTGAATGGATCACACGCTGGTGTGGAACCACACAGTGGAATCCTACACAGCAGAGAAAGGATCGGAACTCCTGGTACGTGGTACGTAGGTTTCAGGAGGGACGCCTCAGCCAAGAGAAACTAGGGGGAAAGGGCTGGCCAGTCACTTTCAAAACCTCAGCTAGCACCAACCCATCACTCAAAACACTCTGATCTCATTGTGTCTAGGGTCGCCTGAGTTGGAAACCAATTTGACAAGAAACAGGAACACAAATAAATGACAAAATAACATTGCTAAGGAAAAGAATCTAGGCCTCTCTAAAATAATGCATGCTTATGGTTCTATTTCTATGAAATTCTAAGAAATGCAAACTAATGTATAGTTAGCCTAGTGGCGACCTGGGTCTGGAGCCAGGGTGTGGGAGAGATCCGAGGAGGGTTGCAGAGACACAGGAGGAAACTCAGGTGGAACCAGTACACCCATTGTCTTCTAGGCGGTGACGGCTTGATTCATTTACAGATGCTGGTGTTATCACAAAATATCTTTTAAATCCAAACAAAACACCAAGGGCACTGCAGTTGAGCTGGTTCCCACTCACAGCAGCCTCCCATCAAGTTCCTGAGGCTGTGGGTCTTTGCAGGAGGAGTCCCGTCTTTCTCCAGAGGAGGACAGCTTGGTAAGTTTGAATGTTAGCAGCTTGACACTATTGTTGTGCATTGCTGTGCATTTCAGCTATGTGTAGTCTGTTGAATAGCAATCATACCACAATAAAGATGCCCTTAAGAGTAGCACGGCCAGGAGGAAAAGGCCTCTGACCGTAACAGTGGCAAGGGGCCTTTCACCATGAAGATTCAGTCACTGAGTAGATGAGTTGAGTGGGGGCCGCTCCCCAACCTGCCACCCACATCTAGGTCATGGACTTGGCCTGTGGGTTGGCACTGCATCACCTTACAAAGCACATTTAGGGGTTCCACTACCTATGATTATCTGGTCAGCATAGAACCGGTATCTTATTATTTTTTCCATGCCAAATACTTCATTTGCATTTCATAGGTAATGATACCAGTTAGAGCCTTTGATAATTCATGAGATAAACCATGTCTTTTTCTTTGGTTTCTTCTGCTGCTCAGGAGAATGAGGTTCAGATGTCTAATCTGCATGGAACACAAAATAATGATAACAATCCTAATTAACAATTTATATTAATAGAAGCTTTTTTATTTTCTAAGTGGCTGGATGCATGGAAAATGCTACTGCTTTTGCAGAGGCCAAAGCAGGGAAGAGATCAAGGAGGAAAGGAGGCTAGCAGTATCCACACATGCTGTGACCCCAGGGGCGAAGCTGTCACGGTTGCCCTCAGCCAGCACCAACAGCCTCTGCACCACTTGGGGGACATCACAGAAACGCCACAGGGGTCCCCCAGGGGTTCACTGGTTCTAAACAGAGGCTTTTGTGTAGGTATGACCTCATTTCATAGGATCAAGTCCAAAGCAAGGGTATTTCCTATAAATTCAGCACGTGGACTCCACCAGTGAGAGCCTGTATTTCCACATGGGACAAACGCCCGTGTGCTGTCCAAGGCTGTTGTGCTGGGCAGGAAGGCAGGAGCACAGGCTGTCTGTGCGCAGTGCACGCAGCACACACTCCTCAGCTCCTCCTGAGATGTCCTGACAGAGGACCCTGCAGGTCCTGCACAGGACCTCTGTCCACCTGCCTGAATAGCAGCCTGTGGGCCCTATTCACCTCACCTTCCATGGGACCCGACAGTGTGCGGAAGGCCGTAGAAACTGGCCTTTCTTTCTGATGCCCAGAAGAGCATCCTGTGGTCCAGCCACACTGTCACTCTCCCCTTGTCTGACCGGCTCTTTTATCTGCAGCTGAGGTCCTGGGTTGCACCCCTCTCCATTGGTGCTGATGTCCGTCCCTTGCATGTAAGACAAAGGCGTCCAACATGACACCCCACACTCAAATGAAGGGACTGTCACCACCTGACCTGCATTGAAATACAGCTTCTGTGATGGGGCCAGAGGCCTGGGCCCTGCTCTCAGGCCATCCTGTGGGTCTGCCTGAGTTAGCCTCATCTCCACAGCATTCCACCTGACACCAGGACTTGCTCTCACTCACCCTACAACACCCACCCCAGTTCCCTCAGCCTGTTTACAACCAGGACTCCCTCTGCCTTGTCAAGATCCTAGTGGGGAACCTCCCTGAGCTACACGTTGTGGGCCCTAACTGTAATCCTGCCCAGAGGTGAGAGGGACCTGTGAACAGGGCACCCACAAGCTGGCCGGGGCTCACTCAGGACCAATCTGTAGTGAACCGCTGCCCGTGGAAACATGGCAGATGTGTGGGGAAGGGCAGGTGAACCCAAGCCAATCGTGCTAAGAGCTCATGGGTGCACAGAGCTGGGTTCATCCAAAAAGAGCCCTTGACCCCAGAGGACAGAGCTGTGGGGTTGAGAGGGAGATGACGCGGGCAACCAGACACACACAAGCCAAGGCTGGGCCGCACGAACCCCTCACTACAGGTGAGTGGGAGGCACAAGCAGCCCTGCTCAGCTGGCCCGCCAAGAACCCAACCAGTAGTCCTTCCACAGCCTGGGCACAGACCTCTTGGGGCTACCCTGCACACCAGTGTGGTGACCTGGTGGAGAAGGGGCCCTGCCTCCCTGCCAGAACCCCATCTACAGCCTTGGGGGCCCTCAGTGGTGGTCCATGTGGGTGGTGGGGCTTCAGAGTGGCCAGTGTGCTGGGTTCATTGCACCAGATGGTGGCGCTGCTCCCCTTAGGCACTGGCTCCATGTGCAGGACAGTGCAGGGGCTGCATCACCTGGTGCCAGCTGCCCACCTGGCATGACCACTCATCCATGCCTCACCAACAAGAAAGTTATCTGCCCAGCCAGCCAGTCTCAGAAGCTCTGGACACTGGACTCTCCCTCTAAAGTCCACTGGCTCTCGCCTCAGCAGTGACCACAGGCCTGGGAGTGCTCTTCCCAGTTCAGGGCACCTGCAGAGGCCTGGAGACTGCATGGGAATGTGGCACAGTGCCAGTTCTACCCAAGTCCTTCATAAACCCAGGTTTTCAGAAATATAGTGGAGCAGAATTCCAGGAGATGGGCTGGGAGGTGTTTTCTTCTGGGTTTGATGCAAGAAATGTCTTAGCAAAGCGGCACTGTGGTGCCGACACTCCCCCGTCAATCCCATTTCTGTCCTGTGACTACTTGCAGAGCTGCTCCCTCAGTTGCTTGTTGTGAGACTTTTCTGACCCGTGGAGACCTCAGGGACCCCAGAACCAAAGCTGCCCGGTCCTGCTCAGGCCCATTTATGCAGTCAGTCCCTGTGTCACCTGGCTCCTTGAGGATCTGGCCTTCCGCATTCCCAGCGTGACGTCCCCCAGGGCCTGATCCTGCTGATGACAGGCCTCGCGTGTGTGAAACAGTCATACCACCCTTCTGCTAAGGACCACTCTGCCTTATGACTGTTTTCCCATCTGTTTCCTTTCTGGCGTCTGAAAGAGCCTGTCTTCTGATCATCCAGAGCCTCTTTCTTCACCCATAAGCACCCGGTGCTCATCGCCACCAATAGGGCTTATCTCATGTTCTCACTTCAGTTCTTCACTCCACACCCAGGGGGACCTTTGTGGATGTCCCTGTTACTTCTATTTCTGATATCACATATCTGAGCATTTCCACTAGAGCCACCTTTCTGTGTCCATAGCATCAATAGGGTGGGTGGGTTCCTCCTAGAAAAACTTACAGCCTAGGAGCTCAGGAGAGTCGCCACGAGTCGGGAATGGGTGTGAGACGCCATCTGTGCGGGAGATTCTGTTCCCTGCTCAGTCTGAAACATACGTGGTGTAGTTATACCTTTAGTCGTCATCAAGCTAATCCCAACTCGTTCACAGCAAGGCCATGTGTGCAGTGCAGGGCGGGGCCTCTCAGAAGATCCCCAGGTTGTGATCTGGGGGGACTCAAACCATCAGCCTTCTCACTAGTAATTGAGTGCTTGTCTGCTTCATCTGTGCCTCCCAGGGACCAGCATGTACATCTGTGCATATAGATCTGTATGATCTAGGGGGTAAGGAGTCACACTGCCAGCCAGAGGGAGAAGGTTCGTATCCACCAGCTGCACCAGAGGAAGAAGATGATCACTCTCTTCCCTTGCCACTTGCTGCCTCTGAAACCTAGAGGAGTGGTCAGTTAGGGGTCGGTTCCGACTCCGTGGTCATGACTTTGTATATCGCCATCTATCTGTACAGCATTCAGATGCCAACCAAAAGGTCAGAGCACCTCCCAACAGTCATTCTTCAGACACAGACAAGACAGTCTGCTCCTGGGGCAACGCTGCTCTGCCCACAGGTTCACTGAGGCAGAATGCGCTGAACAACCGTGGACCTGGTTTGCATTTTAATCATGCATCAAACGCCTGATGCATATACACATACACACAAACCCAGAGGCCTCCTGCGTGGAAGGTGAGGAGCCCACTACAGTTCCACCCTGACCCCACTGCTGGGACTCAGGTCATCTCCGTTTCCCAGAGCAGCTGAGGCTTGTGGAAGTGCATACCCTGCACTGCACATCACACTGGCAGCTCAGGGTAGACTGATCGCCCGCACTGCTGGACATCAGACAAGGGGCCTCAGAGAAGGGAAGGACACTATTCTAAAGGAGGAGGAGCAACAGCCGAGCGGCTACTCGAGGACTCGACTTGAGGGAAGCTAGACTGGGGTCCAGCAGAGGAGCCAAGCCTCGTCTGACATCAGGGGCAAGTGTGACAGACGTGGCTGTAGTCAGAACTACTCTTCCCTGAGATGGATCTAGAGGATTGAAGAAGCAAACAGGTTAGGCTGCTATAGGCAGAGGAGCAGGGGCAAGTTGCTGGGTCGGGCGTCAGATAGAAGCTTCATAGATTCAGCACGAACCCAGGATCAGAGGGTCAGCAAGCAGGCTGCCATGTCACAGGCGTCAGAGGCCAGATGAGGAAAAGCCAGACAGAAGGCTCAGAGAGAGCAAGCAAGCTTCACCCATTCACCAGGACAGACCACACCCCGTGGAGATGTGCCAGGCAGCTGAGTGGGGTGATCACATCATAGTAGATGATTACATCATCAAGTAACTGCTATATTGTATCGTTAAGTAACTGTCAAGCCACTGAGAAGCATAGTCCTGTCAGGATGACACCAGTTCAGACCTTAAAGAAGAGAAGGAAAGATTAAAAGTAAGATGATATCAGCAGATAACCTCAAGAAAGCTGACAGAACCCCAGATGCTTAGAAACACCCCAGTGTAGGAAAGCCATGGGAAATGGCTCACATTTGTCCTCAAAGGGTAGACACTGGGGTCTCACTGAACCTTTCCGGAATGGACATGGGAGAGGTCCACGCACAGTCCAAGTCACATACACTCCACACACACACACGCGCGCTCACATATCACACACACTAACACATGCACACATCATACCATGTGCACCACAAATACATTACATGCACCACATACACACACGCACACTCTCATGCATCAGATGCCAGATATACACCAGGCATGCACACACATACATCTGAACATGTGTATTCAAGCCACTTACACTACACACACATCACGCATCACACTTGCATCCGTATACACGCCTGTCTGTAGACAGATACATGTGAAAACACATGCATATATGTGCATACCTATATCTATCATAAACATGCATGTATGTACATGTGTGAGCACATGCATAAACATACTTACAAACACACAAATATATAGGTATATACACATATATGCACTTCACAAATACCACACACATACACATGCACACAGACAGATGTGGGTGCATATACACACATTTATACATATGCACAGAAAACATGTGTTCTAAGGTTACTGTTGCCCTATTTGCAAACAGTGTCACACCCACAAGAACAGGGGTAAAATTCCAACATGTGTTCTGGGAACACAACTGACCGCATGCCAAAGATCCCTCCACAGCCATGCATGGTGTCCACACGCCTCCTCATCCCTCCCTCCTGGTGGGAGAGTCACCAGTTACCACAGGGCCTGTGCTCACCCAGTAGTAGACTGCCAAGCCCCTTAGGCTGACAACAAGATGAACGCGGAATTCTGGAGTTACAGCTCCATTTTTGTAAAAATAGTAAGATTATTTTACATTTGCAAAAACTTTTAAATATCCCCAAAATTAATTTGGCTTTATTAGGTAATTTTCTATTTAAATGCATGATCCTCATCCACTTCAATTTGTATTTAACATTTTAATCTTAATAATTTCAATGTGTTTCAGAAAAAAAAGCTCTGAAAGATACTTAAATTTATGCTTATTTATTTTTAATATTTAATTTCTACTTCTAATCATCACTATAGTAAAACTTAAAGCTTTGAACATGATTTATTTTTTTTAGTCCTTTAATCAAAGCTTAGCTAGTCTTTGCTACAAATGGACAGACATTAAATACTTTAGGTTTTCTGGCCATTTTGTAAGAATTCCAGCATTGGACTATCACAGCCAGATCCAAATTAGATTTAACAATGCTTTGCAGATGTTATCAGTTAAGTTAACGAGGTCATAGCAGAGTAGGATCCTAATTCTAATCTCTCCTGAGTGGCATTTTATGAAACAGGAAAGCAGACATAGAAATAGGGTCACATGCAGGGACGGGGGACATCAGTTGAGAACTGTGACAAGCTGAGGAGCACAAAGGTCACCCCGGTTTCTGGAAGCTGGAGCAAGAGAGGAGAGCATTCTCTCCTTCAAGCCTGGGAGGAAGTGCAGCCCTGCCCTGTCCTGTTACCACACTTCTGATGGCCTAGTGGTAAGAAATTGCATCATTGACACAAAGGCTTGAATTGAAAGGTTTGAGTGAACTAGCTGTTCTGTTGGAGATGTGGGCAATCTCCTTCTATGTGACAAACTGCCTCCGAAAATCACTGGAGGGTCAGCTGCGACTCACCACTAACAGGATGGACTCCAGAAGTATAGGAGGGCTGTTCTGAAGAGTCTGTACTTTGCCACAGTGGTCGTGGAGCCTAAGACGGGTGCCCACACCCTTGTAAGGTGAGGACGAGTTGGATGAGGCATCTCCAGGGATGGACACTTCAATTCAAGGGCACTTCAAGAGTTCAGTCTGTGCACTTGTGAGGAGCACCCTCCCAGAAGAAGAAAAAGGAGTCTTGGTGACAGAGAGATTGACCTCTGAATTTATGACTGAATGGTTGGAGGTTCGAACCAGCCTTCCTGCAGAAGAGCAGTCTTGAGATCTTCTCCTGTGAAGATTACCACCTAGGACACACCGCGAAGCCATGCTCCTGTGTCACACGGGGTCCTTGTGAGTAGGAATCCTCTCAACAACACCCAGGAGCAGTGACACCACGCAGGTTTTAGTGGAGCTTCCAGACTAAGGCAAAGAAGAAAGGCCCATTGTCTGCTTCTGTCCAATCAGAGTCCAGGACACCCTGTGAGGCAGCTCTCGGATGTCATATGGCATGACTGTGAGTCTGAAGGAGAGAGGAATCAGCATCTTAAATGTTCATGAAAAATCAAGACGAGGACACCAGACAGACAGACAGTCTGAGAAAGATAGCAGGTCTCAGCGTCTGTGGTGAAAGCCTTGAGAGCAGAAATAAGGACGGTCACAGGACTGTCAGCACCCACAGGCCTGTATGGAGTGAGCCCTACATGAGCCAGAGGACAACATGTCAGTGTTGGTGCATCACTTGTGTTCATTGCACCAGAGGAATGAAATATGCACTGCGAGGGTACCCTGTCCCTGTACATATGTGGCGTCATGGTGACAGCAGTGGTGGGAGTGGTGATAATGGTGGTTCTGGTAGGAGAGGTGCTGCCAGCAAGCATACGGCGATGATGATGGTGTAGCAATGATAGTGAGAGTGGTGGTCGTGATGCTGGTGGCTGTGATCATGGGGACAGTGGTGGTGAGGGTGGACATGCAGGTATGGTGATGAGGAAGGTGGTGATGAAGGTGGTGGTGGTGGTGATGGCATCTGTGATGATGGCAATGGTGGTGTGGTAACGGTGATCGTGATGATGAAGGTGGTGATGAGGAAGGTGGTGATGATGATGGCGTCTGTGATGATGGTGATGGTGGTGTGGTAACAGTGGTCATGATGATGATTATGGGGAAAGGTGGTAGTGATCATGGTGGTGGTAGTGATGATGGAGATATGAGAGTGGAACAGAAACATCTGAGAAAAATCAGAGGCTTAATTAGGTTCAAATGGAGCAGACAAAGCCCAGAGGAAAGTTCAAGTTCTTCCAAAGCATCAACCAGCTCCCCTTACAGAGGAGACCCTTTCAAGGTTTACCTCAACAACCTCTTGACCCCAGAGGCTCTAAGTCTGTGCTGAGACTCTCCTCCTAAATGACCCTGGGCAACTCTCTACAATGCTCAAAGCAATAATAAAACTCCGTACAGATGGATGTGTGTCCCGAGGCTTGATTTTAACCAAAAGAATCCACAGGGCACGAAATGCTCCCAGACTATGTGCTCTCAGTATCACCCTTCTGATCTGCAGTGATAAAGGCATTTCTCTGAAAGTTCCCAGGACTCACTACAAGCACCATGCCCTCTATGGACTGCAGGCATGTTCCCAGTGCAGTCTTAATAGTTTTCTGGGTGAGTTTTCAGTATCTATTCAAGTGATACTTTCCCCATGGCTGCGGCGAATGAGTCCTCAGTCATTCACCTTCTAAAAGCAACACATTTGGGAATTGACACAATCTGCCTTCGCCATGAATTCTCCCATCATCCCCTCACTTGGTAAGGCTGACAAAGGTCAGGAGATTGGTTCTGGCTTTCAGTCATCGTCTTGCGACATGACTCAGAAAGTGCACACTGGAAGGAGGTGACCCGACGGTGTCCCTTCATTCACACAGGGCTTGGTGATGTCCTCTCAGCACCCTCGTCAGTCTGATCTGGGTCCCAGCTTCTGGTCACTGATGTTCCCTCACTGTCAGAGTCTGGCTATGCTTGACAAAACACAGGAAGGATTTAGCCTTGAGAGCAATAAACTTCTAGTGTCCTTTCTCAGCTGACCAGGTATGGCCTTCCTACACATCTTCTTTCAGGTGCTTCCAAAAGCCTATCTCCAGCCTGTGAAGTTGGATTGGCCTTCTCTTAAGAGAAGGAGGACATTTATTCCATGTTACCCGCTACGTCCTCAGATATCCTTTCCTTCTGGTTAATGTCCTCGTCTACGCAGGGAGCCCACAGTGCCCTGGTAATGGTGTGACACAATTAACCCCACAATTCACAGCCACTTCAGGGTCCCCACCGCCTTCTCTTTGTAGAGAGAGCCGGTTGGGCTGGAGCTCAGTGCTGGGCCCTGTCTCTGGTCTCTGTTCCCAGCCTGGCAGGCTGCAGCCAGCTGTTTTCTGAGTGCTCTCTTCATGGAGTATGTGCGTGTTTTCCTTCTCTGACAGGTTCCACCTGACACAGCTCCTTGAACTTACAGATCTCATTGTGTTTTAATGTGAATACAGAGTGTAAACCACACACTAGAAAACTTGAGCCTTCATCTCCCTCTTCCCTCCTCTGTGGGCCAGCCCTGCTGAGAAGCCCCCCTGGCATGGAGGGTAGGCACCTGGCTGCTAACTGGAAAACCCACCAGCGACCCTGAGGCAGGAAGATGGGGCAGTCCACTTCTACCACCAGCACTGCCTCAGTGCCCCACAGGGCCGCTTCACCCTGCCACATGGGGTCGCTGTGACTCAGAACTGCCCAGTGACACACAGTAAAATCCATGCACTCACCCCATCCTGCCTCCATGTACAGTGATGAATACAAAATGTCCACAGGATTATTGAAAACCAGAAGGCCCGCTGCCCGCAAGTGGACTCATGCTAACGGCCATTCTGTTTCTGAAGCTGTAAATCTTTAAGCCAGGGGACTGTCCTTTCTCCCATGGAGTAACGATGGATTCAAACCACTGACCTTGCAGTTAGCTGCCCAATATCGAACGGAGTGCATATCTAGGGCTGTTAGAAGGACTTCCAGTTCTTTTGGAGTGAAGAGATCTCGGAGGCTGGGTTAAAGTTTGGCAACCATAAACAGAGCTTAACAGTGAGAATCTTTTCCTTGTGGCCTGTCCTCTGAGCCTCTCCATGTCAGCCTCGGCCTCCATGTGGGAACACTCAACAGGAGAGGGTCAGCAACTCCCAGGGGAAAAGACACCCTAGAGCTCAGGATGTCAGCTCCTCCCTGCAGACCACCAATCAGAACCTAATGGCCGAATCTTGTCAGCACTGGACTCCACGTCCTCCCAAACGCACTCTGGAGTTGAGTGGGCAAAGGGGTGCGGTCAGGAGTCCTGAGTTCCCTCAGCCACAGGAAGGAGGGAGGCTGCCCACTACTGTGGTCCCTCCCATCAACGAGGGCTGCACATTAATTAGCACTTTATTTGCTGCTGGCTCCTTTTTCTGCAAATATTTCCTTTGGGTCCATGACGGTCATTTCCTGCCCTTTCATCTTTCCCCACAAGTCACGGAGCCATTAGCCTCTGTACCTGTGAGAATCGCAGCTGGAGGTGAGGACAGGTTTTGAAGGGACAGGAACTGAGCTGCCTGGGGAACTCATGGCTTGGACTGAGAGCCCTGTGGATGAGTGGATGGTTTCATTTTAGGAAGCAGTAAACACTGTTTGTGTTCTTATTAGGGCCCATGGACCTGGCTCAGATTCAGAGAGAGCCTAAAAATGGAATACTGCTTAAGATGGGTGAGAGAGAGAGAGAGAGAGAGAGAATAGATAGATAGACAGACAATAGAGATAGAGAAAGAAAGAGTAAGTGAAATGTTTTTTCAATCTGTAATTTGGAAACTGACTAGTTAAGGGTAAGTAGTAATAACCAAACCCCACCCAAACCCAATGCTGCCGAGTCTGTGGAGGCTCCTAGCAACCCTCCATCAAGCTTCTGTGTGGGAGGAGATCGTCTCATCTTTCAGCTGTTGAATTCAAACTAGTGACTTTTAATCAGCAGCATCAGAAACAGTTGCTGTCATTTGTTGTTATGTGTCATTGAGTCACCTGCAACTCATAGTGATCCTACGTACAACATCTCTGAAGCCTGCCCTACCCTGAGCCAGTCTCACTGACTCTGACACACCTACCCCCATTTCCATAGTTACTATACCAATCCATCTCATCAAGGTTCTTCCTCTCCTGTGCTGTCCCTCCACCCTTCTGAGCATGATGTCCTTCTCCAAGGATTGGTCCCTCCTGGCCAAGTGACTAAAGTATGTGAGACAGTGCTTCAAAATCCTAGCCTCCAAGGAGAAACTTGGTTTCACCCTCTCTAAGACAGACCTATTTGTTTTCTTGGCAGTCCATGGTATGTTCAAGATTCTTTTCCAGAACCAGAACTTGAAGACATTGATTCTTCTTCTGTCATCCTTAGTCATTGTCCAGCTCGCTGATGCATAGAAAGTAATTGTGAAGACCATGGCCTAGATCAAGCACATCTTAGTCTCTAGACTGACATCTCTGCTTCTCAGTATTCTGGAAGGGTTCCTGATAACAGATTTACCTAATGCAATTTGTCTTTCAATTTCCTGACTGCTAATGTTAAGAGTGTTGATTGTGGAGCCAAGCAAGCTGTAATTGTTAACAACCTCAATTTCTTCTCCATCCACCATGGTGCTGCTATTGGCCCAGTGGTGAGAATCTTTGTCTTCTTGATGTTGAGTTCCAATAACATTGAAGGCTACAGTCTTTGACCTTCTGCAACAAGTTCTTCAGGTCCTTCTCAGTTTCAGCAAGTGGGGCTGTGTCATCTGCTTAATGTAGGTTGTTGATGAGTCTTCCTCCAATCCTGATGCCACATTCCTCCTCATAAAGTCCATCCTCTTGAATGATCTCTTTGGCATATAGATTGAAAAGGTATGGAAACAGGACATCTCCCTGATGCACTCCCTTCCTGATTTTGAAGTGTTTACTTGCTCTGTTCTGAGTGAGGATGACTTCCTGGTCCAAGTATAGGTTTTGCATAGGCAAAATCAAGTGTTCGGAGATTCCCATTCCCACAATTTGTTGTGATCAACACAGTCAAATGCCTTTGCATAGTCAATGAAACACAGAGAGATATCCCTCTGGTACTCTTTCTTTCTGCCAAGATCCATCTGACATTGGCGATAATGTCTCTAGTGCCACAGTCTGTTCTAAATCTAGCCTGTGCTTCTGGTCGTTCTCTAGCAATGTACTTTTCCAGTCATTTCTGGATACTCTTCAGCACGATTTTTCTTGTATGTGATATGAGTGATAGTATATGATAATTCCCATATTCTGCTGGGTCTTTTTTCTGATCTTTTTTTGGAATGGGAATAAATATGGATCTCTTCCAGTCAGATAAGCATAGAGTTGTCCTCTAGATTTCTTGGCACTGTCTGGTGAGCATGTCCAGGGCAGCATCTTTTTATTGAAATACGTCAACTGGTATCCCTCAGTTTCTGGGGCTTTATTTTTTGCCAAGTCCTTCAGAGAAGCCTACACTTGCTCCTTCATCACTGTTGTCTCTTAATCATATGTTGTTTCTTGAAGTTCTTCTGTGTCAGCCAATTCTTCTCTGTGCAATGACTCTGTGTACTCCTTCCACCTTTTCTTAATACGTCCTGGATCATTCAGTATTCTACCCATATCATCCTTAAGCATTGCAGCTCGAGCCTTGAACTTGTTCTTTAGTTCCTTCAGCTTAAGAAATGCTAAGCAAGCCTGGCCTTTTTGATTATCAAGCTCCAGTTCTTTGCACATTTCATTATAATACTTTGCTTTGTCTTCCCATGCTGCCCTTTGAAATTTTCTATTCAGGTCTTTAACTTCTTTATTTCTTCCCTGTGCTTTGACTTCTTGGCATTCTAGTACGATATCCAGTCTCTTCTGACATCCATTTTGTTCTTTTCTTCTTCTTCTGTCTTTGTAATGACTTTTTGCATTCTTTGCTCATTAGTGTTCAAGGTCTCAAACTTGTTCCTGAGTTGATTTTTAAATTCAGGTGGGATAGACTCAAGGTCAAATTTTTTTATTCTTGTGGATTTGATTTTACCTTCTCTAGCTTTAATTTGAACTTGCTGATGAGTAGTGAATAGTCTGTTCCACAATCAGCACCTCGCCTCATTTTCACTGCTGATATTGAACTTCTCCAACAATTGCTTCCATGTATGTAATCAATGTGATTCCTGTTCATACCATCAGGTATCCATTAAGAAACAGTAAGAAATTAAAATAATAAGTAGCACTAGTTAAGTATTTATAAGAAGAGCTGGCAATACAAAGATCAAGCTTTCAACTGCTAATCAAAAACCTGGCAATCAAATCCACCCAGAAACACTTTAGAACGACTTGGTAATCTGCTCTCCTCAAGGTTACAATCCTTGTAGCCTAATGAATGGGAAGAAACCTTGGTGACATTGTAGACTAAGTATTGCACAACCAACTGAAAGGATGACGGTTCAAATATACCAGGAAAAAGATGAGGCAGTTTGCTCCCAAAAAGCTGGACAATCTTGGGAACCACCCAGAGACAGCACTGCTCTGTCCTGCTGGGCTGCGGTCGGCCAGTGCCGACTCAGTAGCATTCTGTTCTGACCCTGTGGGGCAGTCATACCCTGTACAGAAGGGAGCTGGTCAGCCTGAGTAGGAGTGGACCTGGCAGCATCTAACACCAAACAAGTGCTTACTGTGTGCCAGGCACAGTCCTGCACATCTGTCTCGTGCCCTCACTCTTCAAGCAAAAAGACCAAGCCCACAAGATTGAAGAGGTGGATAGTGACCACACATGTAGGACGGGAGCCTGAGGTTGGACAGTGGCTAGATTAATTTCAAAGCCGCTCTACCTACCCCAATGAAGATAGTAGGACACACTAAGAACTTACTCTATGCAATTATAATTGAAGTTTCGTTTTAACTATTTTAATTCCACAACTAACAAGCAGTAAAGGTGAGTCTACTCATAGGGACAAGTTTGTTAAAGGGATTCACCAGAGTGATAAATTTTAGAGAATAATAATAATCAGGTGCCGTCAGTCACCCCAACTCACAGCAGGTCCCCATGCGCCAGGTTAAACCAGCCTAAAGGACACCAACCGGTGGCTTTCCAGAGGTCAACCACCATGCATTTCTTCCTAGGTGTCTCTAGACAAGCTCCGCCACCATCCTTTTCCATAAGCGCTGAGCATGGTAATGTGAGCATCACATGGGCAAAAAGCAATAAATCAATGCTTAGCCATGAAGGCAAATAGTGTGCATTATACTATGAACCTTTGTGCCCCAAAATATACTTGGAAAAAATGAAAAAGATCTTTTTTCATCATCTTGCTCTGGTTGGATGGCATATCATCACATCCCCACATTCTTGTATTGTCACTTCCTCATCTTGTCGGCTTCTCCCACTGCTGCCGACACCATACACACACACTGCAGCCCCGGTTCACACAAAGAAACCCCAGATGCACATTTCAGGTCAATTAATTTATTAAACGTAACTATGGAAAATGGAACAAAGTGATCACACCTATTCTGAAGATGCCCAACTCAGACACAAGGGGAGCAACTGAAACGTACCCCTTGTCTTTGTTCTCATACATTCTTACACTTGTGTGAAGCTTATAGGAATTTCAAGGGGATGATTACCTGTAATCGCTGTGTTTGTGTGAGCGAAGTGGTAGCATCTCAGGCTACTGAGAAAGAGCACATTCTCACCCTGTCAGAGCCACAGTTGTTGCTGTGACATGGGAGCCCACCCTACACAGCACACACTTCCTGAGGGCATAAAGGGTCCCTTTTCATCCCTGGAAATGAGAAGAGTAAGACGTTATGGTGACAATATGTATCTTTTCATTTGATTTTAACTCAACTGTTATCAAATCAATCCCAATTCTAATGACAGGACAGAGTAGAGCTGCCCCATACGGTTTATGTAGATGTGACCTTTTCTGGATCAAACTGCTAATCTTGATTCCCCAAAGGGGCTGGTGAGTTTGAACAGGCAACCTTTAGACAAGCAGCTGAGCACTTAATCACTGTGTCACAAGGGCTCCTTCTTTGGGTATTAGGTAATAAAACAGGGCACAGGTAACGCCGTGGTTGCTGTAGGGTGAGTGCCGTGGTGGCACAGTTGTTAAGCACCCAGCTTCTAATCATAAGATCCACTATCTGAACAAGCCAGCCCATCTGCAGGGAAGGATGAAGCAGCCTGTTCAATGCAGGTCACAGCCTCAGAAACCCTAGGGCAGTTCTGCTCAGTCACTGTGAGTCAGAGTCCACTCTAGCAAAAGCTTTGATATTTTTGGCTTGGATACACGCTGAGGAATTCTATATTAACTGCTGCATGAATGTTAACATGGTAACCATCATCTGTCCGTCGGTTTGCCATACTGTGGTAGCTTGCTCATTGCCGTAGTGTCTGGGGCAACGGGGGCAGGTGTGTCCAGACAGTGAGATAACCTCAGGATAGGGCAAGGTTCAGAGCTATATTACACAGGGGCACTATGAGGCGCAGGTGAGCACATAACAACAAGGAAAATCTCAAAAACAGCAGGGGACATCATCTGGCACAGCACTAGAGAATGAGCCCTTCATGTTGGAAATCACTCAAAACATGACATGGCTAGAGCTCTCTGTCTTGGAAGAGGTACTGTCAGAATGCTTCTTGAAGGCAAGCATGGTGAGATCTCCTCTCACTTACACTAGGCATGTTTTCAGAAGGGACTAGACCTTGGGGAAGACATCAAGCTAGTAGTTAGCAAATGAGGAAGACATTCAATGAGATAAATTAATTAACACAGGGGCTACAACAATAAACTCAGACAATGATAATGAGGTTGATGAAGAACCAGATGGTGTTGTTCTGTTGTACATGGGGTCATGACAGATCTGAACTGACTAGACAGTATCTAATAACAAGAGCAGAACAACAAAAGTCATCAACTTCATTTTTTAAAATGAAAAATACATGTAATCAGAATAATTATTTCTTTTTCTATTTCCTTTTTTCTTATAGCAACTTAGAACAGCTTATGCTTGACAAGGTGGCCATTTCTCTGTGATCACAGAGAAAGCAGAAGTACTATACACCATAAACTTACTTGTGGTGGGCATTAGGGGTGATCAACCCAATGGCTGTCCCCTCCTGGGTCACTTATGAGTCTACGTGCATGACCAAGCGCTCAGGATGGCAGTCCCAGACCACATCCATGAGGCATGTGCAGATAGGTCCAAGGCCTTCAGGTAATTAACAGTAATTGACTGAATCCAGATAATAATCCAGCAGGGACCCTTTCTCATAGGGCTGATGCGAAGGTTCCCCTCCTGCAAAGTCACCATGAAGAGAACTATCCTCCTTGTTGCTGTCATGTGTTGTTGGGGGATGTTATCATGTGACATCATCTCTGTGGAGCACTGCAAGCCATCTTGTGACAGTAAAGGAAAAGTGAAAACTACCAACAGGAACTCTGATGGCTTAGTGGCAAGAAGCTGCACTGCAGTCCCAAAGGCACGCAGTTTGAGGCCACCAGCTGCTCTGCAGGAGAAGGACGGGTAATCTCCTCCTGTGCAATTAAGTGCCTCTGAACACCCACCAGAGGGTCAGCTATGGGTCGGTTCCAACTCTGTGGTACACAAAAACAACAACAATCAAGCAACCAAATATGAGGGCTAAACAGTGAGCAAATTAATGCAGGAATACCACCTCTAGGCTTATAAAAATGTGTGCTATTACTACTAATCATTGCCCAAGCCACATTACCTCAAGTATTCTATCTCTGAAAAACTTGGCTGAGTAACCATGTAGAAATGGCTTCTTCACACACGGTGGGCTGAGTAATTGGAGCTGGAGAAACAAGGAAGAGCCTGGCTCAGAAACGACAGCACTGGGGGTCTGGGGTGGACTCCTGGCAGGAAGGCAGTGGTAAGGGGCAGGAGTAGCTGTGTCCACATATGTGTCAGGTTCCATGACCACAGGAGCAAGTACACTAGAATACAGTGGGCCCTCGGGTTCTTGTAGAAAACCATCACTGTAGGATGAGTGTGAAGATCCGAGGGGAGGGGAAACAGAGGGGTGACAATGTGCAGGGCAGAGGAGATTAACCATGGGGTTGTACAGTTTGATGGGGGGGGGAGAGAAATTGGAAGAATCTTGTCTGAAAAATATGTATCCGAATTTTGTAAATAAACTAGCATAATAAAAATAATAAACTACAGACCTATGCACCTATGGCCCTATGGTGTCTTGCATGTGACCATAACAATGGAAGCTGGGCCAGCAGCATTTCAAAGGTTCCCTGCACAGCTTGTTGCTGTGTTAAGTTGTTGTTGTGTTGTTGTTAAGTGTTGTTGAGTCGAGGACAACTCACAGCTATGATCTGTACCCTGTCCTATCCTAAATCATCTTTATTATTGCCAACATATTTGAGCCCATTGTTGCATATATCGTATCAATCCATCTGGTTGAGGGACTTCCTCTCCTTGGCTGACCCCCCACCTTTCCAAACCTGATCCCTTTCCAAGGAATGTGGTGGTTGTTATGTATCATTGAGCTGAAATAGCCCGTGGATGGTCCTCCACTGAGTTTTCAGAGGCAGTAAAGTAGATGGGAGGAGATTGCCCATAGTTTTCCCTTGGAGAAGCTGGCAGGTTCAAACCTTGTGGTTCAGGGTGGGAGTGCAACTCCTCACAACTAAGTCTCCAGTTCTCCAACACGTCCAAATATGTGAGACAAAAATCCACCCTCCTTGCCTCCAAGGAGCACTCTGGCTGCACTTCTCCAAGACACATCTGTTGGTTCTTTTGGCTGTCCATGGGATATTCAGAACTCTTCTCCAACACCACAACTCAAATGCATTGATGCTTCTCTTGTCACCCTTATTCATTGTCCAGCTCTTGGATGTACAGCTAGTGATCAGAAAGAACGTAGCTTGTGTTAGGCACAGTTTATTCTTTAAACTGACATCATTGCCCTTCCAGACTTTGGAAAGATCTCTGACAGGACTTTTCCAATGCTGTACATCTCCCAGTCTTCTGGCTACTGGCACCAGCTATGGTGCCTGTGGATCCCAGCAAGGTGAAATTGTTGAAAAGGTCAATTTGTTTTTCTCCACTTTCCATAATGTTGCCTATCAGGCCAAGCAGTCACTATTTTTTCTTTCTTTATGGTTGGGGCAATCAGGGTGGGTATGTCGGAGACAGTGCGATTGGCACAGGACAGAGCAGAGTTTAGGGCTGTTGTACATAGGGTCGCTATGAGTCACAAGCGATTCGATGGCACATAACAACAACAACAATAACATATTGAGATGTAATCTATGAAAATAAACAATGGAGAAACTGAAATATCCCAGTCAGAATAAGGCCATAGTCTGTTCCAAGGACAGTGGTTTAGACCATCAATTGTTTATATTCAAGATTATATTCTAAGTTCAAGTTGAAAATGAAAAGAAAGAATTAAAACAAGTCTATGAGGGCCAGAATATGATCTTGAGTACATCACATCTAAATTTAGATAGAATTATAAGAACAGAAAAATTAGCATATTGAACATTAATGATAGAAGACTAGGTGAGTGATGGGACAATATAAAGGACATCATCCATGAAGAAATCAAAAGATCATAGAAAAGATAAGAAACAGAGAGAAGACCAGAATGGATGTCAAAAGTTATTCTGAAACTTGCTCTTGAATGTATACTAACTAAAGGGGAAAGAAGACATGGAGAAATAAAGAAATCATAAAAAAGAGAAAGATTGCAGATCTTTGCTCAACCATTTCAGGAGGTAGTATATTATCAAGCACCAAAGTCACTGAAGAAAGACATACACACTATGCTGAAGGCGTGATGATAAGTAGGGCTCCAAGAATTGACAGAATAGCAGTCTAGACATTTCAACAGGTGGATGCAGTGTTTGAGGCATTCACTTGTCTATGCCACATTTGGAAGACAGTAGTCTGCTCGATTCACAGAAGATATCCATGTCTATGCACATTGCAGAGAAAGATGATCCTATAAAACCTGATCACTACCAAACAATTACTAACACAGGAAGATAATTCAAAAGTGGCTGGAGCAGTTTGGCAAGGAACAACCAGACATTGAAGCTGGATTCCACAGAACATGTGAAACGAGTACATCGTTGCTGATGACTTACCTGAAAACAAAGAATATCAGAGAGATGTTTGTCTGAGTTTTGTTGCCTGTGTAAAGATGTTCAACTGTGTGGGTTGTAACAAATTACAAATAAGAGGATGAAAAGGGAATTCCAGAACACTTGACTGTGCTCGGGAGGAAACTGTACTAGACCAAGAGGCACATGTTTGAACAGAATAAATGGAGAATGAATGGTTTAACATCAGGAGCGATGTGTGTCATGGTTCCATCTATTCACCATATATGTTCAATCTACATGCAGAGCAAATGCTCTGAGAAGCCTGATTAGATGGAGAACGAGGAATCAGAACTGAAGGAAAAGTCAGCAGTAATCTGTATTAAGAATGTGATACAACTCTGCTTGTGGAAATAGAGGGGACCAGAGGTGCTCAGGGGAGATCACACTACAACACAGGACCCAACAGGACTGCTCCTCAAGGAACACCTTGGCCCCCAGCTCTTAGGATCTGGCCTGATGCCCAATCATCCACTCACTACCGGGGACAACACTAGACATGTTATCTCGTTAAATTTTCCTAACTTCAACAGGAAACACCCCCACTCTCACTTTATCAAACAGAAAGCAGGGACTTGGGCAAGCTTAGTAGCTAATAAGGAGCAGAGCAGACCTTCACCTCTCCAAGGTCCTTGGTAATGCAAATAATTTACCCCCAGAAAACAGAAAAGTTTGCATGCATCCCAAAGTGCTGTGGAAGAAAGTCCTGCCTCTCTGATTTCACAGAGGAGACAACGAGGGAAGCCTGTAGGCAGCCCCCCTCTGACAGGCGGGGCACCCAGGTATCTCAACAGACACCACGGAAACAGGTTGGGTTTAGGTTTGGGTAACTTCTGCAGGACACAGCTTTTTGGAACGGCAACAAACGTAACCTAGGGAATGAGACCTTAGGGGCTAGACAGCAGCAACCACAGAGACCCGGCTCCTCCACCTGGTCAGGAGGCTGTCGGCCTATTTGGGGTTGAAAACCCCCTGCACCCCAGCCCAAGAGCTGTCCTACCTGATGGGGCGTGACCCCAACTGCCAACGTGCCTGATGGATTTCACAGCCAAAGCCCCAGCGGCTCAGCTGCAGCAGATGTCCAGGCTCTAGGGAGGCACAGACCTTTCTGGCCGTGAGCTGCTTCTTCCTGGGATCAGACTGGGCCCCACTATTATGTGTTGTCATTGGAGCATTGCACAACTTTATCAAACTTTTATTCTGGAAACTGAATTAATTTTCTGCAAGGGGGCTTTTGTGAGGCTATTTAATCACGTTTACTGGGGACATGTGTACCAGAGGGCTGGCAAGGCAGCCTCGGCTTCCGAGCGGCCACCTTCAAAAGGAGATTGCGCTCACCACCGAGGCTCCAGCCAAGGTCCCCGGGCTTTGTGAAGAGGAAAAAATTAATTACTATTTTAATAACGAAGCCAAGCCTGCTGAAAATCCTCTTAGAGAGGCAGGATGATGTAATGGCTAGCAGGGGGCATATTGAAAACCCTGACCACACAGCCTGCCCTCGGCGCTCCTTTCAGGCGCTGTAAGATGATCTGGGCGGCTGGGTCACACATCAGGGAATTAGAGAGATAATAATGACACTGTGTTTTCCTGGGAAGGGGAAAAGTTGTGATCCCAAGATAACAGGTGGGAGGCGCTGGCGTCAGACCCTTCCTGCTGGACAAGGAGGAAGTGGACACTGAGCTCAGCAGGCCACTCTGAGCGTGCTCCACGCAGGGGTGTAACAGCTACTGAGCAGGCATGATCACAGAGTTTTCATGGAGACGGGTGGGTCTGAAATGAGTGCTCCCCGGGGCGCTACCTCCAGAACTACAAGAGAACAGGCTCGCACTCAGCCCCTGGTCTTGCAAGCCCAGCTCCTCCCGCCTGCAGGACAAGCACACCTCAGTGGCACCCATTTCACTTGATGCCCCAGCAGCACCTTGAATGAGAACTGAACTTTGGCATCTGTTACCCCTCCCTCTCCACGGTGCAGGACAAAGTCAGGCTTAGATTGTTGTTCGTAGGGTCTTCTAACCACAACAGTAGCATATGCCTCTCAGACTTCCTGCTGGGGCCCAAGCCCTGGATTACTAGAAAGTTCCATTAATGAGAATCCCATCGGTTCTGGTTTGAACACTAGGGGTTTGGACCTCAGATGTGCACTCATCGTCAGAGATAAGTGGCCGCCAGCACCAGCCTTCCTCATCTTTGGTGTTCACCCTCGACTGTGTGTGTCA
This sequence comes from Elephantulus edwardii, assembly GCF_000299155.1. NCBI lineage: Eukaryota > Metazoa > Chordata > Mammalia > Macroscelidea > Macroscelididae > Elephantulus > Elephantulus edwardii. The sequence goes on along the minus strand of NW_006399957.1, from coordinate 1,189,872 downwards.
AAGACGCACTGGTGACGTGAGGCAGAGAGTGCTGACCTGCTAAGTAGAAAACCAGGGCTTTGGGTCTACCAGCCGCTGTGCAGCAACAAGCTGGGTGATCTCTTCATGAGGTTACTGCCTCAGAGAGCCATGGGAGGACCACCACGCATCTGGTGTCTCACCCACCTTCCCCTTCTTCTCCCACCAGAGCGGTGCCACACCATGCCAGGACCGGTTAGCTAAACTAGGTGTCCTGAGAAATGGACCAGAGACGTGGGCAAGTTAACAGGGGCAGGGGCAAGTCATCCTAATCCAAGTTGTAACTGGGCCTCCAGCCACATTTAGGGGAGCAAGCAAAGAGTGAGGCATCCACCCACCCAGTGAAACGAGCCGGCGGTGCAGCGTCAGCTTCGTCCTGCACTGTCAGCACTGACATTACGTGCACTGGTCAAGCAGTCAGAATCATCCAGTGGGCTTTCAGAGACTGTAAACCTCACTGGAGGAGACTGCCTGCCTTTACCCCATGGAGCAGCTGATGGATCTGAACCATACACTGTTGGACTGACAGTTCAGCTTCATGCCCACTAAGCCACCAGAGCCAGGTTTGTTGGGTGCCGTTAAGTCCCTCAAACTCACAGCAACCCATAAACAACAGAATAAAAACAGTCAGTCCTGTGCCAGCCTCACAGGCACTGCTCTGTCCGAGCACATAGTTGTATCTCAGGAGAACCCTAGCTGTTCCTCTTCCAAGGCGGAACTCATCTTTCTCCTGGCAGTCCATGATATCAGCAGTCTTCACCAACACCACAAGCCGAAGACATTCTAAAAAATTCTAAGACAGTCCAAGACATCCTTCTTTGGTTGTCCAATTTTCAAATGCATACGAAGCAACTGGAAACATCACAGCTTAGAGAAGATGGACCTTAGTCTTTAAACTGACATCATCCTTGTTTAGTGCTTTAAAGAGGTCCCTGGCAACAGAATTTCCCAACATGAGAGTCTTTTGATAACTTGACTGTTGCTACCACAGCTCCTGATTGTGTACATGAGTAAAATGAAATAATTGACAAGTTCAACCGTTTCTCCATTTATCATGATGTTGCCTGTTGGTCCAGTGGTGAGGACTTCTGTCCGCTAGTTAAGAATTTTGCTTCTATTTAATTAAATATATATGATTAGCAGATCATTACAGAAGCGGGGCTATATGAAGAAGAATGTGGCGTCAGGATCAGAGGAAAACTCATCAACAACCTGCATTATGTTGATGACACAACCTGCTGCAGAAAATGAGTAAGATTTGAAGCACCTATTTGAAGAAGATCAAAGACTACAGCTTTCAATATGGTTTACACCTCCACATCAAGAAAACAAAAATACTTACCACCAAGCCAACAGGAAACATCATTATATGGGGAGACTGGATTTGCCAATGCTTTGATTGTACTTGGATTTACAATCAACACCCATGATGGCAGCAGCCAAGAAATCAAAAGGCAAGATGAGTTGGTCAAATTTGCTGTCAAGGACCATTCCAAAGTTCTACAAAGCAAGATGTCAATTTAAAAACTGACACCTGAAATGCCAACCCATGGTCATTTCAGTTGCTTACTATGCATCTGAAAGTTGGACTATAAATAAGAATGACAGAAGAAAAATCTGTGCCGTTAAATTGTGGCGTTAGAGAAGAGTGTTGAGTATAACAGGGACTGTCAAGAGATCAGACAAATATGCCTTGAAAAGGGGCAACTAGAGGGCTCCTTAGAGACAAAGATGGTGAAATTTTATGTCACTTACTCTGTGTATATCTCAGAAGGAACCAATCCTTAGAAATTGACATCATGTTGAGAAAGGTGATTGATGTTGTTATGTACCATCAAGTCAGAACTGACACTCCAGTGGGTTTTTGGAAGCAGACAATTGCATGGGAGGTGACTGTCCATCTTTTCCCCCATGAAGTAACTGGTGGATTAGAACCATGGGTCATTGGGGTTATAGTGAAACTCCTTACCTCTAAGACACCAGAGCTCCCTGCAAACTGTGGAGAGTTAAATAAAGAGATCCTCAATAGAACAATTGACACAGTGACTACCACACTGGCTTAAGCATGACAGAAACCATGAAAATGGAGCAAGATAGGGTGAGGTTCAGACCTGTTGTTCACCAGGTCACTAGGAATCCTAGTTGGCTCAATGGCACCTAGTAACAACTTCTAGTCTTCTTCACTTCCAACAAGCAAGACTGTGTTATCTGCATAATGTATATTGCTGATGAGTCTTCCTCTAACCCTGATGTCACATGCTTCTTCGTATAGTGCAGCTTCTTGGATCATTTGCTCAGCCTACAGATCGAATGGGCATAGAGAAAAGATACAACCCCGGTGTTTCTAATTAAGAGAAGGCTGTTTGGCAGCCCGTCTCTATCGACGGGACAGCGCGGCCTCTAGCCAGGCACTGGGGTCTCTTGTTTCTCACACTTCTTCAAGGTTCTTTGTCCTTGGGAAATCTTGGCATCTTCTTCACAGCTGGAGGAGGAGAATGGAAGGAAACACCATCTGCACACTCACACGCTGAGGCTGGAAACTGGCTTGTCTTGAGGAGAGTCTTCACCGAGAATCATCCCAGCAAGAAGAGGGAGGCTGAGCCCTCCGTCAAGGAAGAAGGGTTCTGTCTCAGACAAAAGACTGTCCTTTCGCATATGCCTCTAACAAGGCTCCTTCTTTAACTCAACACCAGCAGTCTTGACCTTAAACCACATGCCCTGAGCAGTACTAGTTAATAGCAAGTAACCTAGCTAACAGCCTAACTGGAACATAGTTGTTTGAACTTGGAAAGCTCACATGTTTGAGGTACGGTAACTCCCATCAGAAAGGAGTCAGAGCAGTAATGGGCACAGGAGATGTGTCTGTAGCTTCTACTCCCACGAAGGTCCACTTAATGATAATTTCATCTCCCAGCATTCCGTGACATAGATCTTCGTTAGAGACACAACCCCAGGTCAAGAGGTGAGGGAGCCACGTCCACACGGGAGTCTAGTCTGA
>NW_006399957.1:1170295-1186756 GCF_000299155.1 Elephantulus edwardii | reverse complement strand
GGAGCCACGTCCACACAGGAGTCTGGTCTGGAGGCCAACATCTAAATCAGAAGCAGACAAGCTCTGGCCCCAGACCACATTACGTCCACCACGTGATTTTGTGCAGCTCATGAGCCAAGGATAACTAAACCATTTCAAGTGGTTGTGAAAAGTAAAAGGAAACTAAAATTTCATGCCATGAAATGATATGAAGTTCAAAGTGCAGTTATCAAATAAACTTGTCATTGACAGCTCAAGTCATCCACTCAGCTTCCCTGCAGCTGTCCCCACGTTTCAGGGTGTTGAGCCGCTGTGATGGACACCTGAGAGGGGCCTACAAAGCCTGTATATAGTACTTCTCAGAAGTCCACTGAACCTTCTTCTCCATTGCCGGGTTGGGCTGCCCAAGGACACCACAGCCTGGGAATCAGATGGCTCTTCTTGGATTTTTGTAATTATTATTTTAAAGAACGTTAAAGGCCACAATGTGGAAACTTCGACATTGAGCTATAAAGGAAAATCAGTGCAGGGCTAACTAAGCAGAGAGTGACGGGCAGCCTACGGACTGGTCACCAGGCACCCTGTTCTACCATCAAAGCAACAGCGCTCCTTGCTCGCTGAGGGGAAGAAGCTGCATCAGACTAACAAATGAGGGGTTTTATTAGCTATTGGAACCTGTATTTTCTTAAATTGCTAGAGCTAGAATAAAGGATATGTGTCATATTGATGTGAAACCTCCAGTTAGGACTATGAATTCTGTGACAGCACAATTGCCTCAATATCAATATGTTTTTTCATGAATTGCCTGGAAAAGCAGGTGTATAAAAATAAAACTCACATAAAATATAAATTATCATGGCACAAGTTAATTCTATACCCTCAGGATACAATCACTCACACACTTTATATTTGCAAAAATGTTTGCGACTTACTTTTTGAGCACTTCTTTATTTATTTCTATTTACTAAAAGAGTTTCTCCCTGGCTGTGAGATCTCGGGAGATGGAGGCATCGTTTCCATCCAGCTCCCTGGGTGACAGCCCTTGGAAACCACTCTGAGTTCACCTGCGGCCCAGGTAACACAGTGCGTTCAGAACCATCTCAGTTCCAATGCAGCTGTGACGGGGAAGCAGGGAAGGGCTTGTCCTTCTTAGAGCTGAGGCCAAATGAAACACCTAGATGACATGTCCAGGTGAGGTTCCTGGATAAGATGCCAGGTAAGGAGTCCAGACTCCCCTCCTCAACATGATTACCCACACCCAGTGACACCACAGTCCCATCCCACTGGCCCATCCACATCTCTCCTGGAAGTGTTGTAGTTGTGAAAATCAGATCCATGCCCAAGTTTGTTTTTCATTTGGTCGCCATGGAATAGAACACCTGGTAAACCTATAGTGAATGCTTTAGACTGTTTAAACCAAAAAAGGATTCAAGACTTTCCATCAAGTCATCACCAACATGTGCAAACATGTGCAAACACAACCCTCATATGAGGCCAGGCATCTGGCATACGAGGCACTGAGCATGAGGTCAAATGCTATTTCTCATCAGGAAAGGTGAGGGCACGGAGACGCCCAGGCCACACTTGGAGGTGTGAAGGGGGTGTGACCAGTGGGTATCACAGTGGCGTCCCAGAATACAGCCCAAGCTCCAGATCATCCTTGTGTCTCCAACCTTGTCCTGGCAGCCTCTCCATAGTCGCAGAGCACATGCCAATGCACCTGCTCACTCCTCTGGAGCATATCCTGACACACCTGCTAATGTAGAACACACCTTGATGCACCTGCTTCCCCAGAGCTCACCCCAATGCACCTGCTTCCACACACGCAGCTGGTGGATTATACACAATCACAGCATCTTGTTTGAGGGCTCCTATTCTGACACCTCAGCTGGCACTCAGCCTCACACACAGATGGTACTTTCTAAGAATCTTCTTAATCCACTCAATACAAAGTCCACAGGTTATTCCCAAATTGATGACTATGAATTGTGGAGTTCATGGGTAACAGTGACATAACCGTGAACTGCCAGAGAGCAGACAGGTCCGTCTGAAAGTTCAGCCAGAGTACTTCATAGAGGTGAGGATGGTGAGACTTTGTCTCACATACTTGGAGCATGTTATCAGGTGGGGCCTGTCCCTAGAGAAGGTCACAATGCCTTCTCTAGGGAAAGTTAAAGAGTTGGTGAATGAGAGGAAGATCCCCAATGAGGTGGACTGACACAGTGACCGTAACAGTGAAATTAAAGCACAGCATGTTGAAGGATGTTTCAGGATTGGGCAGGCTGACTTGGCAGCAACACCCACAGCAGCATTCAATACCATTCATTACTTTTTTGGTTGGAGTTGATTTCTTCATTTTATTGACCATTCCCATACTGTGAATTCTAAATGGGTCTTCTCTTCTGACAATATATTTTCAATTAAAGTCTTTGGTCTCTTAAAGCATGAAGGAATGCATTCTAGATACAATGCATCACTTATAGAATAGGTCTAGGGTGTTTCTTGTTATTCCTTCTTATAATATCATAGATTCAGAGATGAGAGCTACTTGTTGATTTACCAGAAATCTAACTTAGTGATGTGGGACCTGGGCTGACTATGCACAGGAGAAATGACAACCATCATGATTTCCCAATAAGAAAAAAGGCAGAGAAGGACCAGAAGGCAAGGAGCAGCTGTTACCATCAGTCACCCTCATGTCAGCAACAAAATAATGCCTAGAGCTCTTCAGCCATAGCCAATATTCTTGGTCTGTTTGAGTCTGTAACTGAGGTTATGGTCTCAGTCCCTCTAGTGAGGTTTTCCTGGGTCTCTACCAAACAATTCCTTCTTCCTAATGACGTGTCCAAAGTGAACATGTTGAAGTCTCGTCTTGCCATACCTCTCCTAAGCCACTTTGTTCCTTATTCTAAAAGTCTTTGGTATATTCAGTACTCTTCTCCACCACACTATTAAGAAGCATCAGTGCTTATTAAATCTTCCTAATTCACCTTGCAACATGTGCATGCATGTGAGCCAATTGAAACACAACAACAACCAGGCAACTGGAAAGACCATGACGGCCTGGTCCAGGAACATCTTACCCCTCAAAGTGAAAATTTTGTTTTTAAGCTTTAAAAAAGATCTTTTGCAGCAAATTTGTTCTGATTTATTAACTATAACTTTCCTGAGCATTGATTATGGATCCAAGTAAAATTAAATTCTTAACACTTCAATCTTTTCTTCATTTATCATGATGTCACTTATTGATCCAAGTATAAGTTGGACAGTGACTAAGGATGACAGAAGAATAATAATGCCTTCGAGTTGTGGTGCTGGAGAAGAGTCTTGAACATACCATTGACTGCCAAAAAAACAAATAGGTCTATCTTGGAGAGTATGAAACCAAGTCTTTCCTTGGAGGCTAGGATTTTGAAGCTCTGCCTCACTTGCTTTGGAGACATGGCCATGAGAGATAGGTCCTTGGAGAAGGACATCATGCTCGGAAGGGTGGACAGACAGTGCAGGAGAGGGAGACCCTGGATGAGACGGATACAGTAAATGGGGTGATGGGGGTTGGTGTGTCAGAACTGGTGAGACTGGCTCAGGACAGGGAAGGGTTCAGAGCTGCTATACATAGGGTCGCTATACATCTCAGGCAACTCAACCAATAAGATTCTATGACAGGTTTGGAAGCAGGAGTGGTATCTACTTCCTAAACAACTTGCCTCCAGAGACTCTATTAACTTTGATGAATGTCGATAATAGTAGAATTTTGTTCATAGATTCTCTATGAGTCATACTCGACTCGAAGGCAATCAACAACAACATCTTAAAGTATATAGTCTTTCCATTTGCTGTACAGAAGTAACTCATGATTGCTGTGATGCTAAACACTGAGACACTGATGTGTCAAATGCAATGATGGTTACCCATGAAGGACAGCGTTTGGTGGAGCTCCTCAATTAAAGCAAGCTTGGAAGCAGGAGTGGCACCCACTTCCAAAATAGCTTGCCTCCGGAAACCCTATGAACATGGAGAAACAATGAAAGTCAAACAAGTGTTCAGGTCTTTCGTTCATAAGGTCGCTATGAGTCATCTATGATTCCACAGCACTTAACAACATGAGGATTTTGTTTTAGTATAAATAGCAACCTTTACATCAATTTCTAGAAGGCTCCTCAAAACCATTTCTAGATGACACCCCCATACATCTTCCCAGCTGCTGCCCCCATACCGCTTTCCACATGGTGTGTCCTAATGACTGCACAGATGGCACCCACTTTCTATGTGGTATCCCCCTCCCACTTCACAGATGCCATCCACATACTCCCTTCCACATGCTGTTCTCGCATACACTTTCCAGATGATGCCCTCATGCCAAGTCCAGATGTCTTCCCATAAAGCATCTCTTGTAGTGCCCCATACCACTTTCCACATGGTGTCCTCCATACTACTTTCCACCTGACAGTGTCCTCATACCACTCCTACACGACTCTCCCCATACAACATCTCATATAGTGTCCCCCATGCCACTTGTCAGAGGGTTTCTCTCATACCACTTTCCAGGTCATGTGCCCTATACTGCTTTCATTATTATTTTGCTCAACACCACTCCTAGATGGTACCTCCATACCATATATCCTGGATGTTGTCCTCATACCACTCCCACGTGGTACCCCCTTACCACTCCCAAATGGTACCCCTACGACACTTTCCAGACAGTGTTCCCATACCACATCCTAGATGGGATCTCCCCCAGAGCACTTTACAGATAATATCCCCATCCCACTTTCCAGAGATAGTATCCACACCACCGCCTGGATGCTGCCCCAGCTGTAGTAACCCTGCACATTGGTTTCTCATGCACATTCCCACTTGGTCCTCTCTGAAAGCACCTGTCAAATGGAAACAGCAACCCTGGAGACCCTCCTCTACCCTTCCCAACCCCAGCCAACCACCCTTCCTATCACAGGGCACAAAGAAAGCCTGGATTGGGGCGGATCAGGTGCCAATGACCTCTCTCTTAGTCTTTATTTCCCTGCTATCTGCATTTCTCTTCCTTCTCCTGGAACTAAACTCCTGCTCAGGAACCCTACTTGAGAGATCTGGTGAGAGTGTCCTCACCCCTGATAAGGACCAGATCGACCATACTGTGCCACCAGCAAGCAGCAGTGTGCCAATTACTGAGACTCAGCACAAAACCAGGGACCCTAGTTTACAGTTAAGCCACTCCGCTGGACAAGCCGAGAGGGTGCATGCGCAGGACAGGGCAGTGTCTCCAACATAAGGGGACAGGGTAGGGGACAGCAAAGGCAAAGTTTGGGGGTATAGCCCCTGCAGACTGCTGGCTTATCAAATAAACAGGCTAAAACAACAGGCAGACTCCAAACACAGCAGTCAGCACTCATCCCTACAGCATTCCCTGGACAGTGGAGAGTCCAGCCAAGACCAATGGTCAGCATGGGGATCCATGACAGTCTTGGATGGAACTGAGTCCTCAAAATACCTTGGGTATCCTCACCCCTGTGTCCATGAGCATGGCCCACATTGGTAACAATGCCCTCCTGAACAGGATGGGCCTAAAACAATCTCTGCACAGTCAACACTCTTAACACCAGCAGTCAGGAAATCAAAAGACAAATTACATGGGAAAATCTGCTGTCAGTGACCTCACCAGAGTACTGAAAAGCAATGGTGTCAGTCTAGAAACTAAGGTGTGCCTAATCTAGGCAATGGTCTTCACAATTACTTGTTATGCTTCAGAGAGTTGGACAGTAACTAAGGATGGCAGAGGAAGAATTGATACCTTCGAATTATGGTGCTGGAGAAGAGTCTCAAATATACTATGGACTGCCAACAAATAGGTTTGTCTTGATGAGGGTGAAACCAAATTACTGCTTGGAGGCTAGAATTTTCAGGTTCCATCTCACATATTTTGGACATGTAGCCAGGAGAGACCGGTCCTTGGAGAGACATCATGCTCAGAAAGGTGGAGGGGCAGTGCAGGAGAGGAAGACCCTGGATGAGATGGATCGATATAGTGACTGGGGCAATCAGGGCTGGTGTGTTGAAATTAGTGAGACTGGCTCAGGACAGGACGGGATTCAGAGCTGCTGTACATAGGGTCGCTATGGGTCACAGGTGACTCAACAGCATATAACAACAACAAAACAACCTCCCTTGGGAATTCTGTCAGAAAAAGGGTAGAAAGCACTCAGACCCACGTGATGATGAGAAACAGACCGGGGTGCTGAGACTCCCTACCGACCCCAAGAACCATCAGTCAGTCCATCTCCTGATGTGACCACTGATGCTCCAGGCTGTGAAGGAACAAACTGCTGCTTCACAGCTAGCACTTGGGCCTGTCTGGTAGAGCAGCCACCAGACACCAGGGCAGGAACTGTCCTGTCATTCTCTCCTGGTGACGTCAGACTGCATCCTTGTAGCCATTGCAAGGCAGTGTTATCAGCTGTGACCTCATCCTACCAGGGAGACAAACAAGGTCTGTGTGGCTTTGACTTGGACAGCTGATTATCAACAAAGTTGGGCTTCTTTTCAAGTGTTCAAGAGCTACTTCTACTTTGTTTTTCCTGTAAAAGCTGTTTGTGGTCTATGCTTCATGTTCTATTGAATTATTGGTCTTTTCTTCCTGCTTTATAAGAACTCTTTGGAAGGAGATTAGTCATCTTTCTATGACTAAGTTATAAATATTTTTTCCAGTTTGTCATTTTTCTTTTGACCAAGCAGAAAGTATAAAGGAGGGGTGAATTAGCTAAATTTACCTATTTCTATATTTTTTGTGTCATATTTTAAGAGATCTCTCTGACTCTAAGAATTTTTAAGATTTATTTCCTATCAGTTTCTTTATTTTTTGTGGCTTCATTTTTTTTGTTCTTCATCTGTACACTTAATCTATCAGCTGCTTCATAGGAGAAAGATGGGTTATCTCCAACTATTCAATTTACTGCCTCTGAAAACCCATGGAAGAGTCAGCTATGAGTCAGTTCCCACTCAACAGAACACAAGAACAACAATTCCATTATCTGGCTAGAAATTATCTTGATATAATTTTTTTAATTTCTTTTTTAAAAATGTTACTATTTTTGGTGTGGTGTTTTTATTCACATGATGTTTCTTACAATCATTCCCATATATTGTGTCTTATTAACTTAATCACCATTGATCTAAGTCCACTATTACCCTGTATTTTCAGATCCCCACTGAATGTTTCCCAATTCCTTCACTCTCTCCCTTCAGCCATCAGATTCTGCAACCTCATGATTTCTCCCCATCCCCACTCTCAGATCCGCTGCCCCTTCCTCTTCCCTCTTTGGATATCCATACACATTTTACAAGTTATCCTTTTATTCTGTACAATAATGGTCTTATGTGTTATTTGTCCTAAGGTCCCCAGGTTAGTTCACCCAGCAAAATGCTTTCTAGCCTCTCCCATATTATACCTCCTGAGAACTACATAGTATTCCGTCCTGTGAATGTACCACAATTTCTCAATCCAGTTGTTTGTTGATGGACATTTGGGCTATTTCCATGTTTTTGATCTTATAAGTAATGCTGATTCCTAATTCTATGCTTAATTTTAAGGAGTCATAATGGATTCACTTTGGATTGCAAACTGAAAGGTCTGCCGTTCAAATCCTGCCACCTAACTCCGTGAGAGAAAGATGAGCAGTCCAGTTCCATAGAGTGACTGTTGTTGTTAGGAGTCATCACATCAACTAGAAGTCACAGAAACTCCACGAGCGACAGCATGGGACCCTGCCCTCCCCTATGCCATGCTCAAGTTCTCCGTCACGCTCAGCCCTTCTTGCTGCAGTCACCGTGTCAATCCGTCTTCTCAAGGGTCTCTCTCTCTGAGCTTTCCCAGCTTGATATCCTTTTTCAAGAATTGGTCTCTCCTGAAAACATGTCCAAAGTATGTGGAATGAGGTTTTGCCATCCTTACCTGGTTTCACTTCTTCCAAGAAAAATTAGTTGGTTCTTTTGGAAGTCCATGGGAATATCATACCTTTATCAACACAGTTTGAGGACACCAATTCTTCCTCAAGTCTTCCTTATTCCACCTTCCAACTTTCAGAGCCATGCAAGGCACTTGAAAATACCATGACTTGGTTAGACTCACCTTGATCTTTAGACTAACATCGTTTCTCTGTGGCCCTTACAGGGTATTTCAAGGCTCTGTGGGGCAGGTGTACATTGACCTGCAGGCAGAGTGTGAACCACAATTGAAGGATGTAGTAAGCATGATGTTTTGGCTTATAACTAATTGTCCCCAAAACTAGTTCAATCAATCCTTTCTACTCTGACTTAAAGAGCTACATGTGTCATGTGCCGATCCTCGTGTGGGTCTGTTTCAGCTTTCCTTATCCTGCCCAAATCTGACAACTTCCGCACTAGTAACCTGCCGTTTTAATCATGACAACTCTGCAATGTGTTTTAATGGCTTTTCTTGGTTGTCACTCCATTATCCATGCAATAAAATCTCTGGGTTAAACCAAACTTGAACTCTTGCTACTAAGATAAAAAAGCTTAACGTGCCCTGTTTGGTGAAGAAGGTTTTGTTTTACTTAGAGTTTGTATTGTTTTGTTTAAAATCAACTTAAATCAAAATAAGAAAATGAAGTGGCCATGTTGGTAGGTATGGTGTCTCTCATCTGACCAGGTATCTCTTCTCTACTCCCCGGATCACCTTTAGTGGCAGGTGAAGTCAAAGCCCTTGAGCTTGTCACATCTGTTCCAGAACTACCTCCCACACCCAGGTGTCCACATCAGGCTTTCTATACAAGGTCCTCCACCAGCCACTTCTGAACATGCACAGAGGAAATTTTTATCACACAGATCTAGAAGACAGATGCTGGACGAAGAGGGCAGCACAGGAGGCATGCCCCTTGGACTCCCACATAGATAGATAGCAACATAGGTATCAGTGAGTACTGGGTGTTTGCAGCTTGTCAAGGGTGACACTCTGTGTACTACACCTAACACTTAAGAGCCGAGAGGTAGGAATGGCTGCTCCACTTATGCCAAAGGAAGAAAACTGAGGCTAAGAAGCACACCTCTTCTTGAGGCCATTTTACCAGAACTTAAAGTCAGACCCTCTGAGTCACAGTCCCTTCTTTGCCTGTGTGTGTGCTTGCCTACCACTATAAAACAAGGCCACTGCCATCAGCTTGATTCTAACTCAACCCTACAAGTATGCTTTCTAGATTAAAAAAACGTTTATGTAAAAACATATAAAGAGAGAAATGATAGAAAATACACAGGTAGGTAGACCCACGCCTCCCTTTGAATCTCTCGGGGGAAGTGTGAGGAGTTTTAGAAAGCTTGGCAGGTCATGAGCACTGTGGTAAGAGTAAGAGTCAGTGTTATTCACCATCACAAGAACATGGAAACAGCCCAAACATCCAACCACAATTGAATGGATTGAGAAATTATGGTACATTCACACGATAGACTTCTATACAGCAGAGAGGAGCAATGGTTTTGTAAATTACTACCTAACTTGGGAAGGTCTGGAGAGCATTATGCTAAGTGAACTCAGTCTCATAAGGACCATTATGTAGAATGTGTATGAGGATCCGGGGTTGAGGGGGCGTAGAAGCAGAGGCATGAGGGGGAGTTAATCATAAGGTCGCATAATTTATTGGGGGGTGGTTAAGGAAATAGGAATGATCCTACATGAAAAACATTGCACTCGAACTTTTTAAATAAATCAGTATATTTTTTAAAAAAATAAAAAGAGAAGAGTCACAGTTGTGCCTCTTTGCATAATGGGACAAAAGTTTCTAAGTCAGATTCTTCATACACAAAAGGTGTGTATATGACAAAAATAGACGAGGCGATCCAGGTGAAGCCAGTGATCCCTCTGACACATATAAATTGAAGAAGGTCTGATGTCTCCATTCAGCCACTTTCACAGGCCTTGAGCACGCATCCCCTCAGAGCCATGAGATTCAGGTCGACTTCCTCACTAGATGGTGAGCACTGCCGAGGACAAGGGACTATACCTTCCTCTCTGGTGAGTATGGCCCCTCTCACTGCACCTGAGATGCTTGCTATGTCCTTGTAATCATTCTCAAGCTCAATAAAGCTGGTAGCCAGGAAAATCATCAGCAGATCTCTTCTTCTTGGAATTTAAATAACATTTTTCTTGTTCTAACACAGAAACATTTCTAGAACTGTCATTAAATATTACTATGAAGTCATTATTTGTCTTGCCTAAGAACCCTCCATCTCTGTGGGTCGAGGCTTCATGCTCTGTAGATTGCCCTCAGCCTGACTAGCTAGTTGTTGTTGTTGTTGTTGTTACTGTTGTTGTTGTAGTATGTGCTGTCAACTCATCTGCAACTCATAGTGACCCTATGTACAAGAGCCTAAACCCTGCTCTATGGTGTGCCAATCTTATTGTCTCTGACACACCTACCCCCATTACCCCAGTCACTGAATCAATCCATCTCATCAAGGGTCTTCCTCTCCTGCACCGTCCCTCCATGCACCCAAACATGAAGTCCCTCTCCAAGGACTAATCCCACCTTGCAACATGCCCTAAGTATGTCAGACAAAGCCTCAGAATCCTTGCCTCCAAGGAGCAGCCTGGTTTCACCCTCTCCAGGGTGAACCTGTTTGTTTTTCTTAGCAGTCCACGGTATAGTCAATACTCTTCTCCAACACCACAGCTCAAAGGCATCAATTCTCCTTCTATCATCCCTAGTCATTGCCCAGCTTTCTGATGAGTAGCAATTAATTACAAAGACTATGGACTGGATCAGGTGCACCTTAATCTCCAGACTGACATCATTGCTCTTCAGTACTTTGGAGAGGTCTCTGACAGCAGACTTTCCCAGTGCAACTCATCTTTTAATTCCCTGGATGCTGGTACTAGGAGTGTTGATTGTGGAGCCAAGCAAACTAAAGCTGTTAATAATCTCAATCTCTTCACCATGTATCATGATGCTGCCAATTGGCCCAGTGGTGAGAATCTGTTTTCTTGATGTTGAGCTTCAATCTATATTGAAAGCTGCAGTACTTGACCTTCTGCAGCAAGCGCTTCAGGTCCTTTTCCATTTTAGCAAGCAGGATTATGTAATCTGCAAAAGGCACACTGTTGATGAGTCTACCTCCAAACTTGATGTCACATTTCCCCTCATATAGCCCAGCCTCCCGGATAATCTGTTCTGCATTTAGATTCAAAAGGTATGGAGATAGGACACATCCCTGGCATACCCCCTTCCCAATTTTAAACCATGCAGTATTTCCTTGCTCTGTTCTGACAACTGCCTCCTGATCCAAGTATAGGCTTCGCATAAGCACAATCAAGTGTTCTTGGATTCCCATTTTCACAGAGTTAGCCACAGTTTATTGTGATCTACACAGTCAAATGCCTTTGCATAGTCAATGAAACACAGATAGACATTCCTCTAGTACTCTCAGCTTTCAGCCAAAATCCATCTAACATTAGCTATAATATCTCTAGTACCATGGCCTCTTCTAAATCCAGCCTGCACTTCAGGCAGTTCTCTGTTGATGTGCTGCTCCAGTCGTTTTTGGATAATCTTCAGCAGAATCTTGCTTGCATGTGATATCAATGGTTTTGTTCTGTAATTTCCGCACTCTAACGAGTCACCTTTCTTTGGAATGGGAACAAACGTAGATCTCTTCCAGTCAGTTGGCCAGGTGGTTGTCCTCCAGATTTCTTGGCACAACTTTGAGAGAACATCCAGGGCAGTGTCTGTTTGTTGAAATATTTCAATTGGTATGCCATCAATTCTTGGGTTTTGCCAGTTTTTGTCAGAGCATCTTGAACATCTTCCTTCATCACCATAGGCTTTTGCTTATACATTGTTTCATGGAATCCACCAAGTCCTTTTGGTACAATGACTCTGTACTCTTTCTGTCTTCTTTTAATTCTTCCTGGATCATTTAATATTCTGCTGAAACCATCATTGAGTATTGCAACTTGAGGCTTGAATTTGTTTTTCGTTCCTTGAGCTTAAGAAATGCTGAGCAAGTTTGGCACCTTTGATCTTCTGACTCCAGCTCTTTGCACGTTTCATTGTAATACTTTGGTCTTCCTTCACTATCCTTTGGAATCTTCTGTTCAACTCCTTCTTTTCTTGATTTCTTCCCTTTTCTTTGGCTTCTCAGTGCTCTAGTGCAATATTCAGAGTCTTTTCTGACATCCATCTTTGCCTTTTCTTCCTCCCCTATCTTTATAATGACCTTTTGCATTCTTCCTGGATGATATTGTTGATATCCTCCCACAGCTCATCTGGTCTTCTGTCATTAGTGTTCAAGGTCTCAAATGTGTTCCTGAGATGGTTTTGAAATTCAGGTGTGATAGACTCAAGGTCAAAGTTTGGTTCCCATGGATTTGATTTCATTTTCCTCAACTTCAGCTTGAATTTATGTGTGAGTAGTTGGTGTTCTCTTCCACAATCAGCACCTGGCCTAGTTTTCATAGGTGATATTGAGCTTCTGCAGAGATTCTTTCCACAGATGTAATCTATCTGATTCCTATGCATGCCATCAGGTGATATCCATGTGTATAGCCTTGTGTTTATTTCTTATAAAATGTATTTGCAATAAGTTGTTGGTTGTGCAAAATTCTATAATTCTATCTCCAGATTCATTTCTGTCACCAAGTCTGTGTTTTCCAAGTAGTGATCCTTCTTCTCTGTTCTCAACCTTTGCAATCCAATCACTCATTATTATTAACGCATCTTGATTGCCTGTTCAATCGATCTCTGACTGAGAAAGTTGGGAGAAATAATTTATTTCCTCCATTTTGGCTCTGGTTGTTAGTGCATATATATATTTGAATGATGGTACATATATTTTACTGGACTTCCTTGTATGCGTTTGGATATTATCCTGTCACTCACAACATTGTATTTCAAGACAGATCTAGAAATGACTTTTTTAACTAGGAAAGCAACCCCATTTTTCCTCACCTTTTCATCTCCAGCATAGGAGATCATATGATCATCTGATTCAAAATGCCCCATGCCAGTCCATCTCATTCTGCCAGTACCTAGTATGTCAATATTTATGTGCTCAATTTCTTTCTTAACAATGTCCAATTTTCCTACATTCATGATTCTCACATTCCATGTTCCGATCACTAGTGTCTGCTTATAAATGTTTTTCCTCCTTTGTGTTTTGATACTTGAGGGCTCAGCCTCAGTTGCCATATCTGCTAGTCAAAATGTGCTCTACTGCACATAGGGTTTTTGAAGTGAATGCCAAATCCTCCTTCCTAGTCTGTCTTAATTTGAATGCTCAGATTTAGAACATTACCTGACAGACAAGCATTTTACGGAAAAGAGCAGATTAAAGACATTTCCCAATAACCAACAGATTCAGTGTTGTCTCTGCCCTTGACACATGTGTCTTGACCTACCCCTTTCCCTACTCCACCAGCATTCCCTTCGACTCCCGCCTACTCTGTTCAACACCTATCTCCCCCTCTCCAGCCCTTTATGTGATGGCTTATAGCTCAATCTTTCTGGGCTTCTGTGATTACAAAGCCACAAGCTGCTGCCAGTTTCTTCTGCTGTGTTTAGGACTCTGTAAGTCCAAATACCAGGTATTAGTATCAGGGAAGGCTTCCTATCTCAGATGGTTCTGAGGAAAAGTCCTTTACCTTGAACTTCTGCTGCAGGACTAACTTCCTGTGGCTTAGGGCCTCTTCTCCTCCATTTGTACTACTCTGTAGTGACAATGGAATAGCTTCCCAGGAAAGGGTGATGTATCCTGTAGATTTGGTATTTAATGTTGTTTTCTTGGCCTTCGGGCCTCAAAATGTGAAGATGTCAGCTTGACCCATGGGCTTCTGGGAAATGTAGTTGTACCTGTGTGGTGTGTGGGCAGCTGAATCACCTCCTGCCATGTCCAGTTTTTTCCCCTCGCACCATACCCTGCTGCCCCTATGCCTTGCTCTTCAAAATTTGAAGATGTCAGCCTTGCCTTGACCCAAGGGGGTCACAAAAAAGATCAGAAGGGTTAAGATTCAGACAATTGTTGAAAGAAAAATAGCTATCTTATTATTGTTATTATGTGTCATTGAGTCAACTACGACTTATAGTAACCCTATGAGCAATGGCTCCGACCCCTGCCCTATCCTGAGCCAACTTCTGGTACACCTAACTCCATTGCTACAGGCACTGTGTCAGTCCATCTAACCTAGGGTCTTCCTTTCCTGTGGTGACCCTCTACCCTTCCAAGCATGATGTCCTTCTCCAAGAACTAGTCCCTCCTGGCAACAAGCCCAAAGTGCTGGTCAGTTACCAGAGAACTCTGGTGGCTTAGGGTAAGGATTTGTGCCGCCAACTCACAGACTCACCACTCAAATCCACCAGCTGCTCCACACGAGAAAGATAAGCAATATCCCTCCACATGATTTGCTGCCTCTGAAAACCCGCTGAAGGACCAGTCAGCAGTCTGTTCTCAGTCACTAATACGCAGCAACAATAACAACAGCTAACTGCTTAAGAGGGAAACTCCATCCTGGCAATCAAATCAAGACTTGAGTCTATACTGGAGCAAACCATTTGACTCATGCCAAGTGAATCTCTTCCAACCACTTTGCACACAGCAGGCCTAACATAAGGATTTTATCCTTGAATGAAAGTCAAACACACTGTTTCTGATGGTGCTGAGATGGCAGTCCTGAATGGCACCAGTGGTGTTAGCATTTCCAGTATTTTTTCCGGGATGGTGATACTGTGTTTTGACTTACCACCTGTTCTCTCCTCCCTAATGTTAGCCATGTGCATGGAGAACAAAGCCAGCCAGTTTTCAGGCTCTACGTCTTCCTATTTGCTCACATTTCAGAAATCTCAGCTTCTGAGGCTAAACAACAAAGCAACAGTAGATAAAAACTTATTGCTAAAGGAAGCAAAAAGATTGTGATGAAACATTTGAAAGATATTTCAACTGAGCACAGCTAATATGCAGTAACATCAATTCAAGTGAGGCCTGAAAAAAAATTATGGCTTCTGATTTGGTTTGAAATTCATTGAATCTGTCCCCAAAATACTTTCCCAGATGGGAAGTATCCATCATGCTTTTCTGTCTTGACTATTTCTTATATCAATGGGTGGGTGACCTTTTCCTTCTCTTGGCATTCTCTATACCAATTTGCATAAAATGTTTCCTTGGTTAAATAGCATTCTCTGGGCTCAACATTGTTACGTTCAGCGAGGCTCCTTAGCGTATATTTACATGCACGGCAGTAAGTTGGAACAGAGTGTGGGCCAACACCTCATGAGATTTTTGTTTTTGATGAAAATTAGATTTTTGTGTTGTTGTTTCTTTTCATTCCGTCCCCAGGAAGCTGATTCTGACTGAGAAACTTTCGTTTTGTAGAAACGAGCCTTTGCTAAGAAGCCTGGAGAGGGTGAGGTGAAAACACCGAGACAGGAGGTGAAGTTGCATACCTGGAACCTGCACATAGGAAGGGATCTTAGGGAGAAACACTTATTTCCAGAACCCAGATAATGTGTGTGTGGAAATGGGTCAATGAGGAAATGATGTTTCTCAAGATCATTTGTCATGTGACTGTGTCCTTAATGTGATAATCAACCCAGAAACACGCCCCCTCCCCGGCTTGGCCCCCACGGCACAAGCGCCTCGCTCCACATTGAGAGCAGCAGGCCCTTCTCCTTGCGTTCGGGCTCAGCTCGTCATTCACATTGACTGAACCTCGCCAGCCCCAGCTGACCAGGGAAGGAAATAGTAGTGGATTCAGAAAGCACCATATTCAGAAAAACAGCTCCCAGCCATCTGTGCACCATGAGAAAAGCATGGCCTGTGTGAAGACATCAATTCATGAAACAGAAGTCAAGATATGGTGGCTTGACCCATGCTGCAGGTGTTGTGTGTCATCAGGCCAATTCTGACTCCTAGAGGCCACGTGGGACACAGCATACCTGGCCAGAAGGGTCTTCTGGACTGTGATGTTGATGGAAGCAGGTCTTACGTAGAGACACTGAATGGATTTGAACCACCAAGGAGTTGGGTAAGCAGCCAAGTGCCTAACCAGCATTCCACCAGGGTTTTTTTTGTCTGAATCTAAACATAGGACAAGACTAAAGATGGAACAAGCATTCACTTCACCTCCCAGGGACCTTTCAAGTGTGACCACTTCTCCAACCCCAAAGTGCCCAAGAACAATCTACACCAATTTATGAAAGATCCCTGGGTTAGCATGTTAACATGCTTGACTCTAACCCTAAGGTTGGAGGCTTGAAACCACCAAAAGGCACTTTGGAAGAAGAAGTTGGTGATCTAGTTTCATAAAGCCTATAGGAATCAGATCGACTACATATGTGGAAGGAACCGCTGGAGAAGCTCAATATCAGCTGTGAAAACTAGGCCAGGGGCTGATTGTGGAACAGACCATCAATTACTCATATGCAAGTTCAAGCTGAAGCTGAGGAAAATTAAACCAAATCCACAGGAGCCAAAATATGACTTTGATTT
>NW_006399957.1:1147527-1168405 GCF_000299155.1 Elephantulus edwardii | reverse complement strand
CTGGGGTAATCGGGATGGGTGTGTCAGAGGCAGTGTGGTTGGCGCAGGATAGAGCAGGGTTTAGGGTTGTTGTGCATAGGGTCGCTATGAGTCGGAAACGACTCGACGGCACATAACAACAACAACAACAATGAGCAGAGCTCTGCTCTGACAGACAGGGGGATGCACAGATCAGCATCTACCGAGGCAGCTGGTCCCCCAAAGCAGGCAACACAAGGCATCTTTCCTCAATAGCAAAGCTGAAAGTCCACTTTCAAACTGTCTCTTCACAGGCTGTTCAGTACTAGCAAGGCTGCCAGTTCTAATGCATCCAGAGGCACTGCAGACTTGATGATCTGCCTCTGAGTGTCCTAGCCTTGGAAACTGAGGGGAGCAGATCTACTCTGACTTATGCACTCAACTAAACACAAAACTGACCTTGCCCAGGAGAGAAAGGACCAAGGAAGGGGAAGTCTGCCCAGGTCACACAAGCCACGAGAGGAAGAAACGGGACAGTAGGTTCAGGTTTGAGTCATGTTCTTTCCACAGCAGAAATGACCACACAAAGTCTGTTGAACTATGAGCTACATTGTCACTGTCTTTGAATCTAATGAATAAACATCACTAGAGCCATAAACCAATAGGTTAAGTACTGGTTTATGTGCAGGTCATGCCACACACTATAAGGGGTTGAGGGAGCTTAGATGTTGGCATCTGGTATGTCCCCAGCACTGGACTCAGATGAGAAGAAATTGAACCTGGGAAGGTGGAATTTAGGGGCAGGGGAGAGTGGGCAGCCGGCACACCACCCAGCATCTAGTGCCATCTTGGTACTTGCTCCGTCGCCTTCTCAGACTGAGCGGCGTCCTCCCAGAAGGCCTCCGAGCCTCTCACGAGCCCTGATTACAGGAGCCTGAACCACTTCAAACGGCACCACCAAGTTCTGCGCGCCTCTCCAAGTTTCCCTCCGAGGCTGCACAAGCACACTGTCTCTTTAACTGATTTGATTTTCTTTCTTTTCTTTCTTTCTTTCTTTTTTCCTTTTTTTTTAGTTTAAAGATTACATTTAATATCTATTTCCCAGCAGTATACAAACTGACATCATCTGCTCATAAAAGCGGAATGCTTTGCTTTTTTAAGCTTCAAGCTGAATAACAAATTGCCACAGATGACAGCATAAAAGAATAACAGAATGGAATCAAAAGAAAATTCATTGTCAACAGCAGCCCCCTGCCGAGGAATTTCAATTTCATATATCTAATTATCCCTGTCAGTTGGAAGAACTGACAAAAAGCATTCTTTGTTCTCCCTTTGTGCCTCCTGCATCTCACTCTCAATTAATTCCGGCATACAAATATGACTAATTGTCTTTGCACTACTCAAGGGCTCTGTGTATAAATGTTCATGAACTGAAAATGATTTGGAGCGTATTCACGCGTCGATTTATGATATTTGAGCACAATAGGCATGCATAATTCAGGTGACCATGTTAGCACCCTCGAAAGCCCTTATTACTGAGATGAGGCAGGATTCTCTTTCACACCCTGGTTTCGTATCTGCCTGGTGACAATAACTCACTTTGCACCTATTAGAGGAGGAAGCATTATATGTCTGCTGTGGCTCGTTGAAATTACCATGAACGAGATGATCAGCATTTAAATACATACAGGCAGGGAAGATTTGGGGGCGGTTAGTAAGGAAAATATTAAGGACTTTTTAAGAGCACAAGAAGATCACTTTGAGAAAGGGAAACTTAAAGGGAAACTTTGAGGTTTCTATCTGCTAGTGATGGCATTTGAGGAGATTGTTTTTCTTTTTTGTGACTTGAACTTGGTCAATGCAAACACTTTTCAAAGAATGTGGCTAATGCCTCTATTGTCTCCACCTAATAAACTTAACTTTAGTACACTTCAGCAACTCATCTCTACACTCATGGTGGTGACTCAAAGCACAGCAGTAAATCAGTTTCCACTCATGATAAAGTTCCATGGACAAAGAAAAGGGGTTCTGTCCCTGGCAGCAAAGATGTTTCTAAATATCACAGTCTCTCTATTTCAACAAAATCATTTCTGTGACTGCAGATTGAAGTTAACTCGAATTCAGAAAACAGGAAAGTGAGTTCACTTTGGCTCGACACAGTCTGTTAAGATAAATCCACAGTATTTATCTCATTGTTGCCACATACGTGTCATTGAGCACTTGTTCTAAACATGTATTTATTATCATCTGACGCTTTTTGTTGCAGAATCATTTTAAATGCAGTCTGCAGTGGTCACGGCCGTGCAGCCCCGTTAGAGTTAGAAAAGGAAAGCTATTCACTAACAAGTAGACATTTTTTGGAGCCTAATCATATTGTCAAGGTTACTAATAAAAGGCCAATATGACATTCTAAAGGGCTTAGTATAAATTACAAAAAAAGTGCTTTAGAGCAGTGAAAGGATTTTTTTTTCAAATTGCTTCTCCTGAATGTTTCCAGTGTGGGAACTTTAAAGCATGCTTTGGGGGCTCTCACGGGGGAGCAACAATTCAAATAGGGGGTCTGTACCCAGACAAACGTCCTGCAATGCTCACCTGTCAGATAGCTGGGTCACTGGGCACTGCTGTCCTGAGGCTCAAAGTGTGCTGAGCTTGATGCCAGCTACAGACAGCACCCCTTTCTGTCACTGGCCTAGCTTCACCTGTCGCTGCAGATAGCCCCCTTACACCACCCCCACCCCTCTCCCCCGGCCGTGCCTCCTCCACCAGCCTGGCCTCATTGAGGCTGGTTCAGGCTTGGGTACCTGGGCATTTTCCTCTCCTAATGTTCACCCCGTGGTTCACAGAAAACTTCCACATGAAACATGAACTTGTCAGTTCAGTGCTGATTTTAAAGGTGAGAAGCAACTGGGTTTCAACTAAGTTTGCTTTTGTGACTGTCCAGGGTCACACACGGCAGCTGCATGGTAGCCAGTTCAGGACCTCTGTACTTGAGAGAAGCAAACATTTAAGCTCTTGGCTGCAGGCAAAGAGTAGATGGCACAGATCCACGTCAGAAGGAAGGCACCTCAGAACAAAGGCTTGACAGTGGACCTGTGTCCCAGCGAGGATAGCCATTGAGACTTCTGTGGGGACAGCTCCACTCCATGGCATGTGAGCCTGTCACGAGCCAGAACCAACACTATGGCCCGACACTTCTCTATCCCACAAGAAATACCCAGAATGACCCAGAGTGCACAACTGTATTTTTGCCCTGGGATTTAGTGGGACAGGATTGTCCCACTTTTAGAGCATACTCCCCTCTGGTGGGGGCCTGTGCAACTTTGTGTATTTAAAGAAACCAGATTCTTCCCACCAAGCTCAGCACGAGAAATCCTTTGGAACTTATGTACCCCACCAGTTGTAGTGAAAATACGTGTTTCTTTTTTCACTTTTATTTGATTCAAAAGACATTCCATCACCGAAAACACACCATTTCAACAAAACATTCAAAGTTAAAATAATAATAATAATAATGTGTTTTTAAAGGGTCAGACAACTGCAGACAATGCTTTTGAGGCAATGAGTGAACCACAAGCCTGTATGATGGCTAAAAACAAGGATTCCTCATGAGAAGAAAGCCACAAGAGGCCCCGGGCTCAGCTCCTTCATGGATGCAGAGCTGTCAAACATTACAGAAGCAAGCAGGCCACTGGCCACCTGTCTTGATAATCACTTGTTCTCAGAGCACATTTTCCATGAAGACGCTAGTATTCTCCACTTTCCCAAACTAGCATCTTATACACCACTGTCTGACCCACCAGTCCTTTGATATAATGACAGAAATTTATGAGCCTTTAGGAAACTTTCTGTTTTTTCTAGGTATGGATGAACAAATAAAACACTGAAACAATACAGTCAATTGAAACTCCATCCAGAGTAAATAGGTTGGTTTGTTCTTAAAAGTTTACTAATAGTACCAGGAAGAATAGAGAGAGACAGAAAAGGGTGGGGGGGAAGAGAAACTCTCAGGAGAAAAACAAAAGAAAAAGGTATTTTCAAGGGAATTTGTAGAAGCAGCCAGGCTGAGTTTCTGCAAAATTGTCCAGTACTTTCCCTTCCACCAGGTTCCACGTTACCCTCCCAAATCTGGGCTCCGTGCAGGACTAGGTTCTGCATGCCTTCACGACAAGGCAGTGACATGAACTGAAGCAGAAAGTGGATCAAGGACTCGGGGTTTCCAGGGTCATAGGACAAGAATGAGAGCTCAGAAAGTACCACCGAAGCAGGAACACAAAGGCAGCCAGAAACAAGTGTGTTGCCTGACGAGGAATCAAAAGCCACAGCAGTGGGTGTGTCTGGGGGCTGGGGGAACACCACAGCCATCCGCATCCAACTGTCACCCTGTGGTGTTCACATGAGGACTAGAGGAGACAGGTTTCTGAAGAGCTTCCAGTCACAGACAGACTAAGAAAGACTGACACTGTGCTCCCCAAATCCATGAGATCCCTGTGGAGTCATAGATGACCCAGTGAGACCATGAGGCAGAGAGCTGGAAGAGGGGCCCCAGCACAGAGCACTTAGGACAATGTCCACAGCAATGGACTCAGCTATATCAGAGATGGTGTCTGGAGCATCACCAGACAGCGCCACGCTGTGTTGTGCTTTCATGAGTAGCGGCCAACTCAGTGACCATTGACAACAGCAGAACGGAGCCTGGGCTGAGCTCCGGAAGGAAAGATGAGGAGCTGGGAGGGGCAGAGCCAGGGGGAGCGTGACCACTTTGGTTATGTTCCCACTATGGTCCAGCTCTTTTCTGTCTGGGCAAATGGAGAACATGTGGCCATGAAACCTCACGTGCCTGTCAGGGATGGACCAAGTGGAGACCATTGAGAATGGAGATCCTCCCAGGGAGCTCGGGCCCTATCTGCGCATTTGCATTCTCTGCAAATGACTCACAGAGTTCTTCGTAATGCATAAGGTTACAAGTTGAGCTGCAAATCCAAAGATTGGAGGATTAAGTCCACTCAAGAGCACCTCAGAAGGAAAATCTGCTTCTGAAAATTGGCCTATGACCACCATGGTGGAGGCTGTTCTTTTCTGACACAAGGGGTCTTCATGAACTGTCAGTGAGCACATAGCAATGGCATTGTGCTGTTACGTGTATGTGTGTGTTAAGCAAATCATTCGAGAAGCTAGACTCTGTGAGGAAGAGAGTGGCACAGGATCAGAGAAAGACTCATCAAGGACCTGTATTACGCCAGTGACACACCTAGCTTGCTAAAAGTGAGGAGGGCTTTAAATATTTGCTGGAGAAGATCAACAACAGCCTTCAATATGGATTATATCTCGTTATCAAGAAAACAAAAACCCTCAACACTGAAAAAATGGGCAGCATCTTGACGGATGGAGGTAGGATTAAAGTTGTTAATGGTTTTGTCCTGCATGGCGCCAAAATCAACACCCTTGTTGCCAAAAGTCAGGAGATCAGGACATATATTGTGCTGGTTAAGTCTGTAGTCTGGGCTCTCTCCAAAATACTAACAAGCAATGCTGTCCGTCTGAAGACAAAAGTGCCTCTGATTCAGGCCATGGTCTTTCTAATCACTTGCTACGCAGCTGAGAGCTGAACAGTGAATAAGGATCACAGGAAAATTGATATCTTTTGAGTCAGATGGATCTTGACAGAAAGCAGAGAGTATCAGAGGAATGTTTATCTGTGTTTCATTGGCTATGCAAAGGCTTTTGACTGTGTGGATCACAACAAGTTATGGCTGACTCTGAGAAGAATGGGAATCCCAGAACATTTGTGCGAAACCTATACTTGGACCAGGAGGCAGTCATCAGAACAGAGCAAGGAGACTCTACCTGGTTCAAAATCAAGAAGGGGGTTCGTCAGGGATGTATTCTGTCTCCATACCTTTTCAATCTGTATGCAGAACAGATCATCGAAGACGGTGGGCTGTACGCCGAGGAATGTGGCATCAGAATTGGTGGAAGAGTCATCAACAACCTGCGTTATGCAGATGACACAACCCTGCTCACTGAAACTGAGGAGGACCTGAAGCACTTGCTGCAGAAGGTCAAGGACTGCAGCCTTTGATACTAATTTAAACTCAACATCAAGAAAACAAAGATTCTCACCACTGGGCCAATTGGCAGCATCAGTATGGATGGTGAAGAGATTGAGATAGTTAACAGTTTTAGTTTACTTGGCTCCACAGTCAACACTCTTGGTACCAGCAGCCAGGAAATCAAAGGACTAGTTGTATTGGGAATGTCAGCTGTCAGGGACCTCTTCAGAGTCCTGAAGAGCAACAACATCAGGCTGGAGACTAAGGTGCACCTGATCCAGGCTATGATCTTTGCAATTGGCATGCTATGCATTGGAGAGTTGGACAGTGACTAGGGATGATACAAAGAGAATAGATGCCTTTGAGGGGTGGTGCTAGAGAAGAGTGTTGAATACACCATGGACTGTTAGGAGAACAAACAGGTTTGTCCTGGAGAAGGTGAAGCCAGAATGCTCCTTGGAGTCAAGGATACTTAAGCTTCATCTGACATACTGTGGACATGTTGCAAGGAGGGACCAGTCCTTGGAGAGGGATGTCATGTTTGGGAGAGTGGAAGGACAGCGCAGGAGGGGAAGGCCCTCGGTGAGATGGATCAATTCTGTGATTGGGGTGGTGGGAGTAAGTGTGTCAGAGATGGTGAGGTTGGCACAGGAGAGAGCAGGGTTTAGGGCTCTTGTACATAGGGTCGCTATGAGTTGCAAACGACTCAATGGCACATAACAACCACAACAACTTGAGCTATGATGTTGGAGAAGAATAATGAATATCCCATGGACTACCAAAAGAACAAATAAATATACCTTGGAGACAGAGCAGCAAACTGCTCCCTGGAGGCAAGGATGACGAGCTTCATCTCTCATACTGTGGACGTGTTGCTAGGAGAGGCTATTCCTTGGAAAGAAACATCATGCTTGGAAAAGGTGGAGGATCAGCAAAGGAAAGGAAGACCCACAACCAGACGATTGACACACTGACTGTCACAATGGATGCAAGTGAGTTGGAGATGATGAGGATGGCACAGATAGAACAAAGGTCAAGTATGCTGTTCATAGGAGCCTATGACTCGTACTTGGTTCTATGGCACCTAACAACAACAGTTTAACCAAGTAACGCAGAGTTTTCTGCTAATTAAAATCTTTCATGTAGATATGAATACTTAGCTTGTATTGTACCCCAAACTTGCTGGAAGCTTGGGGATCGGCTACATCACCTGACTCCCTGGGAAAAGGAAGACATGGGCATGCACAACCGGTGGGAGCATTGGAGACACCACACAAGTTCATGCCAAGCTCTGGGCTGAGGAGGATCTCAGAGGCACCTGTGAGGGAGTGACAGCCCAGCTGAGGCACATTCTGTGGAACGCAGCCACTGAGCTCTGTAAACTAGTGACAGGACATGGAGCACGTGATTGCTACACCACCAGGACTCCTTATCAAGCTAAAACCAAGAAGTGGGGGAGAAAAAAAGAGCATCGGCGAGGTGATTCTGGCTCAGCGCCCTGACGATGTGATGGATTTGATGGAGCACAGCTGCTCCACAGAGTGCTCACTACCTCATCTCTCCCACAGAGGAGCTGGTGGCTTTTACTCTCTGCTCTTTCAGCTAGCAGCCCAGCAATTAGCCACTAAGCTCCCAGGGTTCCTAGTACACTAATTTTCAAAAACTAAACCTACAGCTGTTGACTGAATACTTATTACGGCATCCTTACAGAGAAGGCTAGACCTACCCCCACCAGGCCTTCAAGACTCTATGTCTTCAGGGAAACAAACTGACTCATCGTTCTCCCAAAGGAGCATCAAGTGGACTTGAACCTCAAACCTTCTGGCTAGCAGGCCAACGTTTCATCCGCTGCACTGTAATTGCTTCTTTATTAAGCTGGAACTTAATATGGAACTCTAAGATCAAACTGCACTTATTTTCAAAGCTGGTAAAACCTCTCTGTTGGTGTAGAGTGCAAAGCTTGTTCGTCACGTTCTCTGCCAAGATGCTGGAAGTTTAAGGCTATAATGGAACAATTGATTACTGGGCCACTTCAGGACATACAGTGCAGTGAGGAGGTCATTTGTCCAAAATCTAGCAAACAAGCATCTACAAATGTCAATGTCAAAGAGTTGATGAAAACACCAGTAGTTTTAGCAAGACTCATCTCATTATGGAACATCAGTTTGGGATGGATGCAATCCCTGATGTGGTTCCAGTAAAGGTGGTAGAAGGCTCCTGAGTGTCACCACCAAAAAAGAGCTCTTCATTTCTGCACTGGACTGGGGTGCCTAGCTGCTTCAGTAGGGCTCATCCTTTACCCATGTGCTGTATCAGGGAGGGTCCCCCAGAGATCAGTGTCCTGAGCCATCACTCCTTTGAAGGCACCAGTGCATCCTCCTGGTCCCTCTACATTACCTCAAAGATGGAAAGAATGATTAGAGAGACAGCTGGAGTGTTTGTCCCATTAAACATATTCTCTTAAAGAGATTTAAATTGTCAACAAAGAAATGAAAGCTACAGAAAATGCAACTAATACATAAAAATTAAAAATAAAGGCAAGCATGCTCTATAGAGCTGAATGGCAAAAAGGGAGAAATGAATGATAGCGCCAAGTGGGCTTGTGGACAAATGACTAGGAGTTACCCATCTGACCAACAGAAAGGATGTTCACATTGTAGAAATGGCCGTCACCTTGGGAACTTGAGCACAGTAACAAAAGTGTTATCATTTCTAATATAGACATACTGGAGGAAAGAAAGGTGTGTCTGAGTCAGGCCATGGTCTTTCTGGTCACTTGCTATGCATGTGAGAGCTGGACAACAAATAAGAATGACAGAAAAATAATTGAATCCTTTGAGCTATGGAGTTGGAGAAAAGCACCGAACATCCACAGATGGCCAAAAGAACAAACAAATATGTCTTGAAGAGGGTGCAGCTGGAGTGCTTTTTGGAGGCAAGAACAATGAGGCTTCACCTCACATACTTTGAGTATGTTGCTAGGAGGAGCTATTCCTCAGAGAGGGATATGGTGCTTGGAGGAATAGAGGGTTGGCAAAGGAGAGAAAGACCCTCGACCAGGTAGATTGACATGATAACTGCTGCAATAAGCTTTAGTGTGTCAAGAAGTGTGAAGACAGTGCGGGGAGAGGACAGGGTTCAGGTCTGTTGTTCACAGGGTCGTTATGAGTTGTACTCAACAGCACCTAACAACAACAGAGGAGAGAAAGAGAGGTGGACTTCAAGAGAATTTGAAGAAGTGTTTGCTCAACCATGAGACCAGAAGAGTCAGACGGTGCCCAGTTATTATAATTGAAGATTTTTATTTAAAAAAAAAAGTTCTATGGAAGAATCTTGGCCCAAGAGGGGAGTGGAGCTATGGAGGATGTATGAACCCTGAAGCTGCTATCCTGAGATCATCTTTAAACCTTAAACCAAAATTATCCATGATGTCTTCTCAAAACAAAATAATGTTTTAACTGAAGTAGTAAAGAATGTCTTCCTTGATCATTGTGCTTTTAAAAAAAAAAACTATATTTGGGTTAAAATTGGAAACAGCAACTCAAAAGATTGTACAAAAAATTTGAGTGTTGGTGAGTTTATGTCAATGAGTGAAGAACAACCTAAGCAAAGAGAGTGAGAAGGGTCACACAATTTTAAAAAAGTGATCAATGTTACTGAGTTTTGCATGTAGAAACACGAGTTAGTATATGTTTTGCTATATAAGTTCTTAAGAGTAAAATAACTTTTTAAAAAGAAGAATTCATATAAGTGTCCAAAATTCAGTAAGCCTACAGAACGACAAAGCCAAATGAATTCCAAATCGGGTAAACTCCTGGTTGGGAATCATCAGCCTAGATCTATTGAAACCATTTTATATGCATCAGGTAACTGCTCAAATCCACCAGTTGTTCCGCAGAAGAAAGATGGGAAATCTCTTTCTGTGCAATTTAAAGCCTCTGCAAAACCACTGGAGGACCAACTATGGATCAGTTTCAACAGAACCGTCCATAACAAAAAAACTTCTATTCATCCAAAGTTTCTTAGTGAGGAACTCATTTGTGTAGTAAAAAGACACCTTGACCAAGTATTTTAGGTCAACATTGCATAAACTTGTATCATTAGATGTTCAATGACAGAAGCATCATCCATCAATGACATGAGTGGCCTTTGAGGTAGAGACTATGCCTTTAGGAATTCTGAGACATCTCAGCATCAGATGTGTCACTGAGCTAAAGCTAAAGCTCTGCTATCCTTGCAATCCAACGAGTCAGTGTGCCTCTCCACATGAACTTAAAACCCAAACTTGCTGCCGTCAAATTGGGTTTCTGAGGTTGTAAATCCTTCCTCTTTCTCTGCAGGGCAGCTGGAAAATTCAAACTGTTGAATTTTTGGTTAGCAGAGCAGCATATAATGTTTTTAAATTTTATTTTATTAATTTTAATGAACATTTACAGAGATTTTGGATTTTTAATATGCCATCAGCTCTTTTTCTCAACATGGAAGGCATTCTAAATTTATAACTCTTTCCATGTCCAAATCAGTCTCTATGAGTCATACTCAATGGAACATAGCAACAATTTTACCTATATCTACATCAATCCTCTCTTCTGAAATAAGTCTGAGATCCTTCTGCTCCAAAGATGTTCCTTTCCCCCTGCTGCTATTGAAGAGATTTCAGCTTAGCATTTAATGTGTCCTACTTCTGGAAGACTCCTGGCTCAAACAAAGGGCATTTATGGGGAAAGAATGTGTTCACCCCAACGTTAAATCTGTCACCTGCTTTTACATCAGATCTGCATGCCATAAACACCAAGCCTAAGGAAATGGATCACACAGTGAGAAAGAACTACACTGGCTGGAGAAGTAACAAAGACCTGAAGTTATAGCCAGAAGTCCTTGGGTTGGGTCTTTACTCCTAACTATGTGACATTGTGTTACATGAGCCTCAATATCTTCAAAGACAAAATGGGTATCATCATAGTATTTTCGGGAATTCAGGAAAATTTACACAAAACGTCGTAAGACACAAGACTTTCTAAACCATGTAGCATTGTCCCAAGTTACTATTCACTCTTTTCAAAATATGCAAAGCAAATACTTAGTTAAAACAAGTTGTACTTTATTTGCTTTAGTGAGCTAATTTAATAATTTGTAATATTGCCAAAGTGCTATTTCTAATGCCTTCTATGCAGTGACTTGGTGCTCTGGCACTCATTGGGTTCTGGTCACTGATTCACTCATTCAGACCACTGAGGTCTGTGCTAGGGCTGAGGCTGGGCTAATGGTGATCATGACAGAGCCCCTGTCCCAAAGAGCTCCCAGGGCTAGCTATGCACGAGTGTGATGCTATTGTGACATCATGAGACATTATGAGGACACCAAAGAAGGGAGGTAGACCATGCTGGGGAGCACCTGTGAGAAGTGGACACATGGAGGCTGCAATACATGTAGGGTCTGAGCAGGTGAGTACAGGGAGGGAAAGGCTACACAAACGAAAACCAAGTGAAATACGGAAGGACAAAATGTGCCCAATAAATATGAAATGACTAATTGATTGAGAATCATATAAACTATCTTTGTAGGAACTGAAGACCACAATAAGGAAGAAATGAGAAAGACCAGTCTCAACTGTCTCAGCTGATACTGCAAACAGGAACCCAGCTCGGATCTGACGTGAAAGTGATTAGACTGAGAAATGATCTGGGGAATCACTGGGCCTACGTAATCAAAGGAAAATGGGGCAAACCAAAGGTTCCACAGCCCCACCCACGTACCGTCAGGGAGAGGGTCAATACCAGCCTGGTGATGCTAGCCAAACTGTTGGGTTTGGGAGTTGAGGCAAAGTTTCTTAGTCCAAGTCCACGGAGTTCTGGAAGCCAAGTGGAAGCAAAGTCTGTATTCTCAGAAATTTAGAATGAAAACAGCAGGGAGACCACATCAAAGGGCAAATTGAGGAGACAGAAGCACACATTTAATCAAGTAGGGTAATATGGGGATCCGGGACCAGCTTGTGAACCCCAGGATATAAACAGGTAAAGGATCCCTTAGGAGAGAAGGAAGCATGTGTTCTTCACACCATCCACACCATCTGTCCTTTGAGTGGCCATTGCCTCTTCCCACGCCAATGCATGGGCATTATACAATGCTGAATCAGGAGAGAGATGCTGAAAGGTCTCCTTGACCCAGAGCCTGCAGCCCTTTCTCAGAGAATGACCCTCTCCCCAACCATGCAAAAATAAATCATTCCAACCTCACTTCTCTCCAATTTTACCTCTGCCATATTATAGTCAGAATGGAGCTGAGCTCCATAATTAACATGAAATTACATGCTGATTGACAAAACACTGGAAACAATCAATTGCCAGGATGCCAGAATATTAATAACTTAAAACACTCTTAAGGCTCTTGTGGACACAAAATTTACATATTAAATGAATATCTAATTACACAAAAAGACAGAATTTAAGTCCTCATTGACTGGGCAATATTCCGGCAACTTTCAAGTCTGAACAGCTCTTAAAAAGACCATTTTACTGGTCCCTTCTGAATGACATTGTAAGATTAGGGACTCTGATTAAACCATACATTACCCACTGGAAACAAGAAAATTGGGTTAGAAGCCCATCACAGTTGTGGATACAAATGCGTTCAGTGTTATTTATTGTTATTTATTATGCAGAGATGAACATGCAGAGCCCCTGTTCATTGGCAGGACCTGTCAAGCTCTGTGCCAATCCACGCTTGCTAAGTGTACTCATTCATCGATAACCAGGGTGCCCTTAACACGCACATGGAACTGAAAAAATCCAGGGTTCAGATAAATAACATCTAAATTAAAGCTCCTTCAAAGTTACTGGGGAACAAATGTGTACATAGGACATGGACAGATACAAAAACAGCTCACAATTATTAAGCACTTGCTGAGTGTGAGGCATTTATCAAAGTGCTTATGTAAATTATCTCCCTTTAATTCTCACATTTAATTTTGAGGCTAAAGACAACCTCCCCCCATAAATCATTAAAGAATAAAGACATCGTTTTTAAAAACTATGGAAATGTGCCTGCCCTAAGTCATGGTATTTTCTTTAGCATGTCTGTGAAAGCTGAACAATAAAATAAGGAAGACCGAGGAAGAATCGATGCCTTAGAATTGTGGTGTTGATGAAGAACATTGAGTATACTAGGAACTTCCAGATGAATGAAAAACCTTGGAAGAAACACAGTGTGAAGTGTACTTACTTTGGACATGTTACATGGAGACATCAACCTCAGGAGAAAGTACCATGCTCGGAAAAGTAGAAGGTCAGTGAAAACGAGTAATGCCCTCCTGAAATGGACTGGCACGCCAGCTTCAATAATGAACTCAAACACAGCAATGATTGTGGGGATAGCGTCCAACCAGACAGCATTTTGTTCTGTGGTCTGTAAAGCATGAGATCTCTATGAGTCAGAACAAATTCAAGGATACACAGCAACAGTGACATAACTTTCTGTGTTGAACTGGAAAGTTCACAAGTGACATATGAGAAGGGACATCGTGATGGGGAAATTAAGCTATGTAAATATCGTGACAGTGTTCATTGTCAGTTTCGACTCCTGTCTTGTGTGTTTTCTTTCATTCTTCTGACAGCTGAGATGTCTCAGAGTCAGACATTTGTCACTTCAGTTCTGTGATCAAACAAGGATTCTTTTCCTGTTGTATCACTCCCTATCCCCAGTGCTCCTGTGACATCACTCCTAACCCCAGTGACATCACTTCTATCCCCAGTGCTGTGACATCACTCCTAACCCCAGTGCTCCTGTGACATCACTCCTATCCCCAGTGCTCCTGTGACATCACTCCTAAACCCAGTGCTCCTGTGACATCACTCCTAACCCCAGCGCTCCTGTGACATCACTCCTATCCCCAGTGCTCCTGTGACATCACTCCTAACCCCAGTGCTCCTGTGACATCACTCCTATCCCCAGTACTGTGACATCACTCCTAACCCCAGCGCTCCTGTGACATCACTCCTAACCCCAGAGCTGTT
Organism: Elephantulus edwardii; assembly: GCF_000299155.1. Taxonomy (NCBI): domain Eukaryota; kingdom Metazoa; phylum Chordata; class Mammalia; order Macroscelidea; family Macroscelididae; genus Elephantulus; species Elephantulus edwardii. The sequence goes on along the minus strand of NW_006399957.1, from coordinate 1,154,385 downwards.
GAGTCAATTCTGGCTCAAAGTGGCACTCCCTTGTGTCCCAAAGCTCTAAACCCCCATAGGAGCAAACTGCTTCGTCTTTCTCTGGAGTGGTTAGTGATTTCAAGCATAGGTCTTTCAGTCAGCACCCCAAGCCATAAAGCATTGTGCCCTCAGAGAGCCTTAACGCCTTTAAAAAGATGCTGCAAATGCCTCATTTTTCATATGCAATGAGTTTCTCATTAAGTCCAGCTGAACTGAGAAACGAGTAAGTCTCTTGCTCTTTCACTAAGAAGTAAACTGACTTTTGGCAAAATAGAACGAAAATACATGATTCTTCTTAGTATCATTTTCTCTCCTAGTTTCATTTCCAATAAGTGTTTCTTGTGTCTATAATTCGTTTTAGACCCTTGAATGCTCTTTAAAACATATTGAAGGATTTTATACCTATTTGACTATAAAATACATGCTTTAAGCAGTCTTCTTTTTAAAAATTTTTTAAAAATTTTATTATTTTTGTGTGTGTACCGTCAAATCAGATCTGACTGGTACAGGAGGAGATTGTTCCTCCTTCTCCAGCAGAGCATCTGGTGGATTCGAACTGTGCATCTCTGGGATTGCAGTGCAGTTTCGTTTAAACAGTCTTCTAATGTAATACTTTGGAATAAACAGATAAAATAAGCATATCTAAATATTTCTGATAAATTCAATGTCAAATTTTTATAATATGTAAAAATAATTTTTTTCTGAAAAAAATCCTCTGACTAAACCATCGTGATAACTTTTCCAAATAGGGCTTATTTCATCTGGGGCCAATTTATTTCTGAAAGGATACAAATTATCACCCTAATTTGTCTGGGTTTGGCAAATAAATACAGTTCAGAGTAGTTCTGCCCATTCAGATAACCCATTGATTTCTTCTCTTCTTCCTTTTCCCATCAGTCCTTTTGCTCTGTATAAGAGATATTTGTTAAAATTTTTACATTTAAAATTTTGCTTGGAGTAGAATTATTTCTGTCATCCATAAATACTATCTCCACATACAAAAAGGGATGTTTTCTCCTGCAAACACATTTGGTTATCACTGCCAACAAGACACAGCTAGTGGCTGGGAACTCTAGTTCCTCCGTGTCCTTGTCACCTAGATCAAATAGAGCAAGCAGGTGCACATTGCAGGAGTTACCGATTATTCATGGCTTTTAGATACTTTGTGGGTTTAGCTGGTGAGAAAAAGTTTTATTCCACTCACATGGACAAAACCCAACCAACTGTCGGGGCTGATTAAATTCACATTGTTGCGCTAGCACATGTGGGCAGGGGGATGACGAGAGCTTGTTGCCTGTGCCATGGTAACTGGGCAAACAGCCCCTGGGAAGAATGTGAATAATAGGAAATAGCAATATTTCTCTTTGTGTGTTCCCTCCTGACAGTTTTATCCCTACATCTGCCTGATGCCCATGCTGTGGGCCGTCTGGGGCTGGCTTCCCCACTCTCCCTGACCCTGCTCATTTGATGAGGGAAAGACCTTGAAGGTGGACACAGTTTGCTTCGGTTTAAGGAAAGTCTACCTGAGGAGTAACTGAAGATGTTTTTAAGGCAGTGATATAGGTAAAGTGTCCACAACTGTTCATTACAGTGCAGCTGGTCTGGTGTCATTACGGCCTTCACTCAGAGACGATGCCTTGTCAGTAGGAAAATGTGCCCAAAGAACAGGGCAGCAGAACAGCAAGTCTTTAGTGAAGAGCTAACAATACACTGTGTAGAACTCAAAACATCATTTGAGTGACTAATTTTTTTTTGTAAATTGAAATTATAAAACAAAGGTATATGTGGTCCAATTTTCCAGAAATAAATCTGTGTTTTATTTGAAGATAATTTCTCTTTCTCTTTTATCTTTGTCATTCACCATTGACCATGACTCTAAAACTTTCCCTATTTCTCCCCATTTTCTTTTCATCATTGACTCTTCTCTTACCTAATTCTGCTGCCCCATGGGGAGAAAATGGAACCTCTAATAGTCTAGGATAAGAGCAAACAGAAAAAGCATGAAGCTGGTTCTCCAGGACCATGGACAGCAGTATGCTTGGTTATGGGGACAGTCATGCCGTTGTGACTGTTTCCAGTCACATGGTCACTGAATCCTATAGTTCTCTGATTTCTTTGTTTTTACCTTTGTCTGTTTGGATGTATCTCTGTGTAACTGAATATATACAGAGATGTGAATTATTTAGTCTTATTCTTAGTTTCTCCTGTGAAAGAAGAATAATAATATTCTGTTGGTAGAGTGCAAGCACTGTTGTTCATGGATGGCTTCAAGTCAATTCTAGCTCCCATGGACAACAGAATTAAACATTGTTCAGTCCTGTGCCGTCTTCACAACCATAGCTATCTATGCTTTAGCCTGTTGTTACAACCATTGCATCAATCCATCTCATTCAGGGTCTACGAAGTATGACATCTTCTCATGAGATGTACTCCTCCTGATAACATGTCCAAAATATGTGAGACGAAGCCTCACAATCCTTACTTATAACAAGCATTCCAGTTGTGCTTCCTCCAAGACAGGTTTGTTAATTCTTTGGTTGTCCATGGTAGATTGAGTATTTTTCATCAATGCAATTCTGAGGCATCCATTTTTCTTCAGTCTTTTTGCTGTTGTTGTTGTTGTTGTTCATTGTTCAGTTTCCCATGTTTATGAGACTATCAAAAAACCTTTTACTTGAGTCAGGAGCATCTTAGTCCTCAAAGTGAAATCTGTACTTTTTAAAAATTTAAAGAAGTTTTGTCTAGTATATTTTCCCAATGCAATATGTCATTTGATTTATTGACTGCTAATTTCATGGTCTTAATTATGGGGCCGAGAACAATTACATGCTTGGCAATTTTTTCTTTTTATCATCATAATGCTTATTGGTCCAGTTATGAGGATTTTTGCTTCCTTACTGTTAAGGTGTAATCCCAAAGGAAAGCTGTTATATTTGATCTTCACCACTTTGAGTACTTTGAGTCCTCTTCATGTTCGACAATGTTATGTTATCTGCATACTGCAGGTGGCTAGCAAGACTTCCTAGAATCCTGATTCCAAATTGGTCTTCAGTCCAGCTTTTTAGATTGTTTGCTGAGCATAAAGATTGAATAAGTATGGTGAAAAGATATAACCCTAGAGTTAGGGTTAAGGTTACCTTTAGGGTCAAAGTAAGGGTTATGGTTAGAGTTAGGGTGGTGGTAAGGTTTAAGGTTAGGGTTGGAGTTAAGGTCAGACATTCCTTTTCCAATTTTGAACCATAAAATATTCCTTTGTTCTATTTTATTAGATACCTTTTAGTCTATGTATAAGGAGCACTGGTAGCCTAGTGATAAGTAGTTGGAATGCATTTCAAATACCACGGTCTGAATCCATCAACTGTCCCATGAAAGTAAGATGGGTAATCTCACATGCTATTTCCTGCCTCTGAAAACTCATTAGAGGGTCAGCTACCAGTGAGTTCCATGTGGAAGACACATAACTGTCTATATATAGTGCAATGAAATGTTCTCTCATTTTTTTATTCTTCTCATCTTTATTCTTTCACTGTACCAAAAGGAATTGGCTAACACAGAAGAATTTCATGAAACAACATATGAGCAAGAGTTTATGATGCTGAAGGAAGAAGTTCAAACTGTGATACCTTCAAGATCTTGTGGATTTGTTTTGGTTTCCACCTCAACTTTAACTTGCAGATGAGTAAAGGACAGCCTGTTCAATAATCAGCTTCTGGAGATAATATTGAGCTGCTTCACCATCTCTTTCCACCGATGTAGTGCATTTGATTCCTGGGCGTTCCATCAGTGAGGTCCACCTGTATAACTGACATTTGTGTTACTGAAAAGAGACATTCCAAGAAATAGTTCGTTTGTTTTTCAAAATTTTATCATGTGATATCTGATATCATTTTTATTATTACAATCACATTTTTCCACTGATTCTCTGTCCCTGTTTCCAGCTTTCACTTTCTAATCATCAACAGTTACTGATGTATCTTGATTGCATGTTTGATATATTTCAAACTCCAGATGTTGTTAAACATTTTTAGTTTCTTAACCCCTTTAGCATTAGTGGTTATTGTATAAGTGTGAGTAATATATGTATTAGCTAGCCTTCTGTCGAAGCATATGATTATTAACCTACCACTGACAGAGTGTACTTCAGGATCAGCTCTGAAGTGTTCTTCTAAGAGGCACCAGTTTCTGGAGAAGAACATCATGCTTTGCAAAGTAGAAGGTCATTGTAGTGAAAAAGAAGATAACTCTGAGCAAGATGATTGGCACGGTGGCTGTAAAAACGGGATCACACACAGTAGTGTTTCTGACAATGGCATGGGACCAGGCGGGTTTTGTTTTGATTCTTACTGAAGAATGTAGTCAATGTCATTGAATAGCTTGTGCAGAAATTATTGACCAGGAATCCAAACTTCTGTGTAAACCTTTATCAAAATCACAATGATAAATAAAGACACTAAATCACAAAAGAAGGGGGGGGGGGAAAGATGACTGCAGTGTAGTTCCTCTTCAAATTGTAATTCCTAGCATAATGATTCCTGGACTACACAACTGTCCAATCCAAAATATCCAATACCAGTCCATGTCAGCTCACTAATGTCTTCAAAATCAATCTTCATGCATTCATTTATTTTTTAACACCTTTCAATTTTTCTTTCCATGTTCTGATTACTAATGGATGTTTGTTAATTGTTTCTTCTCATTTTGAGTCATACAATATCAGAAAATTGTGGTCCCAATAGCTTTATTCTGTCCACATCATTAAGGTCAACTCTTCTTTGAGGAGGCAAACTTTCCCAGATAAACTTTCAGTGCCTTCCAAACTGAGGTAGAAGAGATAATGTTCCACTACTGTTCAGAATGTTTTTATTTGTCATTTCTTTTTTCTGAAATAGTTTGTCAGGTTCTTCTTCCTAGTTTTACTTAGTATGGGATCTACACTGAAATCTGTCCACCTGGTGATGATCCTGCTGGTGTTCTAAATACCTGTAGCGCGGCTTCCACTCTATGGCAACAAGAAAGGTACCATGGTACAAAAAATAAGGAAGTAGTTTATCAGAGATAGTAATTGGGGGCGGGGGGAAGCAACCAAACAAACAAACCCAAACATGGTGTTTGAGTTGAGGTCTTACCAATGAGGTCTTTCTAAGAAGGAAACACCTAAGCCACATCTTGTAGCCATCTGTTCCTCCTTCAGATCAGTTTGGGTTCTGGTCAAATCTGAATTAGTAGCAGACAACTGTTGTTGTTTTTGTTTTTGTTGTTGTTGTTGTTAGGCACTGTAGAGTCAATTCTGACTCATAAAGTTTCTATGTACAACAAAATGAAATCTTACCTGGTCTTGAGCCAATATAATCACTACTGTGTTTTGAAGCTATTTTGCAGATATTGTGTCAATTCATTTCATTGAAAATAGTTCTCAATGTTTTGACCCTCCACTTTATAAATCAGACTTTCCTTCTCCAAGGATTGGTTCCTTCTCTTTATATGTCCGAATAAGAAAGACCAGGTAAAACTGATGAATTTTCGTGATGCAGTTGGTCAAGCAGGGTGAATTTCTCATGGACTCTCAGAAGAACAAGCCAATCTGTATTAGAAGCAGTACAGAGTACTCTTTAGAAGAAACAGTGGGAGATTTTGTCTCATATGCTACAGATATGTTATCAGGAGAGACCAGTCCTTGGAGAAGGACACTGTGCGTGGTAAAGTATCATATAAAAGGAGGAATTATCACTTTTCAATAATGTGACTAAAGCCCAAATCAAACCCACTGCCACTGAGTTGATTCCAGCTCCTGGCAGTCCTGCGTTAAGTTCTCAAGGCCGTAAATCTTCTCAGGCGATGCATGTTCATCTTCCTCACCTGGAACAGCTGGTAAATTCCAACAGTTTCCATTTGCAGTGAAAGATTGGCAATACAGATTACCAACACAGAATGCTGCTGCTGCTGCTGCTGCTGTTGTTGTTGTTGTTGTTGTTGTGTGCCATCATGTTGCTTGCAACTCATAGCAACACTATGTACAACTTTGACTCTGCTCTAACCTGTGCCAGCATTATTGTCTCTGACACACCTACTACCTATCCATGAATAAAATAAAATCAGCTTAATGATTAAGACAAATTTAAGTCAAGGAAACCATCATTTCCCTCACCCCTTTTTATGTTCTCTCTCCACTTCTTGTTAGGTTGAGTGAAGGTTTAGAGCAAATTCATTTTCCTTTAAAAAATGTCTATACATTTGGTTTCATGATACTGATGCAATCCTACTAATGTAACAGCATTCTTCTTACCCCTCCTTGGGTTTCCCCATTTCAAATTTCTCCTTCTTTTCTTTCCCTTACATTCTCAGCTTTACTTTTAGGCAAATATTGCCTTTCTGTTCTACTCTTTAGAGCTATTATTCACTTTGTTGGTTTGTCTGTTGTGTGGCTCAGAGTTGACCCCCAGAGGTGAAAGTTTACAAATTGTGTTTGTTTTTAATTCATTCATAGACATCTTGATTTGTTGTTTGTTGTTGTTGTTATGTGCCATCGAGTCACTTGCGACTCATAGCGACCCTATGTACAAGAGCTCTATATGCTCTTCTATCCTGTGCCAACCTAGCCATCTCAAACACACTTATTCCCACCTCTCTAGTCACAGAATCGATCCATCTCACCCAAAGGTCTTCCTCTCCTTTGCCACCCCTCCACTCTGCCAAACATGATGTGCCTCTCCAAGGACCAGTCCCTCCTTGCAACATGCCCAAAATATGTCAGATGAAGCTTCAGAATTCTTAACTACAAGGTGCATTCTGGCTTCACCCTCTCCAGGACAAACCTGTTTGTTCTCCTAGCAATCCATG
>NW_006399957.1:1127305-1146007 GCF_000299155.1 Elephantulus edwardii | reverse complement strand
CAATACTCAGAGTCTCATCTGGCATCCATCTTGGTCTTTTCTTCTTCATCTTTAGCCTTTGTAATGATCTTTTGCATTCTTCATGGACAATTTTCTTGATATCCTCCCAGAGCTCATTTGGTCTATGCTCATTGGTGCTCAAGGCCTCAAACCTGTTCCTGAGATGGTTTTGAAAATTTGAGTGGGACAGACTTAAGGGCAAATCTTGCTTCCCATGGACTTGATTTCATTTTCCTCAACTTCAGCTTGAACTTGCATATGAGTAGTTGATGGTCTGTCCCACAATCAGCACCCGGCCTGGTTTTCACTGCTGATATTGATCTTCTCCAGCGAGTCTTTCCACAAATGTAACCTATTTGATTACTATGCTTGCCATCAGGTGAGATCCATGTGTATAGCCTGCGTTTATGTTCTTATAAAAGGTATTTGCAATGAATTAATCATTGAATGTGCAGAACTCTATCATTCTATCTCCAGCCTCATTTCTCTCACCGAGCCTGTGTTTTCCAGCTACTGATCCTTCTTTCCTGTTCCCAACTTTTGTGTTCCAGTAGCCCATTACTATTAATGCATCTTGATTGCATGTTTGATCAATTTCTGACTGCAAAAGTTGGTAGAAATCTTCTATTTCCTCCTCTTTGGCTCTCGTTGTTGGTGCGTATATTTGAATGATAGTGGTATTCACTGGACTTCCTTGTATGCATATGGATATTATTCAATCTGTTTACTAAACAAAATATTTGATAAGCTAGAATCTATAAAGAAGTATGTGGCATCAAGATCAGAGGAATACTCATCAATAATCTGTATTATGTAGATGACACAACCTTGCTTGCTGAAAATGAAAAAACCTTGAAGCACTCATTGCAAAAGATCAAAGAATACTGCTTTCAATATGGATTGCATCTTCATGTTAATAAAACCAAAATTCTTACAATTGGGCTGATATGTAACATCATGATAGGTGGAGAAAAGATTGAATCAATGAATTCATCTTATTCAGAGCCACAGTCAACACCATTAGTACTAGCATTCAGGAAATCAGGAGGTATATTGCACTGGGAAAGTCTGCAATCAGGGACCTCTTCAAATTACTGAGGACTTCTCATGTCAGCTGAGGACTAAGGTAGGTCTGATTCAGTCCATGGTCTTTCTGATCACTTGCTGTGCATCTGAGAGCTGTACAATGAATAAGGATGACAGGAGAATAATTGATGCTTTTGAGCTGTGGTGTTGGAGAAGAGTACTGTATGTCTCATCAACTGCCAAAAGAACCAACAAATATGTCTTGGAGAAAATTCAGCAGGAGTGCTTCTTGGAGGCAAAGATAATAAAGCTTCATCTCACATACTCTGAGGATGTCGCTAACAGAAGCTATTTCTTGAAAGGAAATACCATGCTTGGAAATGTGGAATGTTGGCAAAGGAGAGGAAGAGCCTCAATCAGATAGATTGACACAGTGAGTACTATAATGGGCTCTAGTGTGTCAGCAAGAGTGGGAATATCACAGGATAAGACAATCGTCAGATTTATTGTTCATAGGGTAGCTACAGAATGTTCTCGACACGATGGTACTTAACAACAACAAGTGGAGTTACTGGAGCAAAAATATTTGTATTCTCAGCTTTCTAAGAAAATATCAGACTGCTTTCCATAGTGATTGCAGTATTTTCTATTTCCACCAGCAGTGTGTAAGAATTCCAACCTCACCAGCATTTGCTTTTTGTTCTTATTGAACATTGTTATTATTGCTCAAGTGAAATGATATCTCATCGTTCTTTTGATTTGAATCTGTAGTGGTGTAGCATGTAGGGAGTTGCCTGATAACCCAAACTCCACACCTCTCTGTTAATTTCAATCCAGTGACTCTAAAAGAGAAAGATGAACAATCTTCTTGTCTGCATTTTAAGTCCTAGAAACCTGTTGGAGGGTCAGCTGTGTGTTGATTCTGACTGGAAGCCAATGTTTTTGAGTTGAAATTTGTAATCAGTAATGATCTTGTGATGACGTGTCTATTCATCTTCATTTGCCTTTTTCTTGTTGAAGAGTTGGAATTTTCTCTAAAATTTCCATAAATGTTAGAGATGCTTCCCTTGTCAGACATGTTATTACCAAATACTTTTCCCAATCTATAGGTTCTCTTTTTACTCTGTTGTAGTAATCTCTTCATACACATGGGAATTTAATTTTTAGGAGGTTGCAATTATCAAGTCCATCCTCAGTTTATTTGCATTTTCACTTCTAGTTGACTATTTATACCATAACTTAGATTCATTTTTCTCTTAGTAATAATAATTGCCTATTATTATCATTATTTATTATTATTATTATTATTATTATTATTATTATTTTGTCTATGTGTACCATCAAATCAGATCTGACTGGTACAGGAGGAGATTGTCCCTCCTTCTCCAGCAGAGCATCTGGTGGATTTGAACCGCGTACCTCTGGGATTGCAGTGCAGCTTCATGCCACTAGGGCACCAGAGCTCCCTTGCCTTAATTTTTTGTGTGTGATCTTTATAGTTTTAGGTTTTATGCCTACGTTGTCTATCTTGAATTAATTTTTTTAATATGGTGGGAGGTATGGCTCGTTTCAATTCTATGCAAATAAATAACTAGTTTTCTGATCTTTCAGAAATTTAAATTTTTTTCTACTTTTCCCTTTCTCTTTCTTGACTTTCTATTATTATCCTATGGTCAGCAGCAGCCATCCACAGAGTTGAACAGGACTTAACCATGAAAAGATAAATAATCTGATACATTCTGCTATGTGGAGAGGTCTGGAAAAACAGTGTCAATTGAAAGAGGTCAATCACCTATGGGCAGGTGCCCTGAGGAGACACCTGGAAGAGGTATGAGCATGGAGACCAAAGTCCTTTCCAGGTTTCTCTACTTACCAAGGGGAGAGGCAGGGTTGGTGAAGACAAAAATAGGAAAAATAATGTTTAAAAGATACCCAGTTTGTCTGAATGAAAAAAGCACTTTGGAAATAAATAGTGGCAATAGTTGTCCAACATGGCAAATGCAACTAATGTCACTGAATCATGCACTGAAAGGTTACTAGGGCAAATTTTACAGCATTTTTATCAAAACACTGTTGGCACTAGCAGCCAGGAATCAAAAGAAAAGTTTCATTAAGAAAATCTGCTGTTCAGCACTTCTCCAGCATGCTAAAGAGCAATGATGTCGGTCTAGAGACTAAGGTGCACCTGATCCAAGCAATGGCCTTTTCAATGGCTTGTTATGAATCTGAGAGCAGGACAATGAATAAAAATGACAGAGGACGACTTGATGGTTTTGAGTTATGGTGCTAGAGAAGAGTATTGAACATAATATGAACTACCATAATAAATTAGGATTCTTCTGGACCAGTTTGCTCATTGGAGGCAAGGGTTTTGAAGCTCTGTTTCGTATACTTTGGGTTATGTCGCCAGGAAGAACCAGTTCCTGGCAAAGGGCATCATGCTTGGAACAATAGAAAGTCAAAAAAGAAGACCCTGGATGAGATGGATTGACACGGTGACTGCAGCAATGGGGTCAGATGATGGGGTTTCAGAGATAATACTCAGGATAGGGCAAAGTCCAGAGCCTTTGTTCATAAGGTTACTGTTGATCATAATCAACTCAACAGCACATAACAACAACACTACTAATGGAAGGAAGGAAAGAAAAGAAGAAAAAGTAGAGTGTAGGGATTTTATGCCTGACTGGGAAGCATGCATCCCACCTTCATTTCAAATCCACTTGTCTGTAGAGAAAGAATAAACTTTTCACTTGGTGTATGTTTGTCTTTTGTTGTTATACCTGTGAATATATCAATATATGAGTAAACTTGTTTGTGTGCGGCTCTGTGAGTGTGGGCATAAGTGTGAGTGTGCCGAAATGCACTTGTGTGTGCTAGATGAATGTATGGGTGTGTATCTGTCAGTGTGTAAAAACATATGACCACATGTATTCACGAGTGAATACATATAAGTCCGTGTGTGATGAGTATTTGTTCTTTCATTAGTGTGTATGTGTAAATTTGTGCTTCCGTGTGTATTTGTATGTGTTTGTGTTTGTGTGTGGTTATCTCTCTGAAAGTGTGAATGCATGTATGTTTCTATAAGTGGACACCTGGGTGCATGTTTAAGTGACTGTATAAGGGAGCATATGAGTGTGTGTGTTTATATCTTTGAATGTGTCTCTGTGTGTGCGAATGTGCATGTATGTTTGTGCAAGTAAGCATGTGTGTGTGAATGTGCATGAATGTGTGTGTAGGTGAGCAGATGGGCATGTGTATGTGTGTTTGTAGGTAAGCATGTGAGTGTATGTGTGGATGTGCATACGTATGTGTAGGTGAGTGTGTGTGAATTTGTGTATAGGTAAGCATGTGTGCATGTGTGCGTGTGTGTGTGGGGGGGGTGGGTGAGCATATGACAGTGCATGTACATGTGTCTGAGAGTGGGTGATACATGAGTGCACAAGCAAGTGTGTGTGAACGTGTGTGCTAGCCACCAGACATGGACATTGTCCCAGCGAGTATGAAGCCATGAAGATAGACAGCTGTACTCAGATCACACCTGGACAAAACCTGTGGGATACCCCACCTTATACAGTGGAATAGTGGACCAGAAGAACAGGGACTTGTGGGGTATATTTCCTCTTGGAGACCCTCAGAAAAGGCTAGACAGGCACATGCCCAGCCTGCCCTGAATCATTTGTGATCCGTTCGACAGAGCAGGCCCTGTCACCTCCCTTCATGTCTTAGGACTTTTCCTCAAAGCTTGGTCTTAGAAAGTGCAAGGTCAGCAGAGACCAGAGGGGCCCAGCAGGTGTTCCCACAGTGACAAAGTGAGTATCCCATCCTGACACAACTCTGCCATTTCTCACAGGCTGGTGCATAAAGTGAACAGAGCACATGAACACACACAAAAAGGCCGTCATCAAAGAACTGCGGCTTTCCAGAATTTTCCCTCCAGCTGCCCTTCTGAGACTCACATCCTCTCAAGTCTGATAGTCATGGTGGGAGGGCTGTGATTCTCCGTGGCCTGGCAGGGATTGGCTCCAGGCTCTACAGTGGACGGACAGGCTGACCACTCACAGGCGTGCTCAGCTTGACCTGGCTCCTGGGCAGGGCAACCTCTCCAGACCCTTCCTGGCTTGTGGCTTGTTGAAGGACTCTGAGGTTAGGACACAATTTTAAATCTCCTGTCACCTGTAAGAAATCTTGGGAACAACCAAGGAAGTGGACACGCCTCCAGAGAAAGGAAGAAAACTTCCCTGGACCTCCACACAGTTAGGATGTTGACGCAGACACCAAGTCCTACTCGAGACCATCCTCCAGGGCAGGGCCGGAAAGATGCAGCCAAGCACTAGGAACAGAGGTTCTGTCTTGGCAACTCAACTGTCATGCGTTCAAGAGAGCCCCCGAGAATAGATGCCTCCCATTGGATGCATAACTAGTTGTGAGACCAAAGGCTATAAAAGTTTTCTATTAATGTGTAAGCACTAAGACAAGGTTTTTTTAACTTGATAAATATACATAGCTGTTTTACAATGGGGCTCTTGTGTTGCTAATGGACCCCTTAATGGAGAGTTATATTTCCAGGATTATATCTTTATTCAGTTGCAAATGATTTTTGGGGGGGAGTTTTAATACTCTGGCCTAGCCTATGAATAATAGTATCGTTTGAATGCAGCGGACACCTGGAGCAGCCGGGGGACAGTGGGGAGTTCTCCTCTGGCCTGGCAGCTCTGCCAACTCTGCATTTTCCCAGCCTGTCCTATCCGCCCCATTCAGCATCTAATTTCATTCTCCCTCAGCAAAACGCTAGACACTTGTAACTTTATTCTCCCTCGGCAAAAACTTGCTCTCTTGTAAGGAAAATATCCTGGAAGGGAAAAAAAAATTTTCTCTTATCAATCTCTTCTTCTATGGAGTCTCGTAATTTGAAAGCTGGGTAAAGTTTCAGGAAAAGCCTTCCAATTAAATACTGTAAAAAGATAAAATAACAGTGGCCGCAGGGCTGCCCAATAGCTTTAGAGAAGCCCTCTTTTGTTGATTTATTGTACATTAGCCACTGAGCCGTGCAAAGAACATTACGTTTCAGAAAGAGCTATTCGTATGCAGCCTGCATCCACTCCAAAGACAATCAGGCCTGTATTGCGTTTTGCAAATTTATACCAGGATGTTGGTTTAGAGTGTTTCCCTGAAAAGTTTTTCAAGTAAGTGTCTGCTTTCATAGGCAGGAGTGATTGAGGCACACAAACAAACCTTTGTTTCAAAACTCACAGATGTATGTCTGGGCTGGGCTTTGTTTTCCCCTTTAAGAAGTATTCTCGGATTTTTGTTTTGAGCACAACACAGGATTGTACAGAAAAAAAAAAAATCAGCTTGTGGATGGATGTCTCGTATAATCCGAGGCTTTTGCAGACTTTCCCAGGGTTAATTTTTCTACTCAAAACTTTTTCCATTGGGTAGTTTTCTTGGGGTTTGTTTGTTTGTTTGTTTGTTTGTTTGTTTGTTTTTAATTCATGGATGCAACAGAAGGGATCCCTGGTTCCTGCAGCTTTTAATGGCTTCAGGAAACTCCATTTCAAAGCCATTTGGAGTTTGCACACTCAATAAATATGCTTTTGTTCAAAGTTGGACCACGCTGTTCTGCCTGCTTTGCGCGGAAGTATCATTTTCTGACATTCACGAGCCCTGCGGTGACGTCATGGAGCAGAGAGGCAGCCATCTGGCTGGGCCGAGGTTGTCCTCACCGACAAGACTGTCAGACCCTAGTGTGCAGCTTCGGGAGCTACACGGAAGGGGCATGTGAGATGATGCTCAGATAAAACGTAACAGATCAGAAAGGATGGGAGGCAAGACAGAACTTCGCAGAGGCTAAACCCAAACGATGTGCCGCGTAGCCCTGGACACCTAATGTAGTTAGAAGCATGTTTGTCACTGAAAGGGGTGGCCTATTGCACATTGCTTTGCACAGGGGAAAGCATGCAGGAGGAAGCTGAAGCCTTCGTCCCAGTACTGCCACGGCTCCTCTCACGTGTTAGGCTGCGAGGACCCACGGGCAGGGAAAGGTGTGCTTGTTTGGCACATGGGGGACAGTGCTGGGCTCCAGGCTAAATTCTTCCAGTCGTATTGCTCCTTCAGAGAGGAAGGGATTTATCCCACAAAATCTAGTTTTTTAGCCATCTGCCACCATGTGGAGACCATGTAGCATTGGAAGAAAGCATGGGTGGGGATTCCCATAAACTAAAGAAGATACAGTGGATTAAATTGTCACTTTGGTGATTGAATTGTGCTAGAATCTTGCTAATGCTACTTTTGCCCCTTACAATGCACTTAGCACTGAGCATGCTTTCCTTGCATTCTGTTTTACTTAACTCTTTCTCCAAACCAGAGCGCTCTCAGGCATAGTCCAAGCTGACTCACAGCAACCACACAGGGCAGAAGACTGGTCTTTACAGAAGCAAACTTCCACATCACTCTCCTGTGGTGGAACTGGATAATTTGAACTGCTGACCTTATGTTTATTAACCTGCCCCTGCAGAGTTCCTGTAACACTCACAACAACCCTGCAAAGACGAGTCCATCAGTTCAGTTCTAGAGACAAGGACACTGAAATTTTAACTAATGAAGATTAGTAGCGTTCTGGCTGCATGATTGTGTCTAGGAAAGCTCTGCTTATACTCTTAGTGGAGTCTGAGTGCATGGTTAGTGCAGTTAGTTGAACGTTTTTTATACAATTAGGAGTGGTCAGAGAACATTGTTAGTATACCTATGTGTATATTATGGTAAACAGAATTTCAAATGCCTAGGTAGTGTAACTCCAACAGCCTTGAGAGAATTCCAAGTGCCTGGTTAGCAGCATCAAATGCTGACTCCAGGAGAGAGGTTACAAGAGCTCTGGGTGCCTAGTTAGAGTTCAGAATGCATGACTAGTAGAGAAGTCTAAGTTCGTAGTGGGAAGAGAACAAGTCTTGTCCCTCAAACTCAGCATGAAAGAATATATTCTCTCCTTTTTCCCCCCAGAAAATTATTTAATTACTTTCCAGTTCTCTCAGGGACTGGGCTAATTTTGGCATTCGGTAGGGCTATTTCTCTGCTTTCATTATTTAAAGGCGATGACTAAATTGGACTGTGCCAAATTGTACTATAGTGTGAAAATTTACTGCTGCTTTGTTATTTCAAGCCTTCATTGTTATCAACTCATGTAAATGTCCTCTTCACTTGAGACACTCAAAGATGTTAATGGTTTTTGAGACGCTAACTGGATCATTACTTTAAATCTAGAACGCGATATGGTGAGATAGTTTCTCAGAAGAGACAGAGAACCAGACAAGACAATGACCTGAAGATCTGGCAGGTCAAATCACTATCTTTCTTCCAAAAACACTGAATATGCTATAGTCAAAATATGTTTAAGACACTTGAGGTGTTTTTAAAAAAATCAGCTGATACTGAATTATTTCAAAGCAATTTGTTGTCATGCAGCATTTTTCACCGTTACCATCCACAGACCTAATTTTAAAAACCATGGCAGCATTCATCATAAATCTGCTGATATCTCAATGAAATCAGTGAGCCTGAAAAAAATGTTAAATTAAGAGTAAAATGTTTTAGTTCCCCTAGTTCAGTAAGTAGTGCTTAGGGTCTTTAAAACACATAAGCAACTACTCAAGATACAATGATTTGTCTCTATTTTCCTGGAGCAGCAACAGAAGACAGAGCCATGGAAATAAATAAAGGAAACTAATTGTGAGTTTAACCTTTATAAGCTGTTACTTCTGTTACCATGAGACCATAAGGAATGGATGGTGCCCAACTGCTGAATGTTTTAGTTACCAACTCAGTGGATGGCCCTGTTCAAAAGGAGGGGAAATGTAGAACAAAACCTCAAGCTCATATGAAAATCAGACTTACTGGATTTACTGAGAGTGGTGTTATGTGCCATCAGTTTGAGTATGACTCATTGTGATCCTGTGAACAGCGGATCTGAGCCCTGTCTTATCCTGTACCGTCCTCATCATCTCCGAAATTACTGCAGTCACTGTGTCAATCTACCTCCTCGAGGGTCTTTCTCTCCTTCATTGACTTTCCACCTTGCCAAGCAAGATGTCCCTTTCCAAGGAATATCCTCTCCTAACAGCATGTCTAAAGTAGGTGAGATGAAGTTTCACCATCCTTGCCTGTAAGAAGTTCTCTAGCTGCACTTTGTTTGAGATGCACTTTGTTTGTTCTTGTGGCAGTTCTTGGGATAGTCAGTACTCTTATACAATACCACAACTCACAGACATTGGTTCTTCTGTCATCATATTCATTATCTAGCTCTCAGCTGCAGAGTAAGTGATTGATAAGATCATAGCTTAAATCAAATACACCTTAGTCTTTAAACTGACATCATGGTCCTTAGAACTTTGGTGAGGTTCCTGACAACAGACTTCCTCAATGTCCTATGTCTCTTCTTCTCTTGAGTGCTGGTACAAAGAATATTCATTGTGGAGCCAAGTAAGATGAAATCATTGGCAATTTCAGACTCTTCTTCAATCATGATGTTGCCTATTGCCTGAGTGATGAGTATTTTTGATTTCTTAATGTTCAGATGTAATTTGAATCAGTAGTCTCCAATCTTCTGCAGTAAACAGTTCAAGTTCTCCTGTCATTCAGCAAGCAAAGTTGTGTTATTGGCATAATGCAGGTTGTTGATTAATCCTCCTCTAGTCTTGATGCCGCGTTCTTCATCATAAAGTCCAGCTTCTTGAACGACTTGCTGAGCACATAGATTGAATAGATATGGAGAAAGAATACACCCCGATGCACACCTTTTCTTGAATTGAAACCACTGGGCTGCTGGAGCCCCCTAGGTGATTGCACTATAGTTTAGCATTTCTCTTACTGTCTTGATACGAAGTGTCTATGTACACAGGAGCAGGTTGAACACTGTCTAACTTAATGGAGAAACTACTTTGTAGATTTCAACATTATCCAGAGATGTTGAATTTCTCAGTATCCTGACTCTTTGTGGTTTTTCTGAGAGGAAAGAGGAATAAGCTGACTTGATGCCATCTTTATAAAACCAGGAGTCCAAAACGCCTTTCCATATCCAAGAGCTGTAGCCAATCCTGCTGAGTTTCCAACGCACTTGAGTTCTGCCTCATCTGTCACCATTAGCTATGAGCAGGAGCTCTTTCTCCAGGTGCTGCTTGGCCTCTCTTGTCCTTTATCCATTTTTCCAGTACACAGGCTTCCTTTTTATTCTATTGGGTAAGTTTGATTTGGGGTGGGTTGGTTGGTGGGTTGGTTGGTTGGTTTTGGGAGTTTTTTATGCACACAAAAATTTTCTTTTAGAAGCCCTCATTCATTTAATTTATCCTCTCTGGTTGTAGGGTTTTGGTTATGCTTGAAACTCTATTCCTGACATAAATTAGGGCTTCTAGATTTGTTCCTTTTTTCTCTCTCTCTGAAATTCCTAATTTTTGTTTTATCTTTAGGTTCCTGGTCTTAGGTCTGCCTGTGCTCTTTCTCTTCATGAAATCCTTCTCTTTATGAATTTTCACTAAAAAAAAAAATAAGGAAAAAACCCAAAAAACAATAGACTTTCCTCACAACAATTGGGATGAAATTATAATCCTTATTCTCCATCTTGGAGACTTTATTCCACTGCTGCCAAGCATCCTACGTCTTATCTCTTCAGGCACCATCTCCAGGCCCATAGAATAAGGTTGTCACAGATCTACTTGTACCTGCTAACACCAGCCTTCAGGACAGTTTCTACTCAGTTGTTGTCAGTTGCCTTGGGCACAGCTCCAGAGCATAGAGATCTTATGTGCACTAGAACACACCTAGTACACACCGTCACCCATTCCTCTGTCATCTACATGATGGTTGGTTTTGGGGTCCATCGCTGTTGCTGTTGTGTCATTTCATCTCATGAGGGTCCTTTGTTTTTTATTGACTCGCCCCTTGTCAAGCATGATACCCTTCTCTAGCAATTCCTTCACAGTATGAAGGTTGAGGGAAAGAGATGGGAGGGTGAAGGGGGTGGCACTGTGCTTGCTTTTATTGCTACTTGATACTGTGCAGTCCATAAGCAGAAGAAATCTAATTGGTTTGTTTAAAGCGGTTGTCAGAATAGTCTGGTAGTTCATTCTGTTTCCATGCAGGAGACACTCGCTATGCTAACTATTTTAGACATGAGATTAAGATCTGGACTCAGAGGGCTGAGATCTCATCAGGTCACATATAGTGTGGCTGAAGATCAAATTGAAAAATCAATTTAAAGTAAGGAGAAAGGCATGTCCATAATGCTGGGGAAAAGCACCGGACAAATTACAAGTTCTACTTGCCAGTCATGTTGACCAGTAGGCTTGGAGCTGCCTACAGACCTCAGCTACCGTCTTGGCTGCTGACCAGCCCCCAGGTTTTCTTTCACCATTATTTCTCTTTGGTCATGTAAGCTCAGAACACAGTATTTCCACATCTTCACAGTGCTACTGTCAGACTTCAAGAGGCCATGTTGACAACACTGGCAGTAGCTTGTTTCTCACAGCAGTTATGGACCTGATGGGCATTTATAACTCAAGAGTCTGATCTCAACAATGTCAGGTCTGGAGCTTGTATGTATGGATGTAAAAATGGATTTCTTAGGCACTATGTCACCATGTTTGAAATTCAGTGAAATAGAATTTTACTGTTTTGAATACTGTTGAGTAAAAGATCGTATTTTTTCTCTTCACTGAGAAATTTGCAAGGCCATGCAGAGTGTTGATATGTACTATATGAGCCCAATAAACATTACCTGGAATTGATTATGCAATAAATTCACTAGGATAACAACAGAATAATAGTTAATGCATTACTTGTTACTGGTTAATTCTAATTTTTATTACACAGATTGTATACTAGTGCACGTGGTTACATGTGCACAAGATTATACTTCATGCCACCAGCTTGGTACCACTCTTCATTTGTTTTCAATTGGCATTATTCTTCAATTACAAGTATTTCTAACATGAAGACCCCTCTAACAATGTCCACTGGTGACTGTTTCAAAATATAGCTGATCTTTCAACATCTTGTCTCTCAAAAATTAACACTTGCAAATATGATTTTAGGCAGTTCTTAACTGTTTGTAAATATTCCTGGGCAAGAAAAGTGTCCCCCTACATGCAGTTCACGGAGGACAGGAGATACATAGAGAGTTCCAGAGTTTTCCAGCTGCTTCTCCTTACTAAGATTCAGGCCCTGGGTATTACCCAGGTGAAGTCAAAGGAAAGGGAAATGCAGATGTCCCCGGCACAGCCTCCTAATCCTATGAGTTTGCTGGCTGAAGCCACTGGACCTGAAGCAGTTCTGTACTAGCCCTCCCCCTCCAGCCTCTCTTGTGGAGATGAATTTGACCCTAGGGTACATCTAGGTATCTCTTCTCCTGATCAATGTCTGCTTGTTTTTGTTTTGTTGTTGTTTCCACTGTGCGCTTTTTTCCCTTTACTACAAAAATATGTGTAATTGAGCATCTACTCATTCAAAATTTTTCACATGTACGATTTACACACTAACCACATCAGTCATGGTGAGATCACCAGGTATTGGTCCTATCATTAGTATCCATCTCCAAATTTCTGGTTTACCTAATCAGAAACTAACTGCTTTCACCCCTACGGCCTTTTATTGTTATTTGATATCATCAAGTCAACTACAACTTCCTGTGAACAACAAATCTGAATCTTGCCCTATCCTGTGCCATCTTCAGCATCACTGATACTTGAGTCCATTGTTAGTCAATGTATCAATCTCTCTCTTGGAAGGTCTTCTCTTCTTTTGCTGGTCCTCTACATTTCCAAGCGTGATGCCCTTTTCTAAGGACCAGCCCTTCCTAGCAACATCCCCAAAGTATGTGGGACAAAGATTCACTTTGCCTTCAAGGAGAACCCTGGTTGCACTTTGTTGAAGACACATATATTTGTTCCTTTGGCAGTCCATGGGATATTCGGTACTCTTCTCCGATACCATAACTCAAAAGTATCAAATCTTCTGTCATCCTTAGTCATCCTCAGTTCAACTTCTGTATTTATGACAAGCAATTGAAAAGCTCACGGTTTAAATCAGATACACTTTAATCTTTAAACTGACATCATTGCTCCTTAGCAGCTTGGACAGGTTCCTGACAGCAGATTTACCCAATGCAATATGTCTTTTGATTTTTTAAAAAAATAAAATTTTTATTTTATACTGGCTTACTTATAAAGTGTGTATGCATTGTCTCATGTTGCCAAAGGTGTGCTAATGGTAGATCCAAGCAAGATAAAATCACTAACAATTTAAATATTTTCTCCATTTGTCATGATGTTGACTATTGGCCCAGTGGTGAGATTTTTGTCTTGTCTTTTTGATGTTGAGATGGAATCCACAATGAAGGTTGCAGTATTTAATTTTCTGTAGCAAGTATCTCAAGTTCTCTTCACTTTCAGCAAGCAAGGTTGTGTCATCCACATAACACAGGTTGCTAATGAGTCTACCTCCAATCCTGATGACAAATTCTTCGTGAAGTCCAGTCTCTGAAATTATTTGCTCAACACACAGATTGAATAAGTATGGAAAAAGTATACATGCCTGCAGGACACCATTCGTGATTTTAATTGATGAGATATCAATTTACACGTTTCAACGAACATGTAGTCCCGGATATATTCACCACTCTGCATGAAGACATTTGGAAGACAGCCTTCCTAACACGATCCACTAGAATGTGGAAATTATAAAACATTTCTTGGCAGTTTTGTTTAACTTAATATTCTTTGGTTCAAAGGTTGCCTAAGAGCCACAGTCTTCAGGATCCACCAATCTTTATCAGACCAGGAAGTGTGACCATTGCTAAGGTTTTGAGTTCTGTTATCATTCTTTCCCACTCTGTCCAGGCTCCTCTACTGGGATCCCTTCAAGGGAGTCAGAGGTCGTAGTGATACCATCTAGTTCTGGATTCAGGGTAATGGGAGCTGAGGTTCAAGAAATCCTTCAATATCAGAGACTAATGTTTTTCTGTCTTTTCTTTCCATCATGTTCTTTGCTCAAAACTCCAAGAGTTGCACCTCAAAAATGACTGTCCACAATCTCTAAGACCCTTCTCACCACTCTCTAAGCAGGATACAGAACACTGGTTTTGTGGACTATGTAATGTCACGTGACCTTGATTCTCCTCCAAGATCATGGTCCTGTGGCCTCAGTAACTCATTCCTCTGGGTGCTTGGCTTGGTTAAGAGATTTCCGTAACTTGTCTCCTCTTGGTTCTGTTATATATACATGGATAAGTTTGCAGCATACACAAGTATACACGTAGAAATATCACCTACAAAATCTCTCTACTCTGCGGTCACGGGTGAAGCCTCTGTCAGTTCATCAAGTCTGCTTAGTGTATCAACTTACAATGTTTGTTATTAGCAATGATGCAGATTGTGTATTTACTATTTACTTTCTATAACTGTCTACTGTAACTTTTGTGCACCTCTACATGTCTTCCTTTTTATTAATATGCTGATCATCCCTTACTTCATATGACTTTTCCTTTCACTCTTATTAATATGTCATTAATATTGATGATATTGACTGTAGGCTGTTATGCACCTCTCTGATGGTTCAAATCCACCAGATAGGTAATCTCCTCCATGTGACTTATAGTCTTAAAAACCTGATGGAGGGTCAGCTAGCAGCCAGTTCCAATTTGGCAGCAAGGAGATGTGAGTTTTAGAGGACTTATAGTGACCCTATGAACGAAAGACATGAACACCTGTATAACTTACATCGTTTCTCCACATTCATAGAGTGTCCAAAAAACAAGCTATTTCAGAAGTGGATGCCACTCCTGCTTCCAAGCTTGTTTTAATCAGGAAGCTCCACCAAACACTGCCCACCATGAGTAACCATTATCACATTTGACACATCAGTGTCACAGTGTTTAGCATCACAGCGACCATGAATTAACTCTGTACAGCAAATGGACAGACCTGTGCTATGCCACTTAGAAGAATGTTTGACCAAAAACAATTAAAACCAGGCCTGAGGACCACAGATTAAAATCACCCACCTTTGGCTTGGTAGTATAACTTTCTATCTACTAGGCCAACACAGCTCTCTCTTTGTTTTGCTTTGGTTTGTTGTTGTTGTTGTTGTTGTTAGGTGCTGTAGCGTTATAGATGACTCATAGTGACCCTATGAATGAGAGACGTGAACACTTGTATAACTTTCATCATTTCTCCAAGTTCATAGAGTTTCCAGAGGCAAGCTATTTCAGAAGTAGATGCCACGCCTGCTTCCAAGTTTGTTACTGTGTTCCAAAATGATCACATCATTATATAACCCCCACCCAGCTGATGTTTCATGAGACAAATTGGCACAGTGACTGCAACAATGAACCGTAAGTGTGGCAGAGATTGTGAGGTTGGTGAAGGTTCAAGCAGGGGATTTTTATGTTATATGTGAGGTCTTTATGGGTTGGAGACAACTCAGTGGCACCTGACAACACGACAAGCAGTGCATGAGAAGCTCTCCACACCTCCATTGGCATTTGTTGCTTTCTATCTTATTAAACTTGGCTCTGTGTCTCCAAGGGAGGTCTAGTAGCCTAGTGGGTAAAGAGTTTTGCTGCCAACCCAAAGGTAGGTGTTCAAATTCACCAGCTGCTTCACAGGAGGAAGATGAGCAGGCGCCTCTCATGTGATGTACCAGCCTCTAAAAATGTGCTGGAGAGTCAGTCGGTCTGACTCAATAGCATGCAAAACCAACAATATTACTGACCCGTGATAGATGGAGAAAAGATTCCTGTCAAGGATTTCCTTTTACTTGAAGCCACCATCAACATCCATGATAGCAACAGCCAAGAAACTGGACCTATTACAATGGGTCAATCTGCTGTCAAGGACCTCTTCAATGGGGGAACGTGTAAAGGTGACATCTGAAAGACTAAGATGGACTTAATCCAAGCCATAGTATTTTAAGCTGCTTCATATACATTTGAAAGTTAAACAGGTAATAAGAGAGACTGAAGAATCAGGGTCTTTGAATTGTGGCGATGGTGAAGAATATTAACTATACCAAGGACTGCCAAAATTATAAACAAATCTACAACCAGAGTACCCCTTAGAGGCAAAAGCAATGCAACTTCATTTCACATACTTTGGACATGTTGTCAGAAGCACCAACCCTTAGAAAAATACTTTATGTTGGGGAAAGTAGAGAGTTGGTCGGAGAAGGGAAGACTCTCCACGAGACTGATTCACCTGGTAACTACAGCACTGAGCTTGAACATGGCAGAGCTCATGAGGGTGGTATGGACCAAGACAAAATTTCAATCTGTTCATAGGGTTGCTAGGTGTCTTGGTCAGCTTGATAGCACCTGACAACATTGTTGCGAAAGTGAAATTATATCTCAAATCAGAATATTCCTTAGAAACAAAGATTGTGAAACTTCATCTCATGTATATGGAGCATGTTGTCAGGAGGGACCAACAATGGATTTGGGCAAGAAAGAGACTGTGAGGATGGTCAAGCACAGGGCAAGGTTCTGATCTCTTATCCACAGAGTTACCATGAATCAGTGTCGACATGGCAGCACCTAGCAATAACAGTGGCTAATGAAAGTGCAGTGTTGTCACAGTATTTTAGATGGTGTAGTACTGTTTAAACGGTCAGCAGTTCAAATCTATGAGCTGCTCCATAGAAGAAAAATTAGTAGTCTCCTCCCTAAAGTAATTACAATCTCAGAAATCCAGAGTCGTGTCATAATGCATTAGAATACACTGGATGGCAGTGGGTGTGATGGATAATGGTCAAGAGTGTCTCTCACGGGTTTATTGCCTTCTTTGGTAAAATATCTATTTACTTCCTCTGGCTATTTTTTATTGGACTTTTTTAAAAAAATCATATCCGCAGGAATCAAAATGTGACCTTCAGTCTATCTCCCATGAACTTAAAAACCAACTCAGGAATAGGTTCGAGGCCTTGAACAATAATGAATGAAGACCAGGTAAGCTGTGGGAAGATATAAAGAATATCGTTCATGAAGAATGCAAAAAGTCATTAAAAAGAAGGAAAAAGAAGAAAAATGAAAATGGATCTCAGAAGAAACTCTGATATATTGCACTAGAGAACCGAGAAGCCAAAGCAAAGGGAAGACATCAAGAAGTTAAGGAGCTGAAAAGAAGATTTCAAAGGGCCGCTCATGAAGACAAAGCAAAACATTTTCCTGAATTGTGCAAGGAGCTGGAGTTAGAAAATCTAAAGAGCTGAACTTGCTCAGCATTTCTTAAGCTGAGAGAAATGAAGAATAAATTCAAGCCACGAGTTGCAATGCTTAAGGCTACCATGGGCAAAATATTGAATGATTCAGGAAGCATTAAAAGAAGATAGAAGGAGTATACAGAGCCACTGTACCAAAAAGAATTGGCTGACACAGAAGAATTTCAAGAAACAACATATGTTCAAAAAGCAATGGTGATGAAGGAGGAAGTGCAGCCTGCTCTGAAGGACTTGGCAAAAAAATAAAGCCCCAGGAACTGATGGAATACCAATTGATCTATTTCAGCAAACAGATATTTCCATGCATGTGATCACCAAGTTGTGCCAAGAAATCTAGAGGACAACTACTTGGCCAAATGACTGGAAGAGATTCATATTTATTCCCATTAAAAAAAATAGTAACAGAGTATGGAAATTATTGAACAAACTAATATCACACACTAGCAAAATTCTGCTGAAGATTATCCAGAAAAGACTTGAACAATACACTGACAGAGAACTACCAGAAATACAAGCTTGGTTTAGAAGAGGTCATGCCAGTAGGGAAATTATTGCCAGTGTCCTATGGATCTTAGCAGAGAGCAGAGAGTTCCAGAAGAATGGCTCTCTGTTTTTCATTAACTATGCAAAGGCACTTCACTGTGTGGATCACAATAAATTGTGGCTAACCTTGAGGAAAATGGAAATCTCAGAACACTTGATCGTGCTTATATGAAACCTATACTTAGACCAGGAAGCAGTCCTCAGATTAGAATAAGAAAACAGTGCATGGTTCAAAATTATGAAAGGAGTGTGTCAGGGATGCATCCTGCCCCCATATCTTTTCAATCTGTATGCAGAACAGATTATTCAAGAGGCAGGGCTTTATGAGGAGGTATGTGGCATCAAGATTGGAGGAAGACTCATTAACAACCTACAATATGCGGATGATACAACCTTGCTTACTGAAAGTGAAGAAGACCTAAAGTGCTTGCTGCAGGTGGTCAAGGACTGCAGTCTTCAATATGGATTGAAGCTCAATATCAAGATGACAAAGATTCTCACTACTCGGTCAATTGGCAGCACCATATTAGATGGAGAAGACATTAAGGTTGTTAACAATTATAGCTTGCTTGGCTCCACAATCAACACTCTTAACACCAGCAGTCAAGAAATAAAAAGATGAATTGTGCTGGGGAAGTGTGCTGTCATGGACCTCTCCAGAGTGCTTGAAGAGCAACAATGTCAGTCTAGATACAAAGGTGCACCTAATCCAGGCCATGGTCTTCTCAATTATTTATTATGATTCAGAGAGTTGGACAATGACTAAGGATTACAAAAGAGAAATAGATGCCTTCGAGTTGTGGTGCTGGAGAAGAGTCTTGAACATACCATGGACTGCCAAGAAAACAAATCGGTCTGTCTTGGAGAGGGTGAAACCAA
>NW_006399957.1:1108862-1126655 GCF_000299155.1 Elephantulus edwardii | reverse complement strand
ATATTCCCAGTAGTGGAATTGCTGGGTCAAATGGTATTTCTATTTTCAACTTTTTGAGAAAACACCATACTGCCTTCCACAGTGGTTGCACCATTTTACACTCCCACCAACAGTGAATAAGGGTTCCAGTTTCTCCACAACCTCGTCAGCATTTGTTGCGTGCTGCTCTGTTAAATTTTGCTAGTCTTATTAGGGTGAGATGATATCTCATAGTTGTCTTGGAGGCTAGGATTTTTGAAGCTCTGCCTCACTTACTTTGGGCAGGTCGCCAGAAGAGATCATCCCTTAAAGAAAGACATCATGCTCAGAAGTATGGATGGACAGTGCAGGAGAAGAAGACCCCAAATGAGATGGATTGATACAGTAACTGGGGCAGTAGGGGTTGGTGTGTCAGAATTAGCGAAACTGGCTCAGGACAGGGAAGGGTTCAGAGCTGCTGTACATATAGATAGGGCCGCTAAACATCGCAGGCGACTCAACGAACAAAAACATACTATGACAGGTTTGGAAGCAGGAGTGGCATCCACTTCCTAAACAAAATGCCTCCAGAAACTATATGAACTTTGATAAATGCTGATAGTTGTAGAGGGGCTTCAGGCCTTTTGCTCACAGGGTCGTTGTGAGTATTGCTCAACTCAAAGGCAATCAACAACAAACAACCACAATATTTAGGTTTTGGACTTTCCTATACATTTTAGAAATTAAGCTCTTGTTGGTTCTGTTGTAGCCAATTTTTTCCCTCAATCTGTAGATTCGTTTTACTCTTTTGAAGCAGTCTTTTTATATGTGTAAGAACCTAATTTATAGAAGGTCTTATTCATCAAGTTTATCTCCTTCAGTATATTCTTTTCAAGATTCGTCCATATCCTAGCATGTCAATTCTTTTCTTCTGATACCTGAGTAATATTTTATTGAATGAATGGTCCAAATAATAAACCATTATTGTCTCCTTGATTGTCTTTCTAAATAAAATTATTTTATACTTATTTACTCACAAAGTTCACATACATTGTTTTTCACACCAGATCTTTCCCATTTCCCTTACCCACTCCTCCATCCACCCATCAAATGCATGATGCTACGATTACCACACACATCCCCAGCCCATCTTCACCGCCTGCTCCCACCCTTCCCCACCTCTTAGATTCTTATACACGTTTTACTAGTTATCTATTTCTACAATAATAGTCTTATACAGTATTTGTCCTCATGGGACTGAGTTAGTTCACTCAGCATAATGCTCTCCATCCTTCCAAGTTAGGTAGTAATTTTCAAAATCATTGCTCATAGATGATGGAGACTTGGGCTATCTCCATCTCTTGTTTGTGAAAAGTGCTGTGATGTTGTCTGTTCTCTTTATATTTAGAAACCACTTGGAGGACTCATACTGTATCTTACTTATTTAGGTTCATTACTCAAAGACTAAAACCTGTACCCTCAACACCTCTACACCATCATCACAGAGTCCCGAGTGTACCCGTGCCATGCCCTGTGCCCTCTTCCACCAACATATGTTCTGTTCTTGTGGTGGTTGTTTTCCTCTCTCTCAGGCCTCTTTGTTGTCTTCATTGTAAGAGTTCCACTGCCCCAATCACCAGGGAACAGGCCACCATTAGGAAGTTCTGTCCAACCTGCCCTGGCTTCAAATCCATATTTATACCAGCCATAGGCAGCTGGTGTTTCAGAACTGTGGATGTAAATGTTGTCCTTTCCTAGGAGGACACAACGGGGGGGGGGGGGAGGAGAAGTATTGTTTCTTCCTTAGCCCTGTTCTAGGACTAAGAAAACCCATGAGTGTGTCTGGGATGTACTATGTACTCAGCACTCAGTGTACTGAGGATGCCATACAGAACTCCACAGAGTGTCTCAAATAGCAGAAAGCTTCTCTCACGGTTCAGAAGCTTAGTGTACAAGCCAGGGTATCAGCAGTGCAGGCTCCTCCCTCAGAGACTGAGAGAAAGGACTTGTCTCATTTCTTTCCACAACTTCCCTCTCCCCCTTCCAGCTCCTGCTGATGACCGGACGCCATTGGCGCACCTCAGCCTGGAGAGAAGACTCATCTGCGGCCGACCCCACAGTCGGGAGTCTCTACATTTCTACCCCTCTTGGAGAAGACATCACCCAGATGAAACTGGGTGAAGAAGCATCCTGCTTCAGCTGTTTTTTCTTGACCACTAACAAAAGGCAACACTATTTCCAAACATGGTCCCATTCACAAGCTCGGCAGTTAAGACTTTAATGAGTTTTTCTCAAGTTCATGATTCAATGCATGGTACCTGTTTATTGCTTGGACTATTATGGGCACACAGTGAAGTTTCCCATGGGTATTCCCATCTGATCCCCACAAAGCCTTGTGAGTAGTGCACTGACAGTGGCCCTAGGTTTTCCAGATGTCGTGCCTGGGTTTGGACTCACTCAGGTGTCGACCATGACACTGAATTCCAGCATCAACCAAGGGCAACCCTCCCTCAGACCATCCCAGCCCTGCTGCGTCCCTGCCCCCAGCCCAGCTGCCCCATGGAAGCCTGCCTCCCCCAATAGCCTTCAGAATGGGTTTTGTTCTTGGGAGCTGAAAAAAAATTTAAAACAAAAAGGCCAACATGCTGTGAGCACCTTTTATGAACATTCTATTTGAGCAGAGTCCAAATATATTTTTAAAACCCTGAATTCCATGCATTTTACAAATTGCTTTTTGTTGTTGTTGATGTGTGTGCCTCTTTTGTTTTTGGTAATGCTTAAGCTCGTGGTCCCCTGTGTACGGTTTACCACATCTTGATCCTTTCAGCTGCCAGAAATTAAAACAAAGACACTGTGGGATTTCCTTCTTCTGACTCCTGAGACTTCCAGAAGGAAACTATTGTTAACCACAAATTACAGCGAATAACTGACTTGGTGTGGGTTTTTCCACTCAATTCTAATTATTAATAATTACCCCAAAGTTTGGGAGCTGGGTGTAAAAAAGAAATATTCTTACACAGCAAAAGATCAAGCCCCCTCCCCTGTTCACTGCCTCCAGGGAGCCTTCCAGAAAGAAAGGGAGAGCAAGAGTAACCCAGTAGCTGTACCTGATTTGTGAACAAATACATCCATGGGATATTGTGCCAACTCTGTCTTGTTTTATATGAATCAGAAGCATTAACTGGACCCCAGCAGCAAACCCTTTGATGTAGCAAACACTCTAAATTTAAAAAAACACCCAAAATCACTGCCAACGACTTGATTCTGATTCGTGGGGAAGGCTTCCGTCAATTTTGGAGGTTGTAAATCTTTTAAGAGACTGTCTCGTCTTCCTCTCTCTAAGCAGTTTCAAACTGCTGCCTGTTTTCTTAGCATCCCAATCCTTGGTGCACTGTGGGAGCAGGGCACTTCAACCATCCTTCAATTCATGCCAAGGTTTTCATCATGCTCCTGTCTTCGGTTTAGTGGAGAAAGACTAGTCCATGACCCAACAAGGACACAGCGTGTCCCGTCACAGAGCTTCACTTTGGCAAAGTAGGGACTCATGGAGAGTCGTAGCCCAGAAACTGGCCTTTGAGTTTATGAGCTTTGCCAAATAGTCTCAGCCAGTATGGCCACTCACGGTCTCCCCATTCTCCAGGAACCTCTTCCACCGACAGCAGACTATACAGAACCCTTAGTAATGTTTTTGTACTGAAGTAACCCATAAATCCTAATTCCTACGTATGGTTGAATGTAATAAAAATAATCTGAAACCCACTGCCATTGAACTAATTCCAGGTCATAGTGATAATATAGGACAAAGTAGAACTGTCCTATAATGGTTTCAAGGTTATAAATCTTTATGAAAATAGAGGGCCATGCATTTCACCCTTCAGATTAGCGGTGAGTGCATCTGAACTAACAGGCTTCCTGACAACTAACCACTGTACCACCAAGCTTCTTTTTGATGGCAACAGTAGTGACATAAACAAAAGTCCAACTCATTTCCATAAAGTCAGAATAGGCTCCTAGCTGACCCCTCAGCAGATTTTTCTAAGACAATAAACTACACGGGGCAGGGTTGTCCATTGTTCTCCTGAAGAGCCACAGCTGGACAAGCCGGCAGAGGGACAAGCCGGCAGAGAGGTACTGCCTTTGCACTAGCACCACAATACAACCCCCAACAGGCCAGGCCACCAGATCTTCTGGCATAATCAACTATCAACATTTAAGACAAACCTTTAAATTACAAGAGCATGCTCAGAAAAGTCTATATGATTTGAAGCATCACTGTAATTGGGTAACGACAACTCTCACCAGAGTACACAAGTTCAAAAAGTAAATTCATACAGAATTTAGCCCAGTAGGTATGTCAATATCTGTAAGCTAGGCTTCTGAAAATTGTTCTTTTGTTGTAACTACGGGGATATTTTTATAAAAATAATACATTTCTGCTGAAACACTATACAAGTGTTATGGACAGCCGTTTTGGTGTGGCTTCCTCTGACAGTGTTGTCTAGAGCAGTCTGCAACCCCAGTGCCTACTGTTGATACCACAGCTTCACCTTCAAGTGCCTGGAAACACGGTGGCTGGCACACAAGCAAGCAGGGTGTGAGCTGCCCTCCTGAGACTGCCACCCCATGTGGTGACCGTGGCTCCAGCTCTAGGGCCTCAGACTCTCTGGTGCATTCCAGCTCCCCTACAATGTCAACTATCCATGGCACATTGTTCCGTCACAAGCCTCAGCTTCCTCGTTTGTGCACCAGGTGAACCAGCATCTTGCTTTGCTCTACTGGTCTCCACACTATTAGGGTTTCATCATCTTTTTCTCTCCCTCAATAACCTGACCCTGAAATGGTCTCATCTAATCTCATACCAAAGTGACAAACAAGATAGAAGTTGAGTTAAATGTAAAACAGTCCAAGCTGTTAGTGAAATAGGGTAGCATAGCAACCAGACATTTTCCTTTTATTTATAATAGACAGTGGAGCTGAGACCCCACGTGGTCACCTCACACCCAATGAGTCAAGGTGTGAGAAGGCCTCGGTGGCCTCTAGGTTTTCACAGTGACAGCATGGCTGGGAAAGCATAGAAAAGAGGGTTCTGTTTTGGTGGACCCCGGTGAGAATGCTGGTAGAGAAGGTACCTTCAGACAACCAGTCCTTGAGTGGAAAGATGGTAGTGTTATGCCACCTCTTTGAAGACATCTTGAGAATAAATTACAAAGATCAATACCAGGTTCACATCTTGAGACGGAGAATTTATTAAATCAGCAGTGGCACCAAACTGGCAGAACGATTCTCTTCTAAACATGGAGTTTAAAGACGGAGTGGGAGGTAAGGGAGGTTCCACCCGGCTCTCCCTTCTACAGCACTGTATTTAATTGACTTACCATTTTTCCTAATATCGTTCTTTATGAAACCTGCCTTGAGCATGCCTTGAGCAATGGATCCATGATTGTTCACGCGGGCTGTGCCTCATTTGTTCCTGTAGATTGTGTCTAATTAACGCTAACTTGTCTGTACATAAAAAGTACAATGGGTTGTCCTTTCCAATTTCATTCCGACAGTTTAATCGAATCTGTATTCTTTCAAAAATAATTAGATCATTTACACTTCATTAACATGTAATGTAATGTTGAGACATTCATCATAATGATTTCTTATTTTTCTTGTGCAATATTATCTCCTCTAATGAAACTGGTAGCATGCCTTAATTAGCTTCATCGTACCACTGACAATTTCTGAATGAAGCCACATTTCTGCACATGAAACTGAGTTATCTTTGTAGATATATTTTCACCAAAATCTGCTCTTTTATTTCTAGGAACACCTTCCATACCACCCTAACCCTGATTCCGTGGGTCTCTCATAGTGACTTAACACTGGTGCCTCCAAGACCAGCTCTCTTTTCTCTACCTCCAAATATCACAAGGAGGACTTCCCACACAAAGGTACCAGGGAACTCCCGGGTAATCAAGGTAGCTGGGAGAGGCAGGGGTGGATGGGGGACACCATGGTCAGGCTGTCCTGTTCTGAAGGGCACTGAGGACCAGAGGTACTGGGCCCTGTGCTCCAGCCCCCTTCTTCCAAGAAGAGGAAAGACAGCCCTGCCAGCTAAGACTCCCGCTGCCCAGACCACTACACTTTAACCTCAGAATTGACTCCTTGCAAAACAGGGTTTCAGTAAGAACCCCATTTGGAGCTCAGACCCCTGGAGTGGCACATCTGTGGTCACCATCACTTATTGTTTCTAGGTGCCCTTGAGCTGCTTCCAACTCACAGAGACTCCAGGACAATGGAGCTGGCCACCGCCTACTCCTGCAGCATCCTTGTACCCGTTCCTCCTGTGCTTGAGCCGTTGTCACAGTGACTGTGACAGTCCAGGCCCCCGAAGGACATCCTCTTTTTATCACTCACCCTCTACTTTACCAAGCACAATGTACTTCTCCAGGAACTGGTTCCTCCTGATGAGATGTCCAATGCACAGAAGATGAAGTCTCCCATCCTCACCTCCAAGGAGTACCCTGGTTGAACTCCTTGTACTGTAAGTTGACCTTTGAAATGACAGCACATCTGTCTGTGACATCACACAGAGAGACCCTCCCTCTCTACTCTCTTAGCACTTGCAGACTCCAGTCACCCTAGGGCAAGCCTAGGTCTCCTGTGGTCAAGCCATATATAGATGGGAAGAACCCCTATGAAGATCAGGTCTATTTTAGCACCACAAAAAACCTGTCAGGCACCAATGGCTCACAAGGGCGAAAGGGTTCAGTGTAGCTCAGAATGCCGCTCAGTCCAGGAGTGGGAGTGAGTGGAAGAACCGATAAGCCTTGTATCTTTACACACTTTACCGCACTTCACAGATACTGCATTTTTACAAAAATCTGTTGTTCTTATTACCACAAAAGCATGTGATCACATCTTGTCTCTGTGTAACATGTTGGTCATTTGCACAATATGTTGAACTTTTTCATCCTGTTATTACAGAGTTAACAGTCTGCAATGCAAATACAGCTTTCATATACAATGAAAAACAAAAGCACTCTTGACCCTCATTTTGTTAAAATATTAACTTTATTGCAGTGGTCTGTAACTGAAGCCTCAGTACTCTGTGTGTTCCTGTATCTGAGATGCATAAGATTCCCCATTTTCCACACAATGTAAAATTCTCAGGTCAGAAACTGAGTTCCAGCCACATGGATCTGTTGTCTGCATCTGACTGAGCAGCAAAGTTCAAGGTCTGGTAGAAACAGACCTTGGTCTCTGTGTGAGCATCAAAAGATGACAGTAGGAAGCACATCCAGGGGCCATGCGAGAAAGCAGGTTCATGTACACATGAGTGGAGGATGGGTCCTTTGTCATCCTGTGCACACGCACGTACACCTGGCAGCAGTGGACTAAGCAGAATAGTGACAAAGAGCGATGGAGACAGTGTTCAAGAGAGAGACGGGCTTCTGACCCAAAGACCTTCCCACAGTCACACCATTTTCATTGTTTGCAAAGCTTGAGGAGGAAGAGGAAGATAGCATGACAGCCAGACCTATTGAAGCAGCCATATCACCTCCTTTCTTGAAAAGAATTCTCCCTTTTGATAGCAAAACAACTGAAACTACAGAATATCATAGAGAACAAAAACAAGTAAACCCAAGTTGAGGCAAAATGAAACTCGAAAACCCTGAGAACACATGTCTTCTGTGTCCAGAGAACCGCTCACACTTTGGAGATGGGAGGGACCCATACCAGAACAGCAAAGCAGAGTGAGTGCGGAAACCCCACAGATCGCACCTGAAGTGCTCACCTTCCCAGCACAGACACAAGGCGTGTCTCCACCTCACCAAGCTTCACCTGAAGTTCTCACCTTCTCAATGCAGACGCAAGTCATGTCTCCACCATACTAAGCTTGTGCAGACTTCAGGCAGGTTCTCAAAAGAAGCCAGTTCCTGGAGAAGTGTGTTGCACTTGGAAAAGTCTAATGCCAGTGAAAGAAGAGACCCTTAAGGAGACAGATTGACACAGTGGCTGAAACAATGGGATTAAGGGGGGGGGAGGGGGGACAGAGACTGTGAAGAGGCAGTGCCCCGCAGTTCACAATCACCATGAGTCAAAGTCCACTCACTGGCACTTAGCAACAGTAACACTGTTTATTACAAATAGGATGGTATTATGAAAAGAACAGAAATTTGCAAGGATTACCAAAATATGATGGGATGTGAGTGCATGTTCTTGGAAAATGTCACAAATAGACTGGCTACATAGGAATGTCTGGAAGGGGACATGGCATGGGGATGCCTGTGGCCTCCCTGCAAGATAAAGCTGCAACACAGGACAGCCCCATCTGGCTTCTCTGTATCTGCTACTGGAGTTCTTGCAGGAGGAGTTAACCCTGGACAGCTGACCGGCCCAGGGCTCAGTGTGAGGAAGACCTGGTGCTCCACTTCTGCAAAGACAGCCAGGAATACCCACGAAGCCTGGCCACGCTGCATGACACAGGGTGGCTGGGAGCCACGGTTGTCTCTACATCCGCTAACATAGCAAATGTTAACTAACAAATGAATCCGTATGAACGCTGAGCCCCACACCTGGCCCAGAGCACTGGACAGGTTTTCTGTGGGGCAAGAGTCTCATAATCTAGCACTTCCTGATCTCATTCAACTCCCTCCATCTTTTCTCCAACATCAAACACAAAAAGCCATAAAGATACTTCCATTTCAGCAAAGAAAACAGCCAGCAGTGTGGAGTGGGACTCCCTCACCAGACACAGCTCTTTTTGTGTGCACCTTCCTTCTCTGGAAGGTGAGAAGAATGCACTGGGGCACCTGGAGGATGGGGCCCAAGTAGTCCAATGCTGCTCTCAAATACTGAGTCTTTGAAAAGCAGTGCAGCATAATTGTCCTGCAAAACATTTAGGGATTCAAGGCTACTAATTAACTGCTAGTGCATCAATTAGTTATAATCGCTGCAATAATACACAAACAATGGCACGAGGTTGCATGCTGCTGTGCTTCTCCTAGTGGTGAGCACTTATTTCAGTTTTTAGCTTTTGCTGTGAAGATTTACGTTAATAATTTATCCTTAATGAATTTGGTCTTTTTGTTCCCCTAGTACTTACAGTATTTCAAGGACTGAAAGAAAAGATATGCATGTGATTTTGTCTCAAAGAAAACTTCCAGCATCAAGTGCCATGAGTTCTTATAGCCTGATTCCCAGCGGTAAGGAGTTAGATCCAAGAATACCGTGCAGTGTAGGAAGGGCCCTGCATAGGATGAAGTTACAGGCAATTTGCTTTTACTCTGGTTGTTGATTTGATGGCTCATGAGAAGTCAGCTTGTCATCCATGAGATAAGTGAGTAAACATGGCATGGGCACCATCGACCACTAAAAGCAGCTCCCAGAAGGAAGCTACCACATTTACACTTGACTTCCTGGTTTCATTTGGCAGGATAAAGGGACACAGAGAAGCAAATCTGTTTTCTAGAAACAAGTCCTGGTTATAACTTCTTCAGAGCTGAGTCCTCAGCTGTCCATGGCAGACAGATGTGTCCCTGGTCAGAGTTCCAGCCATGCCTTCCTTCTTCTGACTCCTCTGTCTGTTCCCCAGTGACTCCCCTCACTCCTCTCCACAGCCCTGACTTTTTCTGTCTCTTTAAATTCTCTCTCTAGTGAGAAACAATTAAAGTTATACAAGTGTTCAGGTCTTTCATTCATAGGGTCGTTATGAGTTGTCTACGACTTGATGGCACTTAACAACAACATCCTAAATTGAAATACAATTCTGTGAATGATAGGATATTATCTATATGCATAAAGACCTATTAATGTAACTATTATTCAAAGATACAAACCAACAAGCAAAGCTTAAGATGAAGAAATTGAAGAATTCTATAAACTTTTATAACCTGGAAATAACTGAAAATGAACTCGTTACATTGGTGGCAGAATGCAAACGTTGGAAACAAAGAAAAAGGACTGGTACTTGGAAATTTCAGTAACATGAAGCTGGAGATTAAGTAATTGAATTTTATACAATGAGTTAGTCATTACAAATATCTTTTTAAAAAACACATGATGGTATACATGGACCTCACCTAACACACTACACAGGAATCATATTTACACATCTGTGGAAAGAATCAACAGAGAAGCTCAACATCAGCAGTCAAGGCCAGGTGCTGACTGTGCAACAGACAGTCAAGTGGTCATGTGCAAGCTCAAACTGAAGCTGAAGAAAATGAAAACAAGTCCACAAGAACCAAAATACAACCATGAGTTTGCCCCACTAGGATTTTAAAACCCTCCCAAAAATAGCTTTGAAGCATTGGATGCTAATAAATTTTTTTTTAAAAAAGAGCTCAGTGAGTTGTGGGATGACATCAAATATTAACATCCATCAAGAGAGCAAAATGTCATTACAAAGACAAGGACAAAGGAAAGATCAGAATGGATGTCAGAAGAGACTCTAAATATTGCACTAGAGAATTAAGAAACCAAAATAAAAGGAAAAGATGCTGAAGTAAAAGAGATAAACAAGATTTCAAAAAACAGCACAAAAAAAGACAAAACAAAGTATGATAATGAAATATGCAAATAGCTCGAGTTAGAAAATAAAAAGAGAAGAACACTCTCAGTATTTCTCAAGATAAAAGAACTCTAAAATGAATTCAAGCCTCAAGCTAAAATAGTGAAGGACACTATGGGTCAAAATCTTGAATGATCCAGGAAACATCAAAACAAGAAAGAGGGAATACACAGAGTCACTGTACCAGATAGAACTGGCTGACACAGAGCCATTTCAGGAACAAGAACTAATGCTAATGAAAGCAGAAGTTCAAGCTCCACTGAAGGCATTAGTAAAAAATGAAATTGATAGGATACCAAGTAACATGCTTTAACATATAGGTGAAACCCTAGATGTGCTCACTAGTGTATGCCAGGAAATTTAGCCACCTCATTGGGAGAGATCCTGATTTCTTTCTATTCCCAAGAAAGGTACTCCAAAAGAATGCGGAAATTATCAAACAATATGACTAATATTACATGCAAGTAAAATCTTTCTGAAGGTTAACCAAAACAGCTAGATGAGTACATGGAGAGAAAACTACCAGAAGCTCAAGCCATATTTAGAAGAGGTGATGGCAGCAGGGATATTATTGCTGATGTCAGATGGACTTTGACTAAAGCAGATAATAGCTGAATGAGATGTAGCCGAGTTCTTCTTACTATGCAAAGCCATCTGACTGTGTGAATTATAATAATTATAGATAACATTAAGAATGAAAATCCCAGAAGTCTTATTGGTGCTCATGCAAAACCTGCATGTGGACCAACAGGGTATTATTAAGAACAAGGGAAAATTCCATGGTTTAACACCAGGAAAAGTGTGTCTCAGGATTGATCCTTTCTCAATATATATAGTGAATAGAGTTGTTGTTGTTGATTGCCTTCAAGTCGAGCACAACTTATAGCGACCCTATAAACAAAAGGCCTGAAGCCCCTCTACAAGTATCGACATTTATCAAAGTTCATAGAGTTTCCAGAGGCATATTATTTAGGAAGTGGAAGCCACTCCTGCTATTCTACTCAATACATACATTGAACAAATCTTTCAAGTTAGACTTTACGAAACAGCATGTGGCATCAGGATCAGAGGAAGATCCCTCAACAATCTGTGTTGATGATGCAGATGACATAACTTTGCTGAAAGTGAGGAGGACTTGAAACACTTGTTGGAGAAGATCAAAGAATATAGTTGCCAACTCAAAAGCATATGGTTCTAATCCACCAGCTGCTCATGGAAGATGGCCAATATCCTCTTGTGTGATTTACTGTCTTTAAAAACCTGCTGGAAATTCAGCTATGAGTCGGTTTCCACTTCATGGTACATAACAAAAACACATATACACAAAAATATATACACGTGAATTCACACAAAATAAAGCCTAGGGCTAACAGAATCAAACCATCAACAACTTCAAGTACAAGTTCAAATTGAAGCTGAGCGGTAGGCAGGAAGAAAAGTGCAACAATGAATGAATGGAAATCCAAAGTCTCTGTAAACTTTCATTAAAATTAATAATAATAATTGACATGTTTCAACAGCCAGCTGCAGCCCTGGTCATGCTCACCAGTCTCTGCCAAGAAACCTGGAAGAGAGCTTCCTGCTGAACAAATCATTTGAGAAGCTGAACTATAAGAAAAAGAATGTGACACCAGGCTTTCAGAAAGACTCATCAGCACATGCGTCATGCAGATGGTACAACCTTGCCTGTAGAAAATGCAGAGGATGTGAAGCACTGAGTCAGAAGATCTGCTGCTTCCAACCCAGGAGCTCACCTTCAGGCACCATATGCACCTATGTGCTGACCGTATTCATACAATTTTTGAGGGTCTGTTTCAGACCTGAATGGTCAGTCCTGCTTCTTAGTCTGTCCCAGTCTGGAACGCCATAGAAATCTGTTCACCAGGAGTGATACTGTTCGTACTTGAAGTGTCAGTGACATGACCTCCAGCATCGCAGCAACATGCCAGCCACCACACCACAGCGTGCTAACAGATGAGTGGCTGTCAGGGCTAAGAAGTTTTAATATCTTCTTTGAAGTGTCCCTGTGTCATTACAGAAGAGAAGGATGACCCCAGAGAATCGGGAAGGTTCTGGAGCCAGCCTTCTACTCCTGCTCTTGTGAGTCTTGATGACCACAGCCTCATTTTCTGTATCTATGTTGCTGAACAAATCCAAGCCCCAAGTTGCAACACTAAGGATTCTATGGAAAAAAAATAATGAATGATGCAGGATGCATCAAAAGAAGATAGAAGGAGTAACAGAGTCACTGTACCAAAAGAATTAGTCAACATTAAACCATTTCAGGAAGTAGCTTATGATCAATAATCAATAAGTACTGAAGGAAGACGTTCAAGCTGCATCGAAGGCATTGCCAAAAATAAAGCCCCGGGAATTGAGGGAATACCAAATTAAATGTTTTGTGAAACAGATGCAACCTTGGACATGCTCGCTGGCCTCTGCCCACAAGCTTGGAAGACATGGTGCTGGGGGTCGTCAGACGAGTTCTGGCTCCTGGTGACCCCACAGGACAAAGAAGAACTGCCTCCCGGGGCCTCCCAGGCAGTGATCTTCAAGGGAGCTGTAGGCCCGATCTCACTCCCTGGGAGCTGCTGTGAGAGTCCCCCCCAGCTCACCTTTTGGTTAGCACTAAAGCGATCAACCACTGCTCGACCAGGACCCCAGGAAGGGCAACCCAGGCCTTATTTCTTTGTGAGGCATCAAATGAGTTACCATGTCTAGTAAACACTACTTAAACTTGTTAAATCTCAATCCACCTCTACTCCAGTCTGAATTTGGAAACACTTTGAAGGAAGAGTAGTTTGTCATCAATAATCATTATTGAGGCAAATAAAGCATCCCATTGGCATTAGTGTCCAGCAAGTGTGTGTAAGACATGTCCTTCCCTCTCTGTTCTTCCCATAATGCTGTCCAGATCTGTTTAAATAAATCCTTCCAGCTTCACTACTAACACTTTTCTAACGCTCAGTCCAGAACTAGTAGCCAGTTTATGAAGATACTTCCACTCTGCCTTGTCATACAGTCTGTTAAACCTCATTCAGCACCCCCACTCAATCCCTGAGTTGCTATACCCCCTCCAGGTGGGGTCCCCATGAGCAAGATAAGTATGGGCTCCCCAGTGCTTGCTTGCTTTTGTGACCGCAGCTGACCCTCCAGAGGGGTTTCAGAGGCTGTAAGAGGCATGAAAGGAGAAGGCCCATCTTTCTCCTGCAGAGCACCTGGTGAATTCGAACCACGTACCTTTGCATCAGCTGCACAACTCCTTACCACTAAACATCAGAGCTCCTTGAGTTGTACTGTTGTTGTTGTTGTTGTTGTTGACTGCCTTTAAGTTGAGCATGACCCATAACGATGCTGTGAACAAAAGGCCTGAAGCCCCTCTACAACTATCGACATTTATCAAAGTTCATAGCTTCCGGAGGCATGTTGTTTAGTAAGTGGATGCCAAACAGGTTCACGTGTTTTCCATCACATCTTAAATACACAGGAACGTTCATTCCAGGTTAGTGAGTTAATAGAAGGGAGCGGGGCTTACCTGCTCTGTGGGCGTGCGGTCCCTTTCAGAAACTTGTGGCGTGAAGAGGCTTGCATCTGCTGGAAGGCACTTCGACCTTGAGAGACAGAGGCTGTCACGTCTCCGAGCAGCGTCTGTGATGTGAAAACCAACTGTGAAACTGTGCCCACGGGAGGAGCCGGCATGCGCAGCTGGGCCCACTCACCTTGCCGACTGACCCTCCACCCTCACCAGGAACTACACACTTCAGTGGAGAACCACAGACAGGCTTGCTGACTCATGCCCCTCCCTCACTGGCCCTGTTCCCCCTCAGACGGAACCCAACTGCCACTGATTCAATCACAGGTCAGGGAGACGCCCCCAGCGGGTTTCAAAGACTCAAGGCGTTGGAGGAGGCTGCATGTCTGTCTCCCACCAGCAGCTGATGGATTCAAATAACTAACCTTCGGCTAACAGCACAGCACATTACACACTCCACAGCTGTCCCTGCTGGGGCTGTCAATGTGAGAAGCAGCTTTGGTTCTGTGGGAAGGGGCTGTGAGGCTGGCAGAGAGAGACACCAGGCAGACTGGACAGCAAAGTCCTCTGCAGGGCTAAAACACGTGGCCCTGTTCCCTGCAGCCTGTGAATGAGCACAGCCCAGACACCAGGCCCACCCTGCTGACTGTGGGCAGAGCCCAGCAGGCTCACGGGCACTGCCCTTGGCGGGGGAGGCTGGCTTTGGGCTAAGCCCCAGGACATAGGAGCCATTTTTCTTTAGCCCACCCAGAGCTGAGCTGGCCTGACATCTGGCCCCTGTTAAGGCTGCTCCATAAAGAAAAACACAGGGGGATCATGTCCAGGGCATCATCAGCCTCCAGCCACCCCATCTACCAGCCCCAGGTCCCAGGCTGGCCTGTCAGGTGGAGTCAGCCACACCAGGCAGACCACAGGCAGAGGGCTCTCCTTGCCATCGAGGGCACCTCCCTGGCCCCTGAAGCCCTGCCTGGCCTGTGCTTTCTCAGCAGAAGTCGGGTTTCTGTCCCCACAAGGGCACTCCAGTTAGGAGGAGCCGGAAGCATTCATCCGAGGGAGGAAGGAAAGGTGCTTTTGTCAACAGTGTTGGCCATCTCACTCCAGTCAGCCGGAGTGTGCAGGCTGAGTCGGGCTGACACCCACGGCCTGCCCTCCCTGCTGGGGACCTGAGGCAGTCTTACCGTAGCAAGGACAAGAAATGGGCAAATAACTCTGTAATTATTTTATTGTAGCAAATTTTTATTACTAAGAGTTAATTTTATTATTAGAAAAAAAATACGCTTAAAGGCCAAAACCCAAGAGAGTAAGTTCCTGATTTGAAAAGACTATAAAATATGTCAAAGCCTTGACAGAGTTTTCTCGTCAGATAGCTCTTATTTCTTCTGTTCATTGTTATTCAGTGTGATCTGTCAGGAAAAAGTCTGTCTGAGTTTGGTACGTACAAAGCCTTTTTAAAATAATAGTTACTCTTTATATTTAGCAATATTTTCATCTAAAATTTGGGGTTTTTTCTTTTTTAAAAAAGTTTTCATTCCTTTTCCTTGTTGCACATTTTCTTCCCCCCAGGCCTCCCCACAATGTGCCCCTTGTACGGATTGTTGTCACACGCATAATGCCTCATCATCTATTCGTTTCTGATGGTTCGTCCCTTCGTCTGATTGAACGCAGTGTTCACTGCCATCCACTCTTTCCCATTCGCTCCCCAACCCTCCTCTGTCCCTTATAACAGCAGTGTTGATGCTGGTTTTGTCCTTTCATGACTGAGATAGGAAATCATTCTTTAAAGGCGTTTTGTCTCCGTCTCAAGTATCCACACAGCCCACAGAACCATTCCAATACTGCACAACGTTCCACTGATACCTGCCACCCTGGGCTTGCATGGGTGCTGTCCAGGCACCCCGCCCCCAGGTCACTGCCCAGCACACATGGGAGACCGTGGCACCTGTCCCTTCACCCTAGCACAGTCAAGTCCCTCCTCTCTGATGGTCATTCATTCACTCACTGTATCAGAGAGATGGCGCAGTGCACACCCTGCCCAGAGGGGCTAGCTAGTGTTTTCAACTGATGGCAAAGAATAATCATTATCCCTTGGCCTGCCAGAAGAATAAAGAAGTCTGTCTTTGAAGAAGTGTAGCCCAAGCATCTGTTGGAAGCAAGGCTGGTGAGACTTCCTCTTTTGTACTTCCAGCACATTATCAGGCAGGTCCAGTCCCTGGAGAAGACCATCATGCCTGGAAAAGCAGAGAGGCAGGTCAGGAAGAAGGGGAAGAGCCACAGTGAGACGCTTTGATGTAAGGACTTCAATGAGCGCAGACAGAGCGGTGACTGTGGGGTGCTGCAGGACCCGGCAGCATTCTGTTCTGTTGTAACAGGGTCCTCGTGAGTCAGGGTCAATCCGTGACACCAGCGACAACACTCCTCATGGAGGCAGGCACCAGCCTTCTGTCCCACCGTGTGGCTGGGTGGCTTCAAACCACCAGTCTTTCAGGTGGTAGTAGAGAGCAAACGTTTGCACCACCCACAACCATGGGCCCCTAAAATGCCCATTTGCTTACACCTGGACCACTGTCCTCAGGTATCTGTGTCAACATCTGGGCAATAAACCCCAAAGCTCGCTGACATGCTCAGTTCTGGCTCCTGATGGCCCTCTCGCAGGTTCCAGAGGCTGTAAATCTTCATGAGAAGACACTGTCCATTGTTGTTCCACAGAGAAGCGTGGTCAGCACCACAGCACATAACGTGGTGTGCCACTTGATAGCCTTCTATCAAGCCCTGGAGCTGACCTTTACAGGTCGCCCTTTGAAGTCTAATGCTTCAGCTGAGAGGTTACAGGAGTGGTGAAAGGGGTTGCAGAGGATGCTCCCTGAAGAGTCCTGTTCTTACACAGAGAACAGAAGAAGTCCACCTGCAAAATAAAACTGTATCATTTTAGAAAACCCAGCTGTATCACTGTGTAAAATACAATGGCATTGTTGTATAAAACACAACTGTGTCCTTTTATAAAATGCACTTGTGTCACTTTGTGCACAGGGAGGCAAAGGACAGCAGATCTGCGCTGAGTGAAGCGAGGACTCACAGGTTTACTGTGGGTCATTTCCTGCAAGAAGGGCCTGCAGAAGGCAGCGCTCAGGACCCTCTCCAGCTCTGGTCATTAGGATCATCCAGAAGCATTTGCTCACTGGCATTTCTCTCTCTGCTCAGGCAGCCCGGACACAGGCATTGGCAACTCGGCCAGAGCAGTGTCCACACGTGGAGCCCCGCGTCACCCCACTCTGCTCACATGACAGAGGTGGAAGACTACTCATCTGGCCACCACACATCCCCCATCAACTCCTCACCATTGTCCCGGGCTGTGACGGTGTCCGAGAAATCTGGACACTCTCATAAGACTGGCCATTGGCTGGAGGGGACTTGGAGATGTAGGACTTGACCTTCAGAGTCTGAATTCTACTGTACACATTTGCTATGAGATAAGAAGTGATCTGTGAGCCCAGAGGGCTGATCCAGCAGGAACAGCAAAGAGCCGAGGGCCAGAAGGACCCCTCATAGACTCCTTCCCTGAGCCTGAGGTGTCCTGGGTCCCCTTCCACCAGGCTGTCTCAGACCAATCCTGTTCTCCTCACAGTTTAAACGAACAAACTATTTCTTTCTCTCATATATAAACTCAATCCTAAGCAACTTGGAGAACTACTTAAATTGCAAGGAAAACTTCTAGAGACTTTTGACCTCTTGGGAAAGTATATAT
>NW_006399957.1:1081851-1108660 GCF_000299155.1 Elephantulus edwardii | reverse complement strand
TTGGAAATACCAATGGTTAGCATACTCAGCTATTAGCCAGAAAATTAACAGTTCAATCCACCCAGCTGGATGCTAATTCAGTCCACACAGGTGGCTGGACGTTTCTGCAAGTGAACACCACACGTACACGAGAATGATAGTGCCTCATCTCACCACCTCCGGTCAATCAACACCACTGTGCATCAGATCTTGTCTAGCTGATGAACTTGGGTGTCACTTACTTTAAAGACCTGGAAAGAACACCATTTGGCAATTGTATCACACCACATATCATGCAAAACGTTCCATGTCTGTGCACCTGATCTGGTTAATCCTCCATCAAAATCTTCACTTTCAGAGCAGTCAGCTCCACGATAGATAATGACACCCCAGAACTAGCAATCACACCTATTAGAGTTCATTGAAACTGATGTGTTTTAAGTAGGTGGGAATGAAATAGGTGAAGTGGGCAGGGTGTGGCCCTGGACTACATGAAGCGGCGCCGTTTGTACACAGCCCTGCAGCTCCTGGTTGGTGGATTAACAGTTCAATTATATGTACGCTGATGTACACGGTGGCCTAAAAAAAACCCTGTTCTTTCTCCTTCTATTGTCTGTTGTGAGTTTTGATTACAAGCCTCGGTGACCACAACTGCCGGCTACAAGTCAAAGACATGTTGGCCTGTTGGTATAACCTGCCTTACCCTCTTTGAGGCTGAGCCTTTAGAACATCCCAGGGGACTTCCAGTAAACGGGAGGGTCCCGATGGACCTGACCTTTGCAAGGTTTCAACCCTCAGGAGCAAACCTAAGGAGTCTCAGAAGCGACCATTCCCACATGGTGGGAAGACGTGGCCTCCCCCCATGGATGAGTTCATGACAAGTAGCTCCTTTTTTTCTAAATGCTCATGTGTGCTCCACACTACAAATTTTTCACAGTGGTCACAATATTTCTCTTTATTTCATTGTCATCCCTCCACCCCTTCTGATGTTCCTGGCCTAGGAGGCATGTTTATGTGGTGGGATCCTCCAGAGAACCTGAACCTTGAGTGCTGGTGCCCCGAGATCCCAACTGGTAATATTTATCCCAACTGGGGAAATTTGAGTCTGCTGATCACCACAAGAGCTGGGTCGCATTTCCGTCACCACGCAGTCAGCACAGTGCAGTCAGATCAACACCAGGTGGAGGAAAAATGACATGACAAGGGACTCTGGGTGCAGGTCCAGGGGACAGTGGACATCACAGGTTAGGAGGGTGGCCTGTGTTAGGGAGAGACGGGCCAGCTTCATGTGCAAGTCCACGTTTCAGGCAGAGAAAGCCTTGTTCTCACCAGTCAGAAGGAGGTTCTCAGGACATGGCTGGGTTTGCGTGCAGTGTGGCACTGGATGGCCTCTCAGCCAGCTTTCTCTGGCTTCCCACACACTGGCTGAAGCCTGGACCCTTCCCTTCCACCCACTGCTCGTTTCCTAGAAGGTGCAGGGCTGGTCTTTCTACGTTATGAGTGAGATGGA
Organism: Elephantulus edwardii; assembly: GCF_000299155.1. NCBI lineage: Eukaryota > Metazoa > Chordata > Mammalia > Macroscelidea > Macroscelididae > Elephantulus > Elephantulus edwardii. The sequence continues at coordinate 1,107,171 of NW_006399957.1, read as the reverse complement.
AGTATCGGGACACATAAGAAACATAAGACAACAAGGAAAGTGTCATCGATTTGGGATCCAGGAAGAGGGATGAGACAAGCTGTCCCAATGGGGGATGTGGGCCAGGCTTACCTGATGACTGTTCACGTCTCTGCTGAGCTTCTCAGAGCTTTTCCTTCAAACCACCTGAGTGTGCATTCTAATTGCTGTGTGATCCCAAAACTCTAGATGAAAGTCTCCAACCACAATGGGAACCCCATATTCTGGATATGAATGACCAACCACTATGTAGCTCCAACCCCCTAGATGTGAGTCCCCAACTACCATGTGACACAAACACCATGGTTATGAGTCCACAGCCCTGGATGCAAGTCTACAGGGAAGGTAAGACTTCACTCTTATCTACTCTTATCTTGCCCTGCTTTCACCAGTGGCTGCTGTCAAAAGCTCACCATGGTTATATTAAAGTGGGAGAACTGAGCATGGGGTGAGGGGGTGGAGGGTGTTATAGTCCAAACAATCTCCCTGCTCATGTCCTGTGACCATGAGAGAAAGTGAGGTCTCCACCCACATATTTAACTCAATCTGTTTGGGGTGACCCAAAAGCTGGCTCCTTCTCAGAACATACTACATAGGCAATAGTCAGCTAGAATCACATTGGTCTAACAACACACATGTAGACCAATGGAAAGGAACCAAGAACCTAGAAGGAAATCCATCCATCTATGGACAAGATCAAAGGCTACAGACTTCACTATGGATTACATCTCAACATCAACAAGACAAATGTCCTCACCAATGGACCAATAGGTAACATAATGATTGTTGTTCCTGTTGATTGCCTTCAAGTCAAGCACAACTTATAACGACCCTATAAACCAAAGGCTTGAAGCCCCTCTACAAATATCGACATGTATCAAAGTTCATAGGGTTTCCAGAGACATGTTATTCAGGAAGTGGAAAAGATTGAAATTGTTGATTATTTCATCTTGCTTGGATCTACAACCAACATCACTAACACCAGCAGTCAAGAAATCAAAAGATGTCTTGGTTAAATCTGCTGTCAAAGATCTCTAAAAGATGTTAAAGAGCAATGATGTCAGTTTAAAGATTAAGGTGCATCTGATTCCAAAAGAACAAACAAGTATGTCTTGAAGAAAGTACAACCAGGGTGCTCCTTGGAGGCAAGGATGACGAAACTTTGTCTTACATATTTTGGGCATGTGGTTAGGAGGCTAGTCCTTGGAAAGGGATATCATGCTTGGAAAGGTGGCAGATCAGCAAATGAGGAAAAACTCTCAATGAAATGAATGGACACAGAGACTATAGTAACAGGTTCAAGTACGTCAGAGATGACGAGGATGGCGTAGGACAAGGCGAGGTTCAAAGGATCACTTGAGAGCACCTCGCAATAGCAACAATGGACAACTTACCGTCAGCAAAGAGCCGAGATCCAGCAGTTGAGAAATAATTGTCTCTTGGATATTCATTTGTAGTAAATGGAAACAAGATCTATACCTCATACCACATACAAAAAACTAACTCAGCATGAATAAAAAATCTAAATGTGAAACCTAAACTATAAAGATCATCAAAGAAAAGAAAAATAAGAACACAAATAGAGTATCAAACATAACAAAAAATTTGTCAACAGCAGAAGATAACCTAGACAGTGGAGCCTTTCTAAGAATTAAACCAGTAAGTTCATCAAAATATTTCTTAAAAAATTAAAAAGAATCTACAGATAGAAAGTAAACATTTGACAACCCCATATTTGACAAGGGACAATGCTTAAAACGTCTTAAAACATACACACAAACCAAACACTCCAGCACTCCAACAAGAAAACCCAAAACCAAAGTGAAAAAAAATAAATGTGTAGTACACATAAGAAGACTCTTCAGCAAAGAAGACATTCAGATAGTCAACAAACACATGAAGAAATATTCGGTCATTAGCTATCAGAGAAATGCAAATCAAAACAAGGATATCGTCTCATCCTAAAGACAACAGCAAAATTTAGTAAGATACAAACAGTAAATGTTGGTAAGGAAGTGAAGAAATTGGGAATTCTCATACATTGCTGGTGGGGATAAGATGCAGGCATGTTGATACTTCCGTTGGAAGTGGGAAATGGAAAGACCGTTTGATCCAGCAACTCTATTACAAGTTCTATGTTCTAAAGAAAAGAAAGCTTTAGCACAAACAGATGTAAGCATACCGTGCTCGTTGCAGTATTATTTACAATAGCATGAAATGTAAGAAACTTAAGTTCCCATCAATGGATGGATTAAAAAAAATTCTAGTGCACACACAAAATTGAATTTTGTGCAACACTAAAGAACAATGGAGAATTTTTGAAACAGCATGTAACATGGAAGAATCTGGAGGATATTGTGCTGAATTATATAATTCAGTCAGAAAATTAAAAATAATGTATTAATTCACTATTTTAAAAATATAAGTAATGATTTAAACTCAAAAATAAGTATTTTGTGATGTTACCAGGGATAGGAGAGGGAGGGATATGGAAAGAAAAATAGCTGATTAGATAACCCACTTGTGTTAACAATTAAAGAATAATAATTAAAAGACTAATTGTATTGGGGAAAATCTGCTTTCAGGGACCTCTTGAGAGTACTGAAAAGCAGCAGTATCAGTATAGAGACTAAGGTGCCCCAACCCAGGCCATAGTCCTATGCATCAGAGAGCTGGACAATGACTAAGGAAGAAAGAAGAAAAATTAATGCCTTCTTGAACATACATACCATGGACCTCCAAGAAAGCAAATAAGTCTGAGAAAGGGTTAAACCAAGTGTCTCCTTGGAGGCTAGGATTTTGAAGCTTCTTTTCACATACTTTGGACACGTGGCCAGGAGGGACCAGTCCTTGGAGAAGGACAGCATAGGAGAAGAAGACATTGGATGATATGGATTGATACAGTAACTGGGGCAATGGGGTAGGTGTGTCAGAATTAGTGAGACCGACTTGGACAGGGCAGGCTTCAGAGTTGCTGAACATAGGGTCGCTATGGATCATAGGTGACTAGATGGCACATAACAAAAAATGGCAATTAAAACATAAACAGATGAATAAACTAGCCTCTACTTTCTTCTAAAAGCTGAAATTCTGCCAACAAGTTCTCTCTTTGAAGAAAATACATGTTGCCCATTGGCAACATGCCTACATGTCCATTGGCATGACTTGACCTCTGCCTCCCAGAATGTACACATATGTAATGATGCCCTGCTATGATATGCCATGACCAAATAATTGTAAAAACATTAAAAGTGGAGCACAACACCCCTTCAATCCACCGCAGCCCTAATGTGACATAACTGGAGTTTCCCCAGTGTGTGACACGTCATACCTTTTACCTCACAAGACAGAAGGAGGAAGCCGAACAGACTACGACCTCACTACCATTGAGCCCTGGGACTGGAGCGAGTCTTTTGACCCTGCCATCGCTCAAGGATGCTCTTTGACTCCAGGAAGTCTCCATGAACCACAGGTCTACATGCTACAGGAAACAAGGACTTTCCTCCACAATTAACAGGAAGTGGGAGGAGCTAGGACCCTAGAGTTGGGTCCCTGAAATTAAGACTTCAGGCCTCATCTTTTTCTCCTCTGCCTCAAGCTCCTAATGGCAAAACCAAACCCTTGCTTGTAACACCGAGCAAGCTCTCAATATGTTTTTCTAGTGATCTGACATGGCTCAGTGCCCTGAGTCGTGTGGAGTCAGCACCAATCACCGCTGACAGGGCATTGTGTGACCACTGAGCAACTGCTGGTGAGAAGTTAGCAACACACCAGCACATTCACAGTGTGACATCACAGAAGGCAGGGTCCCAGACTATATGCCCTGAGACTCAAACTTGGCCTTATCATGAAGTGTCTTAGATGTGGACATATGTGGAGCTCTGAATTACTCACCATCACAAAAACATGAGAACAGTACGAATGTCCAATCATAACTGAATGGATTGAGAAATTGTAGCACATTCACACAATGGAATACTACGCAGCATTCAAGAACAATGATTTTTTTTTCCCCTTTGTACTTATTGTTTATTTATTTCACATAAAAATCCGCTGGTCAAGAACAATGATTTTTAAAAATACCTCATAACTTAGGAGAGACTGGAGACCATTATGCTGGGTAAACTCAGTCTCATAAGGACAAAACTGCAAAAGACCGTTATTATAAAAATAGAAGGATAATTAGGATAATTAGTAAAATGTGTATGGGGACCCAAGGTTGGAAAGGGTGGGAGCAGAGGAGTGAGGGTAGGCAGGGCGGAAATCACAGGTTCACAAAACTTGGTGGGTGGAGGGAGAAGGTAACAGAAATGAGAAAGATCCAACGGGGACCTGAGAAGACCAGAGACTGGTGGGCACAGTGCAATGGAAATTACTTTTATAAAGCACAACGTATGGGAATGATTGTATGAAACACAGCGGCAATGAAGGAACGTGTGAAACCCAATAGAAATTAATTTTTATGAAGATCGATATAAAATAAAATTTTTTAAACAGTATAAAATGAAAAATGTTTTAAAATCACAATTAAAAGAAAAAATCCCCATCCCTGTAATAAGTATGAAATACTTAACATTTATTTTCATACAAGACAGTATGAAAAGAAGGCAATCAAATGGATGCAATCTCCAACCTCCCTAAAATGTAGTTATGTTTCATTCAAAAAAAAAAAAAGCAAGTGATTTTTAAAATAAAACAACTGTGGTGCACACTTTCTGGGTCAGTCTCCCAGGAATCTTTCTTATGTTAATACCCAAAGCCAGAAAGCCCTCAGTTCTGACTCGGGGAAACTCGCCTTGGGGATTCTGAGGCTGTAAGTCTTTGGGGCTGGAGACCATCCGTCTCCGTCCTGCAGAGTGGATTTGAGCCAACCTTTCAGCAAGCAGAGCAAAACTGTGACGACAGAATCTCTTCACCTAAATGTCCCTAAGATGAAGGATGTGTCTACTCAGTTGGCTGTTATCACTGAAGACATAATGCTCGGGAAAGACAAGGGGAGCAATGATTTCAGAAACAGAAGAGGAGTTTCTGCGCGCTGTGAGAGAGCTGTCCACTGACCACAGCCCCGACCACGGACGAGCTCATGCTGTAGCAGTACAATCAGAGCTACCTGCTTCACCTGCGCTTATTGAGACTGTAAGAGAAAGGGAACTGTCTTGGAAGAGAATTCTCACCTGGAACAACTGAAGATAAGCATGAAATCCAGAGTTGTTTGTGTTTTAAGTACAATCCAAATTAAAGCCACAAGGTCTACTGAGAGTACTGCTTGTTGTTGTCATGTGCCATCAAGTTGCCCACGACTCATGGTGACCCTGTGTACAATGGCTCTGAACCCTGTCCTATCCTGAGCCAATCTTACTGACTCTGACATACCAAATCCCATTGCCTGGTTATCAATCCAACTCATCTGGGGTCTTCTTCTCCAGTGCTATCCTTCCACCCTTCCATGCGTGATGTCCCTCTGGGCCATGTGACCAATGTATATGAGACAGAGCTTCAAAATCCTTGCCTCCAAGGAGAAGCTTGGTTTCTCTCTCCAAGACAGACCTATTTGTTTTCCTGGAGGTCCATGGTATGTTCAATACTCTCCTCTAGCACCACAGTTCAAAGACATCAAATATGTCATCATTAGTCATTGTCCAGCTCTCTGTAATTGCAAAGACCATGACCTGGATTAGATGCAACTTAGTGCGCAATTAGTGACATCATTGCTCATTAGCATTTCGGAAAGGTTCCTGACAGCAGACCAAGACTGAGAGACCATATGTAATTTGTTAAATGATTGCCATCATGTGTGTTGTTGGTGCTGTTGTTAATCAGGTGCTTTGAGTAAACTCTAAGCCATAGGGACCTTTTGTATGACACAACAAAATGCTGCCCAGCCCAGAGAGACTTCACTGCCGTTGCCCTTCTTCAGCTCATTGTGACAGCTCTTGTGTTACTCCCTCTCCTTAAGGGTCCCCCTCTTCTCTTTTGATCCTCTAATACACCACACATGGTGTTCTTCTCCAGGGAGCAGGCCTTTTGTAAATATGCCCGAAGTACATGAGGTGGGACCTCGGCACCCTTGCTTCCCAGGACCAGTCTGCCAACACTCCTTCCAACTCTCCTGGCAGTCCACGGCAGAGTCAATGTTCTGTGCTAGTGACCTAATTCAAAGTCATCAATTCTTTTTCCATATTCCTTACTCATTGCTCAACTTTCACATGCACTTTGAGGCAGTTGAAAATATCATGACAAGGCCCACACGAAATTTAACATGAAGGTGGAAAATCTTCAACAATAACATTTGAGTTTCATTCTTGAGAAAATTCAAAAGCCAGAGTAACACTTACCTTTATACTATAGACAAAGGCAGGCCCAGTCCCTGTGTGGCAGGCTCACACCCCACTAATATTTGGTGTTATTTTGATCACAGAGATAAAACTTACATTACTGCTCCTTCCTGCCTCCCAAGCCCATTACACATTTATTACTTCCTACACCTGTGTCACTAAAGAGCAAGAGACGGCCTGCACTTCTGCTAAACAAACACCCAAAGTCATCATTTTATTGTTTCATTCCTTTGATTGCTTCCATTGCCTAATGGAAACTCAATCTCTCCCCTTAGACCCAATTTCTTCCTCAGTTGCATGTGCAAGAGAGAAATGTACAAAGAGAGAGGCAGAGAGAAATATAAATATACGGGGTTTTGTTGTTGTTCTTCTTATGTGCCATTGAGTCGCTTGCGACTTATAGCGACCCTATGTACAACAGCCCTAAACCCTGCTCTATCCTGTGCCAATCGCACTGCCTCTGACACACCCATCCCGATTACCCCAGTCACTGAATCAATCCACTCATAAGGGTCTTCCCCTTCTATGCCGTCCCTCCACCCTCCCAAGCATGATGTCCCTTTCCAAGGACCTCTTCCTCATTACAACATGTCCAAAGTATGTCAGATGGAGCCTCAGAATCCTTGCCTCCAAGGAGCAGCCTGGTCTAACCCTCTCCAGGATGAATCTGTTTGTTTTCTTGGCAGTCCAGGGTACATTCAATACTCTTCTCCAGCACCACAGCTCAAAGGCATACGGGGCTTTGTAGCAAAACAAATATTTAAGTAAAGTGACTGTGGATGATGAAGAGAATAAAGAATGGAACCAAATGTGTAAAATGTTGAGTGTACCACCATGACAATTGGAATAAAAAAATCATGAGTGGATGTTCTACTAGAAATCTAACCTCCCTCTTAGAAAGCAACGACAGCATACATTGTATATCAACCAAATCTTTTGATTGGTCAGAAACAGCACAATCCAGCTCAAAGATGGTAGCCAACTGACTGATGTGAAAATGTGTCACTTCCACAGGTCTGACAATAATCCCTTCTCCTCTACTACGATCCTGAAAAGCCCCCATATGCCTCTTCTGAGTCTCCTATTCCAGACTAAATCTCATTCAGTTACTAACTCTTCCCATTTCATTCCTCTCTCTGATACAACTGTCTCTTACAATTTCAGGTCTGAATGATTTTGAACTGGTTCTAAGTCTTGATGTAATACAGACATACAGACTAATATATTTTACATTCTATCAATATGCATGCATCTTTGATAAGATATACTGGGTGTGGTTGTGGTGGTGAGTGCTGTTAAGTCTGCCTCAGAACCACACTCTACATACAACAGAACAAAATACAGTCCGGTCCAGGGCTGTCTCCACAATCATGACTGAGCGCATCACGGCAGCTATCGTGTGAATCTATCTCACTAAAGGTCTTCCTCTTCCTCATAGTGAATATATCACATTCAACATCCTTCTGGTGTCCTCTGTTTTCAGCCAAGACCCATCTGCTCTCAGCAAGGATTCCTTCTCTCTTCATCCTGTTCTAAATAACGTTCGAAAAAAAAAAAATACAGTTCGAATTTCTGTTCTGTCAAGTCCACTGGAGATGTGCTGGTGAGCAGTGACTGTCCAGAAAGTGACACACCCACTCCCTGCACTTAGTTGGCACCAAATGACTCACAAGGGACTGGGAATTGGGTGCGATATGAGCAACACATCTGGGTCCCATGTTTGGGGGCTGGTCAGGTCTCACTCATTCACGGCTAAGTTCAGGGACTGCTGAGACCCTAGCAGAGTGGTAAGCCACGGACTGAGGAAAATGGGGGTATTATAATATGTAACTATATATGTATCGATCATATATACAAAATACAAAGAGAATGAAGCACTTACTAAAGAAGATAAAACGCTATAATCTTCAATATAGATTACAAATTTACTACAGCATTCAATATGAGCTAAATCTCAATTTCTAGAAAACACAAATCCTCCCTGCTGGACCTCCAAGTAGCATTACAACAGAGAAAAGATTGAAGCTGTCAACCAACTTCCTTTACCGAATTCACCATCAACAGACATGACAGCCATAGTCAAGAAATCAAAGACACATTGCACTGGGCAAATCTTCTGTAAAGGGTCTTTTTAAAGTGCTGAAGAGTGGGAATGTCAATTTAAGGGCTAAGATGCACCTAAACAAGCCATGGTGTTTTCAGCTTTGGATAATGAATAAGGAAGACAGAAGAAAAATTTATGCCTTTTAGTTGGGGTTTTGGCAAAGAGTGTTGGACCGAATTAACAAACAAATCAGTCCTAGAGGAAGTGCAACCTACTCTTTTTTTTATTAATTCTTTTTAAAACTATTTCACTTGTGATTTTAGTGAAAGTTTATTTTTCATTTTAAAAGTTGAATTTTCATTCATTGTTGCACATTTTCCTCCCTCACCCTCCCTACTTCCTCCCCCCATTCGCCGCCTTCTTTTATTTAGCATTCATTCACTGTTGCACAATTTCCTTCCTCCCCCTGTCCCAGTCCACTTTGTAATGCACCTCTTCTTCTGGGCTGTTGTCAAACATATAATGCCTAGTCACATATGCCTTTAAATTAGTTCTTTCCTTTATATATTCCAATGTAGTGTCCGTTATCTAGCCACTTTTTCCCTAGTTTCTCCTTAACCGCGAAGTCAGTCCTGCTTTGTATCAGTGGTATTTGTTCTTTTGTGGCTGAGAAATTTTACTCAGCATAATGTCCTCCCGGGTCACCCATGCTGTGTAATGTTTTACGCATCCGTGGTTTTTCAGTGCTGTGCAACATTCTGTTGTGTGAATATTCCATAGTTCTTCTAGCCATTCGTTTTTTGATGGACACTTGGTTTGCTTTCATCTCTTTGCTACTGTGAACAATGCAGCGATAAACATAGGTGTGCACACATCTGTTTGGGTGGGGGCTCTGGCTTCTTTAGGGGGTATTCCAGTAGTGGATTGCTGGGTCGAATGGTACAGACCATGTTACTCTTTAGAGGCAAGGATGGTGAAACTCTGTCACGTACTCTTAGGGCATGTTGTCAGGAGGAAGCTGTCCTTGGAAAACACATGCTCAGAAAGAGAGAGAGGGAACCTGGATGAGATGGATTGACACAATGACTTCAAAAATGGGCTTGATCACATCAGAGATGTGAGGATGGGGCAGGGAGGCGCAGGATTCTGATCTATTGTTCATACGCTTGCTGTGAGTCATAGTGTACCTGATGGCCCCAAATAACAACAAAGAGAAAGAGAACAGAGCTGATGCTATATGGTTTTTCATCCTTTTCCTGGATCCAGCACCTGGCCCTGAGCCCCTACAGTTTACTGACCTTAATTATCTGTATTTCTTATAAAAAAAATATTGTGCTGGTGGGGGGAGGGACGAAGGGGGCAATTGTGCCACAATGAATGAGTATTAAAAGTAACAAGTGAACTGGGGAAGGGAAAAGGGGCAATGTGCAACAATAAATGAATGAAAGTCTAACTTTTCTGTAAACTTTAGTTAAAATCACAATTAAAATAAAAAGTTTTATTTTTTTAATAAAGTAAAATGACAAGCTGCAGACCAAGGGAAGATATTTTTAATACAAATATTTCCAAAATGCCTCCAATTCAGAATATGTAAATAATCTCATAAAACAATAAAAAATGCAGATCACTGTATAAATATATATGGTGTAAATATATATGAATATATATAGTGTGTAGATATATAGTGTGTAGAGATATATATTGTGTGTATATATATTGTGTGTGTATAAATATATTGTGTATATATATATTGTGTGTATGTATATTGTGTGTATATATGTTGTGTGTGTATATATTGTATGTGTGTATATATATATTGTGTGTGTGTATATATATTTTTTGTGTGTATATATATATATAGTGTGTGTATATCTATTGTGTGAGTATATATCTATTGTGTGTATATATCTATTGTGTGTGTATATATACACATATATACATATAGATATATGTATATATGCATGTATACACATATATACACGTGTATATATACGTGTATATACATGTATGTGTGTGTATACACATATACATATACATATACACAGAGAGAGAGAGAGAGATTGCTTGATCTGCAGTAATTAAAACTGTGGTGGATCCAGTATCTTGAGGTCCCTCCCTCACCTCCACCCACCTTGATGCCTCCTGGTCCTTGTCTCAGGAATTGGCCTCACCATATCCCCAGAGCTGCCCTTGGGTCCCCATGAGCCCCACTCCAGGCTTAGGGCTCCTGGACACAGGTGAGTCTTGGCATATCCACCACTTTCCTCCTCTTAGGTCCACAGCAGCCTCCTCCTTCATCTCCCCAAACTCACCTGGCACAACCCATGGTGTCATATGGCCTTTTCTAACACAGTCTGACCATGCTACCTCATTTGCTATGCTCTGGTACTTCCCAGAGCCCTAGGGATGGCCCTGAAGACTCATCTGGCTGATGGACCCTGCATGACCTGACCCTTCCCTGTCTCCAGCCCACCACTCTGACTCAATCTTCCAGTCCTATAGCTCCTATTCCAGAATGGAACATGCCCCGAAGTTCTGGCTTGCATTTGTCTGTTGCCCTATTCCACCTCATGTCTCCCCCTACCTGGTAGACTAGCCTACCCACCCCAATCCACGTGTACAGCCACCCTGTATGTGCTCCCTATGGCCCTTACGTGGGGTCAGCAGTGTCTGTGTGGATGTCCACACATCAGGGGCATGCTATACCCACACAGTGTCTGCCCACTCTCCTCCAGCACCTGCCTCATTCTGTATGAAGTAGACTTCAGCCAACATGAGTCGAAGGGATGAAACAGTGCTGTGCTAAGACAGCAGATGGAGGAGACAGGAGAAGCGAGATACTCGGGGTGCAAGACGGTCCCAGACGGGACAGCGGCGGTTTGATGGGATGCACCCCAGCACATATCGGCATCACGAGTGGATTCGTCACCATGACCAAGAGTTCTTCTCAAGCTTTCCACAACTACTCATCCGATTTACTTCTAGTGAGGGGGGAAAGGCAATCATTCCAAATAGAGATGTTGGTGTGGTAGAAACACAGAAACAATTGTTTATATTCCTCATGTTATCTGCCCACAGTCCACAGCAAATTACAGATTCTAACAATCTTGATTGCATCCTATTCTTATCTCTTAAAAATAACTGATGTTAAAAAAAAAAAAATAACCGATGTTACTGTATCATTTGGAAAAATAGGACCGATTTTATTGACTTCTCTTCTCCCAGAGCACAGCATCCTAAAGATGAAATGGAGTCACACAAGATACACTGGACTTTATTTCTAATGAGAAAAAAGTGAAGCTTTACAAATTAAAACAAAAAAAAATGTAGGTCATATATAGCAGGATTACATCGGAATCATATTTTCAACAAGGACAATATTTAATTTGGGGATAAAGTGCTAATTGCAGTGATTGGTGAACAAGTGTAGTGATTATGAAGGACAGAATGACACCTTTCAGTAGGCCTAAATAAAAATTAATAGCAAAATGAATGTGGAAGTTCTTAGAAAAAAGATTCTTCTGAAGAATAACTTTGTTTTGAAGCTCTCACTTCTCTCAGGAAAGGAAATAGTCCCTAACCTTCTCACCAAGGTTAAGACCTGCCCTCTGCTCTCCAGCAGATGCCATCTCCTCGCCTGTTGGTCCCCAGGAGCAGGAAGCAGGGCAGGGACTCCGAAGGAATGATCACTGAGCCTCAGTGCCCAGGAAACCAGTGCCCTATTTTCTGCAACTCCTGGGGACAGGGGATCAGGGCCACTTCTCATATCTGAGATTCACAGTCCTTTACCCACACCTTGTGTTCCCGCTTCCTCCTAACATTTGCATGATAAGCAATTGTATCACATGGAGACTCGGCAGTGCTATGTTAGCTCACACCCCTTCTCAGTCCTCACCATCCTTTCACACGTCAGACCTCTCCCATTGTTGCGGCCACTGAGTGTCTTAAGGGCCTGTAATCTCAGTGCTCGCCATCCAGCACCCCAGCAAACGGTGTTCCGTGTGGTCCGTGGGACTGTCGTTGGCTGGTTGTTGCAAGGAGCTCACCAGTCCTTTCTTCCTAGTCTTCTTGGTCTGGAAGCTCGGCTGGAATCTGTCCACCATGGGTCCTCCTGGTATCTGAAATGCCAGTGACCTCACTGACCTATCATCCAACATAATGGCAGCACACAAGCCACTGAGATACAGCGAATCTGCTGGCAGCAAGCCTATGCCTTTGTTATTGATGATTCAGCAACTATCTCAAAAAGTGACATTCTCGGTACCAAGTAATTGGCACTGGGAGAAGCGGCCACTATGAGTGCTGCCAAAATCAAACCCAACCTGTTCCTGAGTCAATCCCAGCCCTCGGGTCCCTAAAACTGTAACTTCACAGTAGGAGACAGACCCTCTGCCCATCTTTCTCCATGGACTCAAGTCTCTGGCCTGTTGGTCAGCCAACGCGGAACATGCTGTGCCACCAGGCTCCTTTTAGACCTTAACCTCACCTAAATTTACATTTACAGACATGACCTCTAGTTGCGCATTACAACAAAAATAATGGGTTTTATTTGCAAGTTTTAAAAGAGTTCAGTATTTAATAGATTCTCTAATAATTAATGATCTTTTTCTTAATTCTGAAATACAAAAAAAGTGTCATATTTTTTTAGCCCAATCTCTCACAGAGGCCATGTCCCAGTCCTCCACGCACACCACATCTCAGGGTTTGGCCAGGACAGGGTGAGCCTGGGTACACAGGAGCTGCAGGACCCACTCTGCTTTCACCAATGGCTCAGCTTAGAAAACTCAGCCAATAACATCATCTTATGCGGGTGTTACTCACCCTTCCTCCGTCTCCAGGCCCATACTGAGGATCTGTTGGTTTCCGCAGGGCATGGTGGAGTTTGTATCCTCTTCCCTGGCAGCTTTGTCTCAGGTTCCCCTAATTCTGGAAGACAAGGAGGCTAGTCTGGACCCCAACAGGGACAGAGATGCCCTCCAACTGTCCTAACCTTCCTGGTCCCAGCACAAGGGGCACCATCCAGCACTCAGCATGGAGCAGGTATTTGGTGCAGGTATGGACACAGGTTGTCCACACAAAGGCTGCCCCTTTCAGTCTCTATCTGCCTGACCTTGGCTAAGGTGCATCCCCTGCCCCTCCCAAGCACCAGGACCACCATCTCCCTGCAGACCTCTCCCTTCTATATCCATCATGCAGTGACTCACTGTAGGGGCAGGGGGAGGTAGCCCCACTCCCCTGTAAGGGTAGAAGGTAATGTGCCTACCATCACACTGGGGAAGATAGTCTTGAGCATTCAACAGAAAGGGCTGTTGAAGGACTACACACCTTTAGAGGTAGAGAACAGTCCCATAGAAAGAAGACTTTCACCTTGACAGAAGTCCCTTGCTGAGGAACTACCACTGCTCCAGTCCTGCTCCCAACACCCTCCTCACCGAGCAGATGTCTGTCCACGTGAGCCCTGGAGGGCAGTCCTGCTATGGTGTCAGTAATGTCAACATCCTGTTGGATCACCTTTTCAGTAATGAGACAAATATGGGTCTCTTCCAGCCACTTGACCAGGTAGTTGTCTTCCAAATTTCTTGGCATAAGCTAGTGTGTACATCCAGGGCTGTATCTGTTAAAACATGTCTATTGGAATTCCATAAATTCCTGGGATCTTATCTTTTGCCAATGTCTCCAGTGCAACTTGAACTTCTTCCTTCATTGCCATTGGTTCTTGGTCATATACTGCTTTCTGAAATGATTGTATGTCAGCCAATTATTTTTGGGACAGTGACTCTGTGTATTCCTTCCATCTTGTCTTGCTTCCTCCATTATTCAAGATTTTGTCCTTAGAATCCTTCAATATTGCAGCTCGAGGACTGAATTTGTTCTTCAGAACTTTCAACTTGAGAAATGTTGAGTCTTTTGTTCCCTTTTGGTTTCCTAACTCCAGCTTTTTTCACATTTTGTTGTAATGTTTTGTTTTATCTTCTCGAGCTGCCCTTTGAAATCTTCTGTTCAATTCTCATGCTTCAGAAAATCTTTCCTTTGTTTTAGTCTCTCTACATTCTAGTGCAAGTTTCAATTTTCTCTGACAGCCATTTAGGTCTTTTCTTTCTCATCTGTCTTTGCAATGACATCTTGCTTTTTTTCATGGATATTATCCTTGACATCATTCCACAACTTATCTGGTCTTCTATGATTAATTCTCAATGTGTCAAATCTATTCTTGAGATAAATTTTTAATTCAAGTGGGACAAAGTCGTATTCTGGTCCTTCTGAACTTGTTTTAACTTTGTTGTTGTTGTTAAGTGCCGTTGAGTCACAGGCAACTCATAGTGACCCTATGAAGGAGAGTCCTCGACACTTGGGTGTCTCTCATCCTCTCTCCAGGTTCATAGGGTTCCGCAAGCCATTATGAAAGTGGATGCCACTCCTCCTTCCAAGCTTGTTTTAACTTTATCCAGCTTAAATTTTGATTTACACTTAACTGATGCCCTGCGCCCGAGTCAGCACCTGGTCTGGTTTTCACATGGATATTGAACATCTCCATCAACTCTTTCCACAGGTGTAATGAATCTGACCCCTGCATAGTCTACTTGGTGAGGCCCATATGAATAGTCACCATTTATGGTTTTCTTTGTTTTTTAAAAAGTGGTTCTTCTCAAGGAATAAATTTTTAATTGTACAAAATTCTACCATTCAATCAGCTTTATTTCTGTCACTAAGTCTTTATTTTCCAACTACCAGGCCAACTTTTGTATGTATTTTTTCTTTTTTATCTAAATAAAGTTTTTATTTTATACTGGTTTATTTACAAAGTTTATATACATTGTTTTTCACACTGGATATTTCCCATTTCCTTTACCTCTCTGAGTGGCGACCAAAGTGAAGTCAATGCCATCTATAAACAGCAGCAACGACTAGGTGAACAACCATGACGTCATTCTTTATAAGAGGCTCCAAAGTGGGGAGCCCTTCTGTGGTTGTCCCTATGAGGTGAGTCAGTTGGTATTCTCGGTCTCTGTTGGCCAGTCTCTGGATATAGTCTGCCCCAGGGGGACACGGAGGACTGGGTCCAGTGGTGAGCTCTCAACACCACCACCCTGCCAGCTGGGGAACCCAGAAAGGAGGCCACTGTCACTCTACGCAGAGCCCTCTTCTGCCTAAGCTTCATGCAGCTTTGCAGTCTTTGAGCTGTGAGCTAGCCACAGATTCACACACACACACACACACACACACACACACACTGCTGAAATCATCTTCCAGTGTAGTTCCCAGACATCCCCCTCAGTTCAGCTCAATGGTCCTTGTCACTGGTGCTTCCCGAGGCCCCTCCTCCTTGAAGTTCAAGTCACTTTTGCTCCATGACAAAGAACACTGATTGGTTAGATTTCTTTGCAAATTGTTTTCAGTCAAATTAATGGAGAATGAAAGTACAAAACTTTATCTTCTTCTTTTAATGTGATATTTTATGTACAAAATTATGTTATAATAAAAAATTCTCTGTGCTCTATAAAACAACTGATTTAAAGCTTAGGAAGAAATATCTCTGCTTCGTGGCTAACACCAGCTGCTAAAGGGCAGTAAAACGTTTATACACATAGAAACACAAATCAGAATCACCCAATCCTGCAAAAATATTCCTTGATATCTGTTTGTCATTTCTATAGAAAGAATGAAGTGTGGAAACATATAGTGCCTGAACAGGTGGGTGGTTTTCACCCCAAGATTATTTTTTTTATTTCCATGTCACTTCTGAATTGGCAGTATCATTGATAATTTTTTTTTCAGCTTTCTTTGAAACTTTACTTTCTCTACTTAATTATATGGATTTGGGCTGGCACTTTATGTGATCCTTTCAAATAGATTGATACCTAGTTTTGAATCCCCACAGAATAGTGTTAAGCGGACAAGAGTCAATTGTGACATCACTGAGGTGTGATTAATTCATTTAAAATTATCATTTACCTGGATGGTAGTTGACAGACATTATCCCAAAGGTATAAGGAGACATTGGGGAAAAAAGAACTTATGAACACAAGTAGAGAATACATACACATAGCCCTTGGAATATATCCCAACATAAAGAGTCCATCTCAAAGGACAGTTTAAACCTAGCTTTACACATGTAAGCATGGAATGGTAGGAGCAATCTCGGGGTTCATAATTCCTACAATAAGACTGAATAAATTCTTTAAAAGGGGTTGAATTTGGGGAGGCAGTGTTCCTTATAGGAAAATTCCCACTAATAAATACAGAAGGAAAGAGAGATATAAAAACTCCCACTGGAGCACAATAGTGAAAATCACAGTAATATGGTCTGTCTGGGATGCTAAAACTCATGTGCAAACGTTTAAGGGGAAATGGGATGTTTTTATGTCCAAGTATTGTACCCCTCTCCAAGATGTTTCACTGTAAGGGGAAAGATAGAATATTCACTGCAGCAAAGCCCGCAGACACAGCCGACACCCAATGATCAAGACCAACATGCTTAGTGAAGAAACATGGGTATCACATACCTCCAATGTGAAGATAAGACACCCAGTCCACAATTTCCCTGCCAAATACATACCCTTCAACCTCATCTAGAAACAGCATCAGATACACAAACAGAGAGCCATCGATGGAAGAGCCATAACCAACTGGAGGGACATGACCGTTAAATGTAATGTGGGACCAGGGACAGAAAGAGGAAAAACTTGTCATGCTATTATCTGCCTTGCAGACTTGGCTTGGATTTCACTTTTCCCCAGCTCAGTGGAAACAGTCCTGAAACCTGACCCATGTCTATCGGTTAGTGAACAGCTTGATAGCAGTGTTAATGTCTTATCTTCCATGCTGCCTATGGTTAGGGAGAACCAGGTAATTAATTTTAATTTTTAACATTAGGGAGAGCAGGGAGATGACACAAGGGAATATCTTATAAATGTATGTGACTTTTCTGTAAATCTAAAATTCTTCCATTATTACAGAAAAGAAAGCCACCAGAATGCCGTGCTGCCATTTCTGCCGACTTCCTCCTACTCCCGTCTGTGTGATTTCAGGGGCATCCTTGCAGCACTTTATCCTGAACAAAAGGCCTTGCCGATGGTATAAAGAGACTGCCAAATACAGCCATAAAGGCACGAGCAGGAGAGGACAAAATTGGTGAATAGGACCTTCTAAATATTACATCCTTTTGCTCATCAAAAACTTTTTCCAGTAGGATGAAAAGAAAATCTATTGACTGGAGAAAAACATTTGAAAATACCAGCTCAGTCTCCCATAACAAAAGTTAACAAGATCCTCCTGCATGGTCTCTAGAAGAAAAAGACTGATAACCCAATTAAAAAATGAACAAAAAAGCATGAAAAGACTCACAGAGGAAGACATTCGGATGGCCAATAGACACATGAAGAAACGTTCGAAATCACTGGCAATAAGAAAGATGCAAATCAAAACCACGATGAAATACCGTCTCATCACAGTAACAGTGACAAAGTTTAACAGGACAGCAGGCAATAAATGTTGGAGAGGATGGTAGGATGGCACTGTTGGTAGGATTGTAAAATGGTGAAACTACTCCAGAAGGCAGTGTGAAATTTCCTCAAATGCTGGACATGGAAACTCTATACAACACAGCTATCAGACTATAACCCAAGGAAATTAAAACTAGACAAATGGAGATGTGTACAGCTATGTTCATAACAGTGTTATTCACCATCGTGAGAACAAGGAAACAGCCCAGATGTCCAACCACAGTAGAATGGACTGAGAAGTTATGGTCCATTCACACTACGGAATAGTGCACACTCTCTGGAGCAACAATTTTGGAAAATATTGCATAACTTGTGAGAGACTGGAGAGCATTATGTTGAGTGAACTAACTCAGTCTCATAAGGACAAATACTGCCTAAGACCACTATTGTGAAAACAGGAGGATAGCTAGTAAATGGGGGTGGGGGGGTCGCAAGGGGGAAGCATGTAAGCAGAGGGACAAGAGTGGGCTGAGGGGAGATCACAGGGTCACACAATTTGGTGGATAGAGGAAGGGGGTAAAGGATGTGGGAAAGATAGGGGGAATCTGAAAAGATGAGGTAATAGTAGGTACAGTTCAATGGTGATTAATTTTACAGAACAGATTGAATGGGACTGAAAGCATGAAGCACAATGTGAATGAAGAAGAGTGTAAAATAGATTTATCATTTTTATAATATCAAATAACTTTAAAAAAAAAAAGAGGATGGGACAATGAGGAGCAGGACTGGTGGGCAGGCTGCAAGCAGAAGCTCCAGGAGTCTCTGGTTTCTGGGGTCGCTGGCTGCCAAGGTGACAGTGGAGGCCCAGGCTGCTGGCCTTCATTCCAACAAAGTCTTCTTCCCCTGCCCCACTGTCCAGAGTGCTGGCCATCTTGACACCAGATGGTTGTCATGTAAACCAGCAGAGAGGTAAATGGATATTAACATTGATGGAAACAGGATTGGGCAGAGCAGAACAGAAGCATGCCGTCAGCACCTGGGCCGTCTGAGCCAAACCTTCTTCCCAATGGGAAGCCAAGTGGCACATGTGCGAGGTGCCTTCACACCACGGGGAAAGGCAAGGACGTCCCTTCTGAAACAAGGCTGCAGGGAAGAAATGTCTGAAGGGTGACTGGAAAGGACATGTGTCCTTGCAGAAGGTGGACTGGGGACAAGACAAAAACCTGGAGGGTCTCGGGGTGCAGTCGGGGTGCTGAGTAAATGGTGCCTGACCCTGGGTTTTGCACATGGTCCTTGTGGTTTCCTGTGGGTGCACAGTTCTACAGAATACGGAGGCAGGAGGGTGGGGAACAATGGGATTTTATTTTTTAAAATTTTTTTATTTTATTATTTTTTTGTGTGTGTACCGTCCAATCGGATCTGACAGGTACAGGAGGAGAATGCCCCCTCCTTCTCCAGCAGAGCATCTGGTGGATTTGAACCGCGTACCTCTGGGATTGCAGTGCACCTTCTTGCCACTAGGCCACCGGAGCTCCCTGAGGTTTCATTTTTACAGTCTATTGATGATGTGAAGGAACCTTGGCAGTATCATGGGTTTCAAGGCCAGAGATTTGAACCCAACAGCTGCCTGGAGCAAGAGTGGTATCTCATCAGTTTCCACAAGGATTGCAGACTTGGAAACTCCATGGCAGTTCAGTCTGTCCTGCAGGGCTGGAGCCAGACTGACTCAGTGGCAGTAGGTGAGTTGTGAGAAGATTATTAGATTTCTTGACAAACTTCAGAAACAATTCTTCATTTTCCAAAACCGTTTCCATCATTGCTAAGAAGTTGAAGGCTGTGTGGAGCAGCCTGGACCTTCTGTGCTGATGATGCAGACTTCTCTGCAGGCTTGTGTGCCATCAGCACTCGCACGTGCCGCTGGGTCCTTCTCCTGGGACAAGACAAAAACCTTCTTACAATATGATAGCAAGTCAAAGGATGGGCCTCCTACCCAACCTGTCCTAGACACCACACACACCTCCCCTGAGTGTTAATACGAGTCCCACATACAGACAGCCTCTAGTGTCCAGACTCCTGGAGGAGTCCCAGCACAGGTGGCGGTGTATCAGACAGATGTGAAAGACAGCTGTGAGCACCCAGGAGCTGGTTGGATGAGAACACTGCTGATGAGAGTAGGTTGGAGCACACAGGAACAGGGTGCATGGGAGCACCCAGGAGCAGGGCAGATGGGAGAATCCGTCAGCAGGGTAGATGGGAGCACCCACAAACCGGGAAGCCTTGTAATGTCACTGACTTGTGGGCCCCACAAACTGCTCCCTTAGCCAAGGACACCGCATCACAGAGCCTCTCAGGATCTGCCTCGGCACTTTCGGATTCCCTTATCACCATTACAGCCAGTTTATTGATTGGGGCACTGAAGACTGAGGGCCTGGGTCCTCAAAGCCTCTGGAAGCAGATGGGAAGTATGTTTCATGATCTGGGACCAAGTCTTATCGCTTCACAGAAGGCCACTTTCAGCCTACCCCGATCCAGAGCAGAGAGCTTAGAGAACACCAAGGTCACTGTTGTCCAACAATGTCTGTTTCCTCATACCCTTGAAACTGACAGGACTAGGGAGGAACTGCCCACACTGACTGGCATGCTGCCCCCTAGGTGACAGGCCAGGGGTGATTTTGTTTTCAAGGCTGGTTGTCTTTCTGTGAGTATAGGTGTGGAAGAGGGTCCAGTTTAAGTCACTGTTCACAGTGTGTTCTCCACACAGACCATCACAGCAGGAACAGAGGCATGAAAACGACAGATGTACCTGTGGGCATGGCCCCTAGAGGGTAGAGAGGGAGATGAAGCCGTCACACCTGAGAGGCCACACTCTTTATCTGCTCCTCATTCCCGTCTGGCTCACTGGCCCACCCCCACCCCTGCACACAGCAGCCTGTGTCTTCAGGAGCAGGGTGGACAGTTCCACAGCGTGCCCCGAGTGCACTGTGTTGTTGGGTACCATTGTGTTAGAATGGACTCATAGCTGACCCTCCAGGAGGTTTTCAGAGGCAGTGAATAACACAAGAGATTGCCCGTCTTTCTCCCACAGAGCAGCTGGTGGATTTAATCCACACGCCTTTCCATTGTCGGCACAGCTCCTTGACACTCAGCTACCATCAAGTCAGCTCCTACTCACAGCACCCCCAAATACACGGAAAGAAAGCCTGCGGTCCCTGCACTGTCCTCACACTCTGCTGGGCCTGAGCGCGCTGTGGCAGCCACTTCGTCCACCGTGCTCTGGAGGGGATTTTCTCCTTGGTCCTCTCCTTTTCCTAGACGATGTCCTTCGCCAGGAGCTGGCCTTCCTGATCCCATGCCCAAAGTACACAATTCAAAGTCTTGCTAGTCTCCCTTCTAAGAAGCCCTGTGACCATCCAGGTTGGGGTGCTCTTCTGTCACGGTGTACATCCATCATCTTCACAACAGGGCAATTCAAAAGTCTTCCTGCTTCAAACTTCACGTGCATATGAGACAACTGAAAATACCATGGCTTAGGTCAGGCGGCCCAAGGTCCTGAGTCACATAGAACACATTACAGAGGCTGCCCGCTCGGACAGCATGAGCCATGCAGAGCTGCAGCCCCGAGGCTGCCTGTCTGCACGCACACGGAGGTCTGTGTGTTTGTCGGGTGCTGGCGTTTATTCTCCTCAGCGTATCAGATTAATTTTACTGCAGTTGAAAATCATGCAAATATAGTTTCGAAAGCAGCATTTAGTTCTTTATTGCTCTTGCATACAACACAAATAGTACCTCCAGAACGAATGCTGTTAGTGTTTTAGTGTTCTCCCGCTGTACAGTACATCACAATGTTCATTTTCTACACCACTTTATTCCTTCTGTAGACCGTATTTTACAGCAGAGGAAACAAACTGCTTGTAATTACACTGCGCGCTGGGGCAAACGAAGTAAACATGCATTTGTAGTACTGCGGCTGCTACGGCGTGAAGCAAAGGGCCCCTGTCAAGGTCAGTGCCGGAGGTCTGTGCTGGCCCAGGGATACAAAAGCAGAGAAGCGGAGATGGTCTGTCTGGGACAATGGTGCTGGGCTCCTGAAAAGAGCACTCTGACATTGACCAGCCTGCATTTTGTGGGTTTTAGTCCTCTTCTGGGAGATGAATGCCAATCACCATCCTGGAGTAAATGACCAGCCTCAGGGACCCCGTAGTGCCCACATGTTAACAGGAAATAAGGACATACAACATCTCGGGTCAGGCACTCCCTGGTCCTCGCATAGTTTACACTTTGCAGATGCAGCTATCCCTGTGACAACAAGAGGACAGGCAGTGTCTGCTTGTACATGGAAGTCTGTGTGTTTGTCTGGAGGTGGTGTTTAGTAACTAACCAGCCACTGGTAGTGGCCATGAGGTCACGGGGAGGTGGGTCACCAGAAGACACGCCTGCTGACCTCTCCATCTCACCCCTCAGCAGCGGAACCACAGTCGACAGCACTCGTGATGAGGCTCTCCTAAACTTGAGCCGTGTGATGGAAAGGGGTGCCCTGCGACCCAAAAATGTTACTTCAAGTGACAACAGAACATCGTTGAGCACAACAGCGAGGCCACACCTGTGGTGGGGGTTCACTGGGAACACAGTGGCTGCAGCCATGGACCAGCAGATGGCTCATCTCACCTCTCACCAGGTGCAAAGTCAGGTAAACGCAACAGCCTTAACAGAACCCAGACCCTCTGACCTTTAGTGCTTCCCCCTTGTGACGACCCTCCAGCGGGCTTCTAAGCCTGGATGGAGATCTTTGTGGGAACAGACTGTCTCTCTCTTGGGGCACCTGGTAAATTCAAACTTCCAACTTTTTGGTCAGCAGCCTGACACCTTGCAGTGGAGGGGTCTTTCATGCTGTGTGCTCCTCCCTAAATCCATGCAAACCTGCCAGGCCAGCATCGCTCTGCTACCTGCAGGCAACGGGACCCTCCAGTCTCTGAAAGGTGATGCTCACACCAAAGTCTGTTCCTGCCACCTGCACGCAGCTCTTCCCCTCAGCTTTCTGCAATCGCCAGGCAGACGGATGGTGGCCTTCCTCCCGCAGACTGCCCGCCCACAAGGCCCCCCCAGCTTCCATGTGAACACACCGAGGGGTCTGTTTTCTGGGTGAGGACTAAGAAGCGGTGCCTAAAAGGGACAGCGCTGTAGCAGACCTTCTCCTAACTGCTGACGAGAGACATACTTGCTCCTCTACGTGACACTAGACTTTCAGCTTCAGTTTTTCAGAGTCACAGGACCACTATTTGGAGCACTAAGGACTTGAAGGAAACAAAAGAAGTTCATTCCTCGGGCTACCTCAAACCCTCAAACTCCTGGGAAAGACAGATTCTGGCGTCATCCTCTGCAGCACCAGATGCAACGCCACATGGGGCGTTCTAACTCATCTCCTCACCTTGGCTGCCTGTTCAGAGTCATGAAGACCACATGGGCACAGAAAGGATCATCATAGTTAGATGACCCTTTCAAGGACCTGAAGCAAGGAGATGTCCACAGACAGGTGGCCAGCACGGAGGACTTCCCTCCAAGTATCAGCTGCTTCAAGAGCGGGCGGTCCAGAGTGGATTCCATAGCCTGCAGTCCTCACACCACTCAGGACCAGCCTGTATCCCTCGCATCACCCAGGACCAGCCTGCATCTCTCACATCATGCAAGACTCATATCCACTCTCAGACAAAATGCAGAAATTTCCACCCTAAACAAATACTTAATTCAGCTATATACAAAACATCACAGTATGATTTCTGAGATAAAACTTCATAAATAAGAACTCAGATAATGATGTTGTTGTTGTTGTTGTTGTTGTTGTTGTGCACTGTCAAGTGGGATATAATGCACAGTGGTGACTCTATGAGCAATGGCTCTGAGCCCCGCCCTGCTCTCAGCAACCTCACTGTCTCCAACACACATGACCCTATTGCCATAGTCACTGCATTGATCCACCTCATCCAGGGTCTTCCTGTCCTGTACTCACCCTCACTCCTTCCAAACATGATATCCTTTTCCAAGGACTAGTCCCTCATGGCAACATTCCTAAAGTGTGTGAGATGGGCTTTCAAAATCCTTTTCTCCAAAGAGCAAGCAACCTGGTTTCACCCTCCCCCAGACAGACCTGTTTGGTCTCTTGGGACTTTGATGCTCTTCTCCAGCAACCACAGCTCAAGGCGTGGATTCGTCTTCTGCCAGCCTTAGTCATTGTTTCAGATGCACAGTAAGCAATTGAGAAGACCTTGGCTTGGATCGGGGGCACGTGAGTCTCTAGACTGATGCCGCTGCTGTTTAACACTCTGGAGAGGTGGAAGGGGCTTTGAAGGCTACAGTCCTTGAGTTTTTGCAGTAAATCCTTCAAGTCCTCCTGAGTTTTGGTGAACAAAGTGACGTCATCTACATAAGGTAGATTTACATAGGGTAAATCAACCCTACCTGAGTATGAACACACACAAACACACATGTGCACACCCCTACACAGACATATACAGGCACATATGTGCACACTTGCACCCCTTTTTCTCAAATTGACCCAAGCGATGGTCTTGGGGTGAGAAATATTTCATGCACAATCTTACTTTTAAATAGCAAGGGGGCAGGGAGACCTGGGTAGTAATACTTGCAAGTCATGGTCCACACAATATGATTTTATAATTACTACCCTGCAGAGTGTGGGGGCTCTGTAAGCTTAGTGGGTAAGGAGCTGTGCTGTCACCTCAAAGGGACACTGTTTAAATCCACCAGCGGCTCTATGGAAGAAAGACAGGTAATCTCCTCCCACGTAAGTTACAGCCTCTGAAAACCCACTGAAGAGTCAGCCATCAGGCAATTCTGACTTGATGGCACACAACAAAAACAACAACAACCCTGCAGAATCAAGGGACTCTGCTGCCGGAATCCATGAGGAGCTATGCTGCTCACTCGAAGACTCCACCTCCCGGGACTCCAATCAAGCCGCTGCCAAGTAGGAGAAAGAGGGATAGTCTCCTCTCACATGGTTCACAACCGCGGGAACCCAAGGGAGTGTCAGCAAAGGGCTGGTTCCAAGTTGATGACAAGGAGGCTTTTAATCCGACAGGATGAATTCTGATCTAATGCTGAGTCCAATGTATTAACATACCTGAGTCCTTTACCACCAGGCTTCCCAGAAACCTCAAGCCACACAGGTGTTCTGTGACTAAAGCAGTGGGACTGGAGGATTGGAGAGGATAAGACCGCAGGGTGCTGCTGGCACAAGAGAGGATCTGGACCAAAAGCAGGTGGTATTTCAGTAATGTCACTAGAGCTGTGTAGAACGGAAGCTGCCTGCATCCTAGACCTGTCTTTGGGTAAACTGACCAGTGTGGTAGCTGCCATGAGAGGCTTTAAACTAGTCCTGCTCTCTCTGTTTGTCTCTCTGTGTATCTCTCTGTGTCTGTCTCTCTCTTACTCTCTCTCCCCCTGTCTGTCTCTGCCTTTATTT
>NW_006399957.1:1046638-1078536 GCF_000299155.1 Elephantulus edwardii | reverse complement strand
CAAAGAACCAACTCCTAGTTTTGTTGATAGTTTCAATTGTTTTTCTGTTTTCTATTTCATTTATTTCTGCTCTTGTTTTTATAATTTCAGTTTTCTTAAAGGGTGTCGGGTTTTCTTGCTGTTCTTTTTCAATTTGCTGGAGATATTGGGTTAGAGAGTCAATAGTCTGTTTTTCCTGTCTCTGCCTTTAACTTACTCTCTCTGTCTCTCTCTCTCACTCTCTGTCTGTCTGCCTGTGTGTGTATGTGTGTGTGTGTGTGAGAGAGAGAGAGAGAGAGAGAGAGTTCATTTGTTTGTATTTGTTTGTGTTTGTTTGGGTGCTTTTGGTTTTCATATTTTCCTTATCAAGTCAGTTTTTTGTTCCCGATATTTTAAAATATATCTACCAGATGAGGATCACTTCAGGATTCTATTAATAAGAGAATATTCCAAAAATTCATACTAACAAAAATGCACCAACCCCAGCATGCTCTTCACAGAGCAGCAGTGTTGGCAATGACCCTGGTGGCCATCTGCACAGACACTGCATTACAGATGAATAATGAGGCCAAGCCCATGTGATCCAACAACCTCAGCGCTGCTTCTCTCCTTCTCTTGGCGTAATATGTTTAAGTTGAGCACGGGGACAGAATTGCGCTTTCTCTAGTGCAGAGCATCAATGCCACCAAACATCACTCACTTTACAGCATCTCAGTAAACTCCAACAAGACTTCTCCAGTTGAGACCATGATCAAAACAAAAACCATCACAAACATGGACAAATGTCCCTCTCTGCTTCCTTGTGAGATAAACAGGGCCTGGTTGCAGTTCACCCAGGGAATCATAACCAAGGCTGCTCCCCACCAGCGTTTGGTGTGGTGATTTGATGGGCCAGCTCGCTGTATCCAGTAAACAGCAGGGGAGGAAAAGAGCCTGATGGGAATGGACACTCACAGTCCCAAGATGATGTCTCTCAGCAGTCCCACAGAGGAGGACATTCCTCATGTGGCTTCATGTATGTCTTCTATGGGGACCCTGAGGCCTTTTCCATATGTGGTGCCCACCTCTGTCTCTTGAAAGGGTCTGGACACTTGGAGTTCTGCGAAGATAGGCATCTCCCAAAGCAGCCACACACAGCAACATCCATCACGTGGTGTCTGCCTCTGTCCTCTGTCTGGACACACATGCATGTCCCTCACATGATGCTCACCTCTGTTCTCCAACAAGGATTCACAAACAGTGCTGAGGATAAGCACTGATAATGATAATAAAAACGAAAAGGGACAAGGAAAGATGATTACATAGAAAAACAAACCAGAGAACAGGCGAGTAAGAGCAACCCCTTGGCAAAAGGGCTCGATCCTGTCAAACGCTTTTAGTCATCAGGTCCTCTTTCAGAAGCAAGTTCCCTGAGCAAACGCCAATTCCAGCATGGCATTTAAATCTGATTTACACACAACTTCCCCACAAGGTCAAGTGTGGGAAGCGGGAGGCATGTGCTCATGCTGGGTATTACGCCCTGGGTCCTGACCTGTCCAGAGGCAGTAGCCTTGGAAGGGCTGTCTATTTGAACTCTGTGACCCAGCAAAGCTACCCGGGAAAATGAGCAGTCCCAGGAGACAGAAGCCATATGTGACAAGAGGAGGGCTGGAAGTAGCAGGTCCTGTACTTCCGAATGTGGCCAGTGGATCAGACCATGCCTAGAGCCAGACTAAGCCTGCAGGCTCACTCAGTTCACTCCCTTCCTTTAGAAGGAAGCTTGTGTGTGTCCATGGGGATCTTGAGGAGGCCTGTGCGTGTGTCCAGGGAATCTGAGAGGCAGAGTGACAGTTGTGAAGGTCTCATCTCGAGGGCTTGTCACCACTGGCTCACATGTCCAAGCAAAGCAAAGACAGCTGGAGTCTCTTCCGGGCCTGGTGAGGTGCAATGCACTACAGACGTGGTGCTGAATGAGTCAGTATCACTGTTCCACCCTAGGCTTAGTGGCTACCACAGACACACGAAGTCACCGCAGGATGAGGTATCCTACCTAGGACAACGAACAACGATGACCAAAGATGGCAGGGCACTTTGACAGTCAGTCACAGGGGAGAGTGACTTAGGCCATGCCAGACAAAGATGCTCAAAGATCTTGCAACAATCCATGGTGAAACTTCATTGTACATCACAACATTGTGCACACAGGCCACACACCTATGCTTTGTGGCAGCAAAATTTCTATATGCTAATGCATCCCCTCTGAAGAGAGAAAAAGAAGAAATAACACATTTGAACAGTGTTGTCAGAGAAAATTGACTATATCATAGATTTCCAAAGGAGCAAACAAAGCAATCTTAGAAGAAGCACAACCAGAATATTCTGCAGAATTAAATAAAAAGAGACTTCCCCTTGCTCAAGCACAGTAGGGTTTCCTTGGTGCTAGAGTGCAAGTGATACTGAAAGGGGTAGGTGTTTTCTCTTTTTCAGAAAGTGTCTCAAATCTTCTTCACTCTGTACATGCAAAATTGTGTCATCTGCATAAAAAAAGGTTGTTGATGAGTCTTCCTCCACTCCTGATGTCACATTCTTCTTCACATGAAGATTTAGAGCCAAGAAAAAGGGAGGGGGATCATATGAGAAGGAGTTGACTCTGTGGCAGGGGGCTTGAGTTTGTTTACTTTGAATATCATCAGGCAAAGCCAATGGTTAGAGAAAGACATCATGTCAGTAAAATAAAGGGTCAGTAAAAGTTAGGAAGACCCTTCATGAGATAGGCTAACACAATGGCCCCAACAAAGAGTTCAAACTAACCAACTATCAAGACCAGTAACATTTGCTTCTGTTTTACATGAACCATCATGGATTGAAACTGACAACAGCAATGCTAATCTGCATGACAATTCCAAGTACCAGTTGTAACTACGTCCACAATTAAAACTAAGAAGATCTGTATCTTAGGTGACAGGACTAAAGAAGTAACCCAACCAAAACCATAACCCAGTTCATTTGGTCACTAAGCCAGTTCCACATTCTACCCAGGATCTGATCTTCCTACAATGTGTTCTTGTTAAGATTTGTTGTTGTGTACTATTGAGTTGGAATGGACTCATAGCCCATCTTTCTCCCACGCAGCAGCTGGTGGATTTGATTTGTGTGCCTTTCGGAAGGCAGCACAGCTCCTTCCCACCAGGCCATGAGAGCTGGAAGCTGACAGAGCCCTGAAAACCTGACGATGTGTTACCGCAACTTGAACTAAACCTTCTGCAGTAGCGTCAGGTTTTGGTTTGGGTCTATTAAAGAAAGAGCTTCCGTGAGGCAGCAATTAAAGACATAGCAGATGGTCAAGAGGTCAACAAGATGAAGGCATTTGCTGCTGTGAATCTTTTCAGCCTGGAAAACCTTGTGGGATGGTCCTGCTTTGTCTAACATATTCGCCAAAGGCTAGAATCCATCCAGCGGGATTACGTTGTTTGGGAGTATCCTTAGAGCACCCGCAGATCAGACGACAGCTTTCTACTAGAGGGGTCTGACGCCTGTGCTTGGAAGCCATCCTCTCCTTCTGAGGCCCCTCTCACTTCAGACTGTCCATTCCCTGCGGCACGAGGCTCAGAAATGGCAGAATTGGCAGGCCACAAGATCCTGGCCAAGTCCCTCACCCCTCAGGACCAGGGTCTCTGATTTGAAGACTTACGGACTGCATGGCTCATGAAGGTGTAAGGGGGTTAAGATATGAAGCCCAGGCCTTAGTGCTGTGGTCACACTACCTTGGTATCTATGGCAGCCAGCCGTGGAGAGGACTGAGTTAATGTCTAGGCCCCTGGGCACCCTGATGTCAAACAGTCCAGGCTTCCTTAATGTGTCTGCCCAGACAGCATTTACATGTATTTACATTCCCTCCTTAATGAAGGGCTTCTAGCAAAGGACAGAGCAATCTTTATGGAGATCATCCTTCCCAGGAAGATGAAGTCAAGATTGCGGAATGCTTGGGCGGAAAACGTTAACAAAACGTCTGAGGCTGGAGACTGAGGTTTGAGGGGAAGAAAGCAAAGGAGGCCCCCAGTGGTTCTTGAGGCCCCATCTCATCTCCCAGGCCTGGGCAGGGCCACCCGTGAGCTGCTGCCCATTAGGAAGGCTGCTGGGCTGGCCGCAGGGGGGGCTGGTCGTCTCATGTTTGTGAAATCTGGGGAGGGCCATCAATCACAACAATGGAGTTTAAGTGTTTGCTGGGCCAGGGGAGAGTTGTCCGCACTCTTTGAAGTGTCTGACTAGAGGTGAACATCTGAAGAACTATATATATACAAATAGCTGCTCCTCTTCCAGTCAGTAACCTCCTCAGAGGGCAGTGGAGGAGGGGAAGGGGCTCTGTGAAAGAAAGGAGCCATAAAGGGATTCTGTGACAGCAATTTGCACATTTACAGCTCTTTGATATGTTAACTAGATTCTTAAAAATGGAATTCTTTGTCTTTTAGGGATCCTTGGCCTGGGGACAGATCAGAATGAGCCACAATGTCACACCCTGCAAGTGATGCATCTTCTAATTAATAAGGTGACCTGGACAGGCTCTGTCAATCAGTGACTGGGTTATAGGGTCGAAAAGGACAGGGTACCCATACAAGGAAGCCCCTCCTAGCTGGTGTAATGATTGACAAAGGGCCGGATGGACGTCAGTGGGTGGTGGACCCTCTCCACTGGATATTTACAAGGTCTCGTGAGCCTGGGCAGTGTCTACAGAGGAAAGTGGCCCTGCCAAACAAGTGAGGCTGTCTAAGCAGGGCAAGCCAGTAATTTCATTTCATGTCATCGACAGCATCGTAAGACCAAGGTTTCTGGAGTTTTAAGTTTAGTGCTTTTTAATTTCAAGGATGGGAGGATCAATTATGTGAAGATATTTCACTGTAATGTGACATGCGGTCATATAGATTATTTAGACAGCCTATGACAGGAATAAACAGCACGCTATGCAAATCAATAGGCGTGCTGTGTCTTCTGGAAATTTGGTTAGTTGAGTGTGTAATGACTGTTTTCTGCAGATATATTCTGTTGCTAAAACTTCAGCCATCTCATATCTTTGACTTTGAAATATTTTTGCATTCCCCAGGCAGACAAAATGAAACATCCAAGTCCAGATCTTGTATGCCTCTAAATTTGATCCTTTCTTCCCTCTACAGCCAATGGGAACCCAGCCATCTGGAATGGTGTCCTTTATAAGGCAACTGAAACCACAGGAGGTTCCAAATGTGTGTAGTTGTCATTGTTAGGTGCCCTTGACGTCTTTCAGCTCAGCAACCGATCTGTGACAGAACCAAGCACTGCACCCCTTGGCCATCCACAGTCACTTCCATGTTTGGCTTTCTGCGAAGCCCCTGTGTCAGTTCTTCTCTCTGATGATCTATGTCTTATTCACTGACCCTCGGCTTGAGCAAGCATGCTGTTATCCAGGAACTGTCCCTCCTGGTATCATGGTCAATGTATGTGACAACAAGTCTTGCTATTTTTCTTTTTCATCTAACGAGCTTTCTGGCTGTACTTCTTCTAAAACAGATTTGTTCATCTTGAGGCAGTTCATGTTGTTATGTGCTGTCGAGTCACTTGCGACTCATAGCGACCCTGTGTACAACAGCCCTAAACCCTGCTCTATCCTGTGGCAGTCTTACCTTCTCTGATGCACTTACCCCATTACGCCAGTGACTGAATCAACCCATCTCATCGAAGGTCTTCCTCTCTTGTCCCTCCACCCTTCAAGCATGATGTCCCTCTCCAATGACTGGTTCCTTCCTTTTTTTTTTAAAATACTTTAAAGTTTGCAGAAAACTTGGATTTCCGTTCATTTATTATTGCACATTTTCCTCCCTAACCCAGCCCCCAGTTAACTTTTCTCCAGAAAAAGATTCTTTCATTATTGCACAATTTCCTCCCTCCTCCCATCCCCCAGTTCACTTTGCTATGCACCTCTTATTGTGAACATATATTCCTTTTAAACAGTTCTTTCCCTCATCTGTTTCAATGCAGTGTTCATTATTTATCTCCTCTTTTTTTAGTTTCCTCCGATCCCCAAATCAGTCCTGTTTTATAACAGTGGAATTATGTATTATATGTCCTTTTGTGATAGAGATATTTCACCCAGCATAATGTCCTCCAGAATCTCCCACTTTGTATAATAATAGTTTATGAGTTACTTTTCAGTGCTGCATAGTATTCCGTTGTGTAAAAATACCACAGCTTCTCTATCCATTCATTTGCTGATGGGCATTTGGATTGCTAACAATAACAAAGTTTAACAGAGCAGCAAACAACAATGCTAGGGAGGTTGTGGAGATATTGGAACCCCTATTCACTGCTGGTGGAAGTGTAAAATGGTGCAAGCACTATGGAAGATAGTTTGGTACTATCTAAAAAAGTTGGAAATAGAAATACCATTTGACCCAGCAATTCCACTACTGGGACTATACCCTGAAGAAGCCATAACTACCACCCAAACAGATATATGCACACCTGTGTTTATTGCTGCATTGTTCACAATAGCAAAGAGATATATTCGTCCTTTCTTGTAATATTGCCAAAGTATGTCAGACAAAGCTTCAGAATTCTTGCCTCTAAGGAGTAGCCTGGTTTCACCTTCTTTAGAATGAACCTGTTCGTACTCCTAGCAGTCCATGGCATATTCAATACTCTTCTCCAGCACCACAATTCAAAGGTATCAATTCTCCTTCTATCATCCCTAGTCATTGTCCATTTTTCTGACTCATAGCAAGTAATTACAAAGACTATGGACTACATCAGATGCACTTAAGTCTCCAGACTGACATCATTGCTCTTCAAGTACCCTGGAGAGGTCCCTGACAGCATATTTTCCCAATGCAATTCATCTTTTAATTTCCTGGCTGCTAGTACCAAGAGTGTTGATTGTGGAATTAAGCAATCTAAAGCTGTGAACAATCTCAATCTCTTCATGATGCTGCCAATTGGCCCAGTGGTGAGAATCTGTGGGTTGTTTTTTGTGTTTGTTTTTTGTTTGTTTGTTTGCTTGTTTGTTTGTTGTTTTTCATGCTCAGGAATTTACTCAGGTTGGTTTTGTTCTTCCATTTACTTATTTACTTCAGAATAAAGTCTGGCAGACTCAGGCTCACAGTTGATTGTGTTAAGTTCATTTGGGGTGGGGAGGGCAAGGGGAACAAGTACCCCCAGATCAAACAATTTACTTACCAAAGCAACAGATTTCAGAGTTCTGTAAAAATCCTAATGTTGAGTTTCAATCCATACTTTGCAGTCCTTGACCTTCTGTAGCAAGTGCTTCATAATAGTATATTTAATGGGTTTTTTCCAAAAATCACAATTCAAAGGCATCAGTTCTTCTGCCTTCCTTATTCATTGTCCAGTTCTAACATGTACATGAGACAGTTGAACAGATCTTGGCTTGGGTAAAGCACAACCTAAAACACAAAGTGACATTCTTGGACTTTAGCACTTAAAAGCAATTTTTCATTTTGCAGAAGATTTGTTCAATGTGAGATGTCCTTTGAGATCTTCACTCCTGACTCCATAGCTGCTGATTGTGGACAAGTAAACTGAAACCCTTGACAATGTCAGTCTTTCCTCTGTCATGGTGTTGCTTATTTATGCAGTTGTACACAGGGAACGATCCAAGGAAAACTGTTTCCCCAAGCTAGATTGTGTCATCTGCATAACGCAGGATGTTGCTGAGTCTTCCTCTGATTCTGATGCCACATCCTCCTTGTAAAGATCAGCCTCCACAATAATAATCTCTTCTGCTTATATTGAAAAGGTGACAGGATGCATCCCTGACACACTCCTTTCCTGATCCTGAACCATGCAGTGTTTCAGTGTTTCCTTGCTTGGTTCTGATGACTGCCTCCTGGTCCAAGCATAGGTTTTGCATGAGCACAGTCAAGTGTTCTGGGATTCCCATTCTTCTCAAGATTAGGCACTATTTGTTGTGATCCACACAGTCAAATGCCCTTGCATAGTCAATGAAACATAGACATGCCTCTGGTAGTCACTGCTTTCCGCCAAGATCCTTCTGACACTGCTTGTGATGTCCCTAGTGCTACAGCCTCTTCTAAAGAAAGCTTGTATTTCTGATAGTTCTCTGTGGTAGACTGTTCTGGTCATTTTTAGATAATATTCAGGAAGATTTTGCCTACATGTGATATAAGTGATAATTTCCACACTGTGTTGAATCATCTTTTTTTGGAAAGGGAATGAATACAGATCTCTTCAAGTCAGTTGGCCAGGTAGTTGTGCTCCAGATTTCTTGACACAACCTGGAGAGCACTTCAAGGGTAACATTTGTTTGCTGAAATATGTCAATTGGTATTCCATCAATTTCTACGGCCTTGTTTTTTGCCAATTTCTTCAGAGAAGGTTGAACTTCCTCCTTCATCACCACTGCCTCTTGGTCATATGATGTTTAATGAGATTCTTCTGCGTCAGCCAATTCTTTTGGTACAGTGACTCTGTGTACTCCTTCCACCTCGATGCTTCTTTGATCACTCAGTATTCTACACTTAGCGTCTAAGGATAGCGACTCATGACTTGCATTTGTTCTTCTGTCCCTTCAGCTTAAGAAATGCCTAGAACATTTGTCCATTTTTATTCTCTGATTCAAGCTTGACCTCCACACCACCAGGACTGGACCCCAGCAACTCCTGCTCAGACTAGAACAGACTCCACCCCTAGGACCACCTGCCCAGATGACCTGTCCAGTGTGCCAGCATCACTGGGAAGCAGAGTGATAGAGTGATAATGAGTTGATAGAAGCGACTAGAGACCTGAAACATCATATTTGGGGGGGGGGAGCTGCAAAGGACAACCAACATGAAATTATGGAATTTGTTAGCTGTGTGACTAGGAAGGATCTTTCATCTGCCCTTTTTTGTAGAACGCTTGTCTGCCAGATACTGCTCTAAAGCTAAGCATCCAAAGACGCACCAGGAAAAAGAATTGGCAAACCACTTCCAAAATAATGAACCTTGGGAACAATAGAGCACACTTAAATCAGTAGGAATGGCACTGGAGACTGAGCCCTTGTATTGGGAAGCACAAAGGAGGAGGAACAGTTGCAAGCAGACACTAGTGATTGGAATGTGGAATGTGAGAAGCACATTCCTCCTCCCCCAAAAAGTGGTACCAATTCATAGAGAGAACGCTGGCAGCCCAGTGGGTAAGGAGTTGCACTGGTAAATCAAAGGCGGGTGATTCAAATCTACCAGCTACTTCTTGGGAAAAGAAGTCGAGCCTTCCCTTGGGGTTCTAAGTCTGTTACTTTCACAGAAGCAGACTGTCTCATCCTTTTCCCTTGGAGCACCCACAGGGTGTAAACGGCTGAGCAGGTTAGCAACCTAACACATAACACACTAAAAAGACCAGTTTGGGGGGTTTTCAAACCCACTGCTGTCAGGCTAATTCAGAATCGTGGGGACCCTCCACTGAGTGTCTAAGGTTATAAATGTTTATGAAAGGAGTTTACTTATCCTTCTCCCATGGAGCAATGAGTGGATTTGAATTACCAACATTTCCCTTAGAGTTCCTTTCAAGAAGAACTTTTTAAAACTCAGACTCATTGCTGCAGAGTCAGGAGACAACTCAGTTTTTGCTGACCCATCACTGAGTTTCTGAGAGTACAAGTCACATAGAAGAGATGGTCATCTTTCTTTCTTTCTCAGGCCCACTGGCAGATTCAAACCACCAGATGACATCAATGGAGTTCCCTTCTAAGAAAGTCCAAATAGGTCACCATTGTCAAGTCAGAACCAACAAGCTAGCCCTCCAGCTGGTCTCCAGAGACTGCAAATCACAAGAGAAGAGATTTCCAACCTCTGAGAAGCAGCTGATAGATTCTAACTGCCTATCTTTGGACTGGCAGCATAACTCTTCACCCACTAGGTCACCAAAGCTCCCTCTTCAAGAACAAAACTCCCAAAATGCTAGGAATGGTCAGGATTACACACTGCTACAACATTTTCCTTTTTTGTGTAATCTATCCTTTTCCGTGTTCATATCCTGGCATAATGATTAGCACAGGCTGCAAGCAGAAGCTTCAAAAGCTTTGGAGAAAGAAACTGTTCTGCTCTAAACAACTGCCTGGCACTTCAGGGGTGTCCTCGTGAGGCCACCGGAAGCCCTGTTAATCCAGAGGGTTCTGTTAACCAAGCACAGTAGCGACAGGTCAAGGGCCAGGTGGGCATCAGGAGGAAAGCGACTCGTCCAGCCCCCAAGATAACGTTGACAGACAGCAGCAAAGCTCCACGTCAGTAAAGACTTCCGCCTGGAGCCTCCTTGGGAGCTCTCCTGAATTGCTCAGGGACAGAATGCACGTGAGGACAAACTCAAACCTTGACCCTGACCCTCAATGGCTTCCCCCATGCAGACCCCATGTATTTCCAGTACACGGTCTGATCACTAGCCAGGAGCCCACTTGGGCTCAGGTGACTTTTCCAGTTGCTTTCTGAAGCACCACTGGTGATGTCCAAGCAAGGTCATGTGCGTTGGGGGAAGAGCAGACACTGGGCAGTCATACTTTCTTTCTCTTGGTCGCATCAGAGGACGAGGTTCTCCACAGCCCCATCCCCTCCCCATGTAGCAGTGGGAACAAAGCCAGACCCCACTGCTCAGCACAGTCCACGTGCCTTGATAGTCAGTTGGCTCACACACCCTGCGGTTGCTGTTGTCAGGCATTCTCAAGCCATCCTCAACTCACAGCCTCCCGGCGTCCAGCAGAACACTGGCGTGGTCCTGCACCAGCCGTCTCCTCTGAGCTCGGGCCCATTGTTGTAGTCACTGCCGCTCTGTCTTCCTGACCCTCGACTTCCCTCAGCAGGGCCTCTTTTCCAGGATCTTCTGTCCTCTCCTGAGGAAGTGCCTCCACCCTTGCTCTGAGGAGAGTCTGGTCTCACTTCTTCTGGGACAGATTTGAGCTTCTTGCACCTCATACGTAGTCAATATTTGTCGTCAAAATCCCAATTCAAGGGTGGGATTTCAGACCCTGGAATCAAGTCTGAGGTCTCAGCAGCAACAGCACTGGCTCAAGGGAAGGCTGTGTGTCGTAGAACCCCTCTCGCAGACCTTGCCAGGCCGACTGTCTGGGACGAGGCGTCAGTGGGCAGGCTTGACTCTGTGAACTTTCTGTTCAATCCCAGCACATTGACTCGTCACACCCAGGGTTGCTCCCACAAGCAGATGGGGCTTTCTTCTAGGCTCCGTCCATTGGTGGAGAACCCCATGCAGGGGCCCCAGCTGGTTAAGGAGGTGTGGAAAGGAAGCCGTCTCTAGAGCCTGTAACGCCTGGGAACAGCCCCTCTGGAGCCAGCTCCTCGAGCCAGGCTCTTCTCACTGGCCACTTGCTGCCGCTGGGCAGGCCAGGGACAGTGTTTCATCGATTACAGAGCTTTCCTGTACAGTATCTCAGGTGGACCAATCTGCCAGCATTTCTCTAGCAGCTCCTCATCTACATCATGTAAGGACTGTAGACTCAAACCACACTAGTCCTGCAGCATTTAGCAGCGACCCTGTGAAGTAGACCACTGTCCCCAGGGTTCCCAAGGACGTCATCTTTAGGGAAGCCAGCAGCTTTATCTTTCTCCTGGGAGCCACGTGAGGGTTTGAACCATTGATCTTTTGATTAGCGACGGAGCACTTCACCTCTGCCTCCTGGCCCCTCAGGGCACTGTTACTGAAGAGCATGGGCTCAAGCCAGGTTTACCAGCATGCTGACCCTTTCATGGAGGTGAGACGGTGTCGTGATCCATCTTCCTAGAGAAAAGGCCAGTGGAGGAACTGAGCCTGCCCGGCCAGGCTCGACCGCCAAGCCCTGGGCATCAGGCCCCAAGCAGGGTGGGCCACACAGGTTTGCATCGCATGTTTCCTTTACAGACATGTCCGAGAAACAAGTTGTGAATCCACAATGGAAAGACCAACAAGTATTGTCAGAAAGATCAGCTTTTAACAGAAACCCAAATTTAATTAAAAAGAGGAAAATACTCATTGCCCTGCCACAGAATGAGAAAGTCGTGTGCAGTCAGTTGAGAAGACCAGCCCAGCGCTTGAAGGGCGGGAGAACACAGGCATCCTCTCAAAACCACGCCTGCCACTTCCAGATTGCCCTACAAAAGGACTAACCACAGTCACTGACAGACAGATGGACAGACCGACATTGGTGTTCTGAAGTTCAGAAGTCAGAAGTTCAGAAGGTGCTGACATGGGAACAGTGAGACTTGAGGGCTGTCAACCACTCTCTGTGGCCTGAACCTCCCACAGGCTGGACACAGGGGAGAATGACCTTCACTGAAAGGTTCTGTCTAGAGACAGGGAGGGAAAGCCCTCAGAGGCATCTCCACTGGCAGATCCTGTCCACTTTGCTGTCCCATCACCATCAGTCTCATGACCTGACTCATTTCCAAAGCTGGACAAGCTGCTTCCCATGGCACCAGCCCTCATGTCCTGGGCCATTGCCACCAGCCTCTGTCCACAGGCACTGCTGCCCCACTCACTGCATCTCTGAATGGGGTGAGGAGGAAGAGGAACCCCCAGAGATAGACCTGAAAGACTAGCTAACATCTGTCGTTAGGCTGCAGATCAGCCTTGGAACTTCACCCAGAACATCCTTCTGTGAGAGGAAGGACCCTCACCCAGTCCATCCTTCTGGGGTCTCCACCCAGGAGAGCCAATTCCCAAGGAAGCCTGACCCATGTGATCATGGAGAGGCCCTGGCAGCCAGGAGGGTGCTGTGTGGAGGAGGGGCCATCGGGAAGGACCCTGTAGTCCCCAAGGACAGACCCTCGTGTCCAGTGGATAGGACTCAGTGGTCCTTGAGGACAGGCCCTGACATCCAGTGAGAGAGGATTCTGTAACCCTAGGGGCAGACCCTTGATGTCCAGCGGTGGAGGAACCTGTGGTCCTTGGGGACAGAGCTGAGAGGTGAGCACAAAGCCCCAGCCCAGTCAGCGCTGCATCTCCACTCCTCTAAGGGGCAGCATGTAGGACTGGACAGACTGATGCAGGCAGTTCCCTCCACAGTCACTAATGACACTCTTGACCGATGACATGCTGGCTGGGGCACAAGGCAGGGCCTTGGCTTTGGGGAAGTCTCACTAGCAAACCCCAAAGGCCCAGCAGCCCACCAGCCCCTGGCACAGGCACAAGCAACTACCTCATTATTTTGTCTTTGGGGACAGCCCTGAGTTTCCCCAGCAGGAACTGGCAGAGGGGCTGAGCTAGGGAGAGACCAGACCCCGCGTCCCGCTCTGGGGAGGAACATGAAATAGTGTTTGTATGTCTCCATCTCATACATTCCACAGGAATTCAGACGACATCCTCAAACTTCTCAGAATGCACAGTCCTGCAGGCATGAGAGGAGCAGGGGACAGAGCGGAGACTGGAACATGACTCTGGGCGGAACCCCATTGGCTAAAGTAGAACATGGTGATCACTGGACCACTCTGCTTCCGACCCCAGAAGACAGGAGCCTCAATGAGCACACTGCTTCAGGACAGAGGCACTTAGTGCTGCTGCAGCCAAGCAGAGCACCCTCAGACATCACCAGGCTTGTAAACACAGCAAAGGTTCTGACTGACTGACCACCAGGCGGAGAGGCAGCAAGGGTGGTCAGAAGCCACAGAACAGACATGAGCATGGTCAACAAAGGACAAGACGCAAGGCCCACTCCCTGTGGAGAAGTGCTGATGGTAAGCAGGACGGTCCTGGGGCAAGCCACCACTCAGTGCACCTCACCAACCCTGTGCTCTCAGGGCCAGGGCCAAGAATGAGTGCCCCACCTGCTCCCAGGAAATGCTGCAGGGGCGCGACAGGGGCCTGGGAGGGAGATGTCCCTAAAGATACTGCATGTCAATCAGTTGACCAACGTGGAAATGATGGCAGGGTGGCTGTATAGCACAAAGAAAACAGACAAACAAAAGCCCCAGTGCTGTGGAGTTAGTTACTCGACAAGCCTCCACATGATGGAGTTACTCGACAAGCCTCCACCAGGTTCTGAGGCTGCAGATTTTTCACGAGAGGAGTCTGCCGTGTTTCCTGTGAAGCGTCTGTTAGATTTGGACTGTGCCTTTCAGTTAGCAGCCCGTCACATAAGGCCCAGGGCTTCTGTGTCCTCCATGAGGATGTAATCCATGTCAATGAAGAGTACATGAAAAAAGTGGGCATAGCAATAAATGCTTGGTCATATCTACTTCACCACCACACAATTTTTATAAATAAAAAACGTGCATTTGTTCCCTTTGCTTCCATTTCTATTGGCCTCATCTGCCCTGAGGACCTGGTGCTCGTGGCAGCAGCCCACCCCTTGCCATCTCCATTTCCTCAGAGCCCACACCTGTCTGCTGCCCACCCTGCCCCGTGCTGCTGCCCCGGGGACACCTGTCCTCAGCAGGGGTGGCTGACACCGCACCAGTGTGAATGGACGAGGTTTCCCGGCTCCCCTCCACCTTTGTGAACGAGCACAGCACAGTCTATCCAAGGCTTATCCCCTTTTCTCCTCAGGCCTCCTAAGGAGGTCTCTTTTCACTACACGTGATACAGTGTATTAAAAAAAAATCTCAAATCATATTCCTTCACCTGTGTGCTTTTCCAGCAGGAAGGCAATCAGCATCTATGCCTTATGCACTCACATAATCAGATAACATGGTCTTGTGGGATTTCTGGAGATGTTTGGATTTCTAGGAACAGAAACATGCTGTGTTTTAGGCCTTTCTTCTGTAGGATCGATACTGCTGGGTAATTCCAAAACATGTGTTCACGCTGAGGCCTGAAAGGGGCACTTGGAGCTCAAGCAGAACCTGCAAGAAGGCAGCAGAGGTGACCCTCTGGGTAGTAAGGTCTTCGGGGGTCATGAAACCCTCAGTGGTGCCGGCTCTCGCTGGTGGTCACTCTAAGCAGTGGCGGTCCTTGATGAAGGCGGTCCTCAGTGGTGGTCCTTGGTGGTTATGGCCCTTGAGATGGTTGTCCTCAGTGGTGGTGGTCCTCAGTGATGGTGGCCTTTTTTCTATGGTGGTCTTTAGTGGTGGCAGTCCTCAGTGATGGCGGTCCTTGGTGGTGGTGATGGTCCTCGGTGATGACGGTCCTCAGTGGTGGTGACGCTTGTGATGGTGGTCCTCGTTGGTGGTGGTCTTTAGAGGTGGCTTTCCTTGGTGGTGGTGGTCTTTAGTGGTGGCAGTCCTCAGTAGTGGTGGTCATCAGGTGGCGGTCCTCAGTGGTGATGGCCCTAGGTGGTGGTGGTCTTTAGTGGTGGTGGTCCTCAGTGGTGGTGGTCCTCAGTGGTGGTGGTCCTTGGTGGTGGTGGTCCTCAGTGGTGGTGGTCCTTGGTGGTGGTGGTCCTCAGTGGTGGTAGTCCTCAGAGGACAATGCTCCAGGGTAACCCTGGGTGGTAGAGGAGACTGCAACAGTAATCGTCCTCTCTGGCTGGCTATGAGGTGGGCCATGGTCTGGCAGGTTGTTTTGGAAACTCCAGGTAAAGTTGAGGAAACCAAATCCACAGTGAATGATCCATTGAGTTCCTCACAGCAGCCTACAGCACAGAGCAAATCTCCCCAAGGTCACAGTCTCACAGAAACAAAAGGCTCCTCTTTCTACAGCAGAGCAGTGCTGGGGAACACACTGGTAGCATGTAACTCAGCAGCCAAGGACCAAACCTTTGTCACACCATACTTCTACCCCAGAGCAGAAGGTGTCCTCATAATCCTTTATGAAGCAGAGCAGATAGAGACATGCACAGTGTGAGACAGCCCCCCAACACCTTGATACAGACACGGTCAGGGGGAGACAGACCCCAGACACCTCCCCTGAGCCACATCCTGAGCTTCCAACCTTGTTTCTTCAGAGCTGGCTGTGAAGTTGCTGTTGCAGCAGCCTCAGGAGACTAAGGAAGTGACAGCCTGACCACTAACTAGCAGGAAGTGAGGCATGGCAGAAATGTCCCCACCTCCAGGAAGCCCTCTATGATGCTGGGGTTGAGCCCACGCCCAGATTGCTGTCCAGGCATCCACGTCCTATCCTGTGGCTTCCCTGTTGTGCTTCTCCTGTCCAGCTACTGTCTCTGAAGGCCTTTTTTTGTATCTTTTGAACATTCTCCATGCCCCAATCCAGTGGCACTGGCTCTGTGTGCCCTGTTGCTCCACAGTCACCACTGTCCTGTGTCATAAGAGACAAGCAGACCTCATCAGCTTTGAGCCAGTCCCCACTACAGAGACTTTCAGTCAGGCTTCGCTGCTTGAACCAGCTCAGATAATGAGCACCAACCACTGCACAGTGTGAGGTGCAGACACGCGGAGTGCGGACAAGTGGGGTGCAGACACGCAGACTGTGGACATGTGGGGTGTGGAAATGCGAAATGTGGACGTATGGGGTATGAACACATGGAGTGTGGACGTGTGGGGTGTGGAAACATGGAGTGTGGATGTGCGGGGTGTGGTGTGTGTGATGTGTGGACGTGTGGGGTGTGGTGTGTAGGATGCAGACCTGCAGTGTATGGACGATTGGGGTTTGGCTATTTGTAGTGTGGATACATAGGATATGGACACGTGGGGTGTGGACATGTGGGGAGTGGATGTGTGGGACATTGACATGTAAGACGTTGACATGTGGGGAGTGGACGTGTGGGGAGTGGACACGTGGAGTGTGAGTGGTCTCCTGAGAGAAAGCCTGTCCGAGTAGGGAAGTGACAAAGGTGTGTTGTGGCAGAGACAATGTGGTTCAGATTACTTGCTGGGAGGGCATTTTCTCCTTTATGGGAGAACAAGAGTCCTCCAGGCCCAACAGCTCGTGGGGATTAGACATCGGGTCTGATGTTCTGCACTGACAGAGGCCCCACAACATTCTCAGGAAGAACCTGTGCCTTCACTCCACTCCCACCGGGAGCGCCACACGTGGGTTTGAGGTACTGGGACCTGAGCGCAAGCTTTTGGTGTTGCACTGACCTTGGGTTTTTTTCAGCAGTTTTACTCAATATGATTTACCCACATAGTGTCCACCTGCCTGAAGTGTGCACTTCACAGTGGGTAAGCATATTCTCAGAGTTGTCCAACACCCCATAATCTACTTTTAGACAGTCTTCATCACCCCTAAAAGAAACCGTGTGCCCACTAGCAGCCCTCCGTGCCCTCCACCATGGCCCTTGCTGTTAGACACACACTCGCTGCTGCAGGACGAGAGCTGCTGCAGTAGCCCCTGCAGGCAGCCACCTCCCTAAGGGTCTTCATCCTTTTCTTTGACCCTCTCCTCCTCCAGGACAAGGTCTTTCTCTGGGGATTGTGTCCACTGGCACCACGTCCAGCATGGAGCACAAGAGAGTCTTCCCATCCTCACCTGTAAGGAGTGTCTGGCTGCAATTCTTCCAAAACAGATTTATTTGTTCTCCTGGCAATTCATCGCATATTCAGTATTCTTTGCTAACACCATAACTCAAAAAGTATCAACCTTTTTGAAGTACAACCTAAAGAAGCTCAAGGACAACTTTTTCCAGTATGGATTACTCCTCAACATCAAGGAAACAAAAATCCTCCCAACTGGCCTGATGAACTTCACAATAAACAGAAAATCTGACATTGTCAAAGGTTTCCTTTTATTTGGATCCACAAACAATGCCCACAACAGTCTCCACCCTAGGCATCCACTAATCTACTGTCTCCAAAGATCTTCCTCTGGCAGCTTACACGGTACCACCCAGTATGTGGCCTTCGTGGGGATCCTCTCCTCACTCAGTGCCACTTTTCCATGCATGTTCTTCTTCAGAGCATCGCTGTGGTGTGATGCCTCGCACCGTGAGGATGGACCACCACTGGACTGGACTTTCCCTGTGGAGCATTTGAGCTGTCTTCTGCTGGGCTGCTATGGATCATACCATGTTGGACGTTCGTGCCCAGGCTCCAGGTGGACATATGCTCTCGTCTCCTCTCGTGTGTAC
The DNA here is from genome assembly GCF_000299155.1 of Elephantulus edwardii. Lineage (NCBI taxonomy): Eukaryota > Metazoa > Chordata > Mammalia > Macroscelidea > Macroscelididae > Elephantulus > Elephantulus edwardii. The sequence goes on along the minus strand of NW_006399957.1, from coordinate 1,060,649 downwards.
CTAGGAGTGAGGCTACTGGGAAACGCAGCACCTCGACACTGGACGTTTTAGCAGTTTCGTGCTAACTTTTCTACCTGCTGGCCTCCAGGACTTCCAACACTCCTTTCCTCTCGGCCGCTCTCTTGTTTTCAGTAACCACCTGCAACCTTTATTCTCGTTCACAGATGAGAAAAGCTTCAGACACACACTCAAATTACGTCCCGCACAAAGTTCCTGAGTGCGTAGGAGCGTCTGCTCAATTAACCCGAGTTACCACGAGTGCAGTTACAATGGTGGAACGACGATGCTGTCCTGCTTCTTAATCCCCTGAGGGTCCCAGAATGGGCTCCACTGAAACGACCTAAGAGGCACTTGTCCCAGCTAACGTGAAGCGTCCCCATGATGCAAAGGGGCTTTATCCCCAGTCTTTGTCCGCCCGCCTGCATAATCTGCTCCTAACAAGCTGCCTGCCTCTGGGAGCTCCATTCCTCAGAGAAAAGCTCCAGGAAGAATGGGCACTTTATAATTCTTGTTTGTGGGTCAGGAAGAAAAATGATTTCCAATGAGCAAGAAGAGAAAAGAGCTGGCATCTCCACTGCGATGTGACAAGTTGTGAAAACAGCAGCTCGAGCCCAAGAGTGAGGTAATTTTTAAAATGCCTTTTCGTTCACAGAATTTCAAAACACTCATTTTCAGAGGAAGCCTCAGAGTCCTTTCAAACAAGCCCCTGCAGGTCACATTTTCTTGGGGTGCGGGATTGAACTCCAGTTTCCATGAAGGGAGATGTTGCCCAGTCCCAAGGAAGAGCCCCCGGATCCACCTGCTCGTGAGCGGTAACCAAAACTACTTAAGTGACCACTGCCCAGCGCATCTGCACTCCCAGACGCCCTGTAGGCAGAGCTGAGCTGCCTAGCAGGTTCTCAGGCTGCAAGTGTTTGTGAAGCAGACTTACCTGCTTTACCTACCTTCTCTGCCTCTCAAGGAGTGGCAGATAGATTTAACCACCAATCTTTCCATTAGCAGCCCCATGTTTAACCACTGCACCACCAAGTTTCCTAAGTTACAAAGAACTAAAGCAAACCTCATTGCCACGTGGTCCATCCCAACCACAGAGCTACTCTGCTGGATGTCCAAGACATAAATCTTCCTGGGAGGGACTGTCCATTCCCACAGACAGGCTGGTGGATTGGAACCACTGACCTTTTGGGTAACAGTCCAATGCATACAGCACAACATTACCAGAACTGGAACAGCGATAACTAAGTGTTGTCCTAGAATAGCAAGAGTGTGAAAAGGTTAAGCAATCAAGGACCCTGATTTGTGTAGCGGTAACATGTTTTCCTTCCTCACTCTCAAACTGCCACAGTCATAATTTAAAAACAAAACACACACCAAAAAAACCAAAACAATAGCACAACTCAGTACATTTCGGACATTTGCTAGCACCTCTTTTTCGTCATAGCCACAGGTCCAGATGAGAACATGGGGAGAAGCAGCAGGAAGCAAGAATCACCTCAGATGAAAGAGTGGGAAGTTCTACAGACCTGCTTCTCTACACTCTGCCTGACTCTGTCCAGCCTCTACAAAAAAAAAAGAAAAAGAAAAATGGAAAGTTATAACATTGTAACTGATCTGATATGAATAGAGACGATTATGACAGAGTATCATAAACAACTGTACAACAACAAATCGGATAACCTAAATGAAATGGATAAATTTTTTTAAGTTTAAATGCATTTTATTTTTTTTTTACAGAGGTTTTGGATTTCCATTCATTCATTGCCCCAATTTTCTCCCTGCCTACCCCTCCCCACCAGCTCACTTCCCCCTCTGAAGAGAGGAGAAAAAAAAATTCCTTCATTAGTAGACAAAATCTTTTTTAAAACATTTTTATTTTATATTGATTTGCTTACAAAGTTCCTACACACTTTGTTTCATACTAGCCTTCGTTCACATTGTGTTTCATACAGTCATTCCCATTCATTATGTTTTATAAAATTAAGGAATGGGCAAATCCTTACACCATCACACAACATACCCAAACTGACTTCAAAGAAACAGAAAGTCTCAACAAGCTCATAATAAGAGATTGGATGAATCCTCCAACTCTCCTAGTAACAACAACAACAAAAAAGGTCCTGAACCAGATGGCTTCATTGAGAGAATTCTACTAAATATGTAAAGAATTGACACTAATACTGGTAAAACTCCTTAATTCACTCTAGGACACAAATAGAACCCTGATGCAGAATTTAGACATAAGCATAATACAAAAACAAGCCATAATGTCTCGTTATTGTTGTTATGTGCCATCAAGTTGCTTACGACTCATAGCGACCCTATGTACAAGAGCCCTAAACGCCATTCTATCCTGTGCCAACCTAGCCATCTCAAACACACTCATTCCCACCACTCCACTCACAGAATCGATCCATCTCATCGAGGGTCTTCCTTTCCTGAGCCATCCCTCCACTCTCCCAAACATGATGTCCCTCTCCAAGGACCAGTCCGTCCTTGCAACATGCCCAAAGTATGTCAGACGAAGCTTCAGAATCCTTGACTCCAAGGAGCATTCTGGCTTCACCCTCTCCAGGACAAACCCTCCAGCATCATAGCTCAAAGGCACCAATTCTCTTTCTATCATCCCTATTCACTGTCCAACTCTCTGATGCATAGCACGTAATTGCAAAGACCATAGCCTGGATCAGGCGCACCTTAGTCTCCAGCCTGATGTCGTTGCTCTTCAGTACTCTTGAGAGGTCCCTCACAGCTGACTTTCCCAATGCAATTCATCTCCTGATTTCCTGGCTGGTGTTACTAAGAGTGTTGACTGTGTAACCAAGTAAACAAAAACTGTTAACTATCTTATGAACATAAATAAAAAAGCCTTAACAAAATACCAACAGATTCCAACAGTATGCCAAATGAGTCATGCACCATGAACAGCTTCCATTTATTCCAGGAATATAGAGATGGTCCAACATTAGAAATTGATCAGCATGACGCTCCAAATCAATAGAACAAAGGAAAAGAACTCAAAGTTTATCATGTAGATGACGAAAAAGCATTTTCTAAAATACAACAGCTTTTCTTGATTGAAACCCTAAAGAAAACTGGAGCAGAAAGGAAACTCTTCAATGTGATTCAGGACATAGATGAAAGTCAATTCTATTTACAATAGCATCTAAGAGATTACAACACTACAACACCTAGGCAAAACCAAAATAAGACTGTGAAGCACTTAATAAAAACTGAAAAGCACTGCTGAAAGATACTAAAGAAGATTTAAACAAATGGAGAGATGTTCCGTGTTCATAGATTGGAAGATTGGATACAGTTAAAATGCCAATAAAAACATTATATAGATCCAACTCAATCCTGATAATCAGTCTTATTTCAGATATAGAAAAACCACTCTTCAGCTTTATAGAGAAAAGTAAGAGTCCTCAAACAGCTAAAACAACCCTGAAAGGGAGTAAAGTAGAAGGACTCTCACTACCTAATTTTAAATCATACTATATAACTGCAGGGATCAAAACAGCCTGGTACTGATAGAGCAGTAGACACATGGTAAATGAAATATAACTGAGAGTTCAGAAAAATAATCCCGCTATCTATGGAAAATTGATTTTAACAAGGGTGATAATTCCATTTGATGGGAAGAGTCTCCTCAATAAATGGTGCTGAGAAAATTGCATTTCCACCATATACAAAGCCAAAGTAGACTAAAGATAGATAAAGCAAACTAAATTAGAAAATTTTTAGAGTAAGCAAGAGCAATACTGTCAGGTTTACAAGTGAACAAAAGCATAAACAGCAACAAAACTCAATACCATCAAGTCAGAACCAACTCACAGTTGACCGTCCATTGGGTCTCCAAGGTTGTAAATCACACTGGAAGAGATTGCCCGTCTATCTTCCTCAGAGCAACTGGTGGATTCAAACCACTATTCAGAGGTAGGCTTTGGGTTGGCAGGATAACCTTCGATGGCCTAAGCCACCATAAATAAGCAGAACCTCATAAAAATTTAAAACTTTTCCTTATCAAAATGCTTTATCATCTCTTTAACAATACAGATGATATGGCAGTGTACACAAAAAACCCCAAGGACTCAACAACAAAAAAACCAAACCTGTTAAAGCAAGTGGACCAATTTAGTAGAATGGCAGATACAAGATCAATATACAAAAGTCAATGGGTTTCCTCTACAATAACAAAGAAAACACAGAGAAGAAAACCAAGAAAGCAATACCATTTACAATAGTCAGCCACAAATTGAGATACTTAGGAATAAATCTAACTAAAGACACAAAAGACCTTTACAAAGTAAACTACAAAACACTCTGAGAAATAATAAAAGACCTAAATATATGGGGAAATGTTCCCTGTTTATGGATATAAAGACTCAATAGAGTGGAAATGACAATCTTGCCAAAAGAAATCGGCATGCTTAATGCAATACTAATACAGATACCAAATTCCATTTTCAGATAGAAAAGCAGTTTGTAAATTTATTTGTAAAGGAAAGAGACCCCAAATAAGCAAAATACCACTGGAAGGGAACAAAAGTTTTCCTGGTTTGTCACTGAGGTCTTTGGGGGAAACACTACTGTCTAGGTACACCACACAGGACTGCTTAAGCTCAAGTGGAAGGGACTGGAACACCTCAAGGCAGGTGGAGAAGCCATTGGAAAGGACCAACAGGGTTCCTGGTTTGTCATTCTGGTACTTTGGAGGAAACACTCCCTCACACAGCCACGGGCCAAGAAGCGAGGACATGGGTGCTCCACAAAACGCTGCCATATTCTGGCTGATTATATATTTACAACAGCCTAATATCTACTAAGAAAAGACATAATGTCAATAAGTCAGCAAGCCACCTCAGGCATCAAGAAAAAAAACAAAGTAAAGCTTCTTCTTAAAAAGCAGGCCAAATAAATACCCCAGATAGAAAGAACTAGAAGAAATATGTTGATGTAGAGTTATTTGATCAGGTACAGAAGACAATAGGAATGCAAATATCTCAGAAACAACAGTCTAGAAGAAACATATTGATGAGAAGCAACTTAAATAGCTATGGAGGAAAATGCAAAAGATGGACGAAAAAATTAATAGTATAGATTAAGAGGTACAAGAACTTAAAAAAAACTCATCACAAGAGAGGATACAGTCAGCACAGTACTGGAAATAACAGAAAAGTATAAAAATGAAATCCAGAATATTAAGATTGAAATGGCAGACACTGCTAAGAAAAAAAAGTAAACTGAAATGATGAAACAAAGGGTAAGTGTGCTGGAAGACAAGAGTCTCGCTGGAAACATACCAGAAGAATAATCAGAGATGAGACATAAAAGAAAATGAAGAAAACATTACAATCATGTGGGATGACATCAGACAGAATAACATATGCATCTCTGGAATTCCAGAAAAGGTGAGTGATAGGGAAGTAACTGAGAAAATTGTGGAAGAAGTACTAGAAGAAAATTTCCCAGGTATTATGAAGAATGAGGAAATCCACATTCAATAGGCAGAAAGAACACCAAATAGACTAGATCCAAAAAGAAAAACATCAAGATATATCATAGTCAAATTCTCCCAATTATAAGATCAGAACAGAATTCTAAAAGCAGTGCCAGAAAAACAAAAGAATCACCTACAAAGGGAAACAATTAGATTAAATTCTGATTTCTCGGTAGAAACCATAACAGCTAGAAGGCAATGGGATGGCATACATAGAAAGTTGAAAGATAACAATTGTCATCCAAAGATCTTATACACCTCAAAGCTCTCCATGAAATATGAGGGGGAAATGAGATCTTTTGCAGAAGAGAAGGAGCTTAAGGCATTTGTGAAAAGAAGACCAAAACTACAAGAAATCTTAAGTGAAACCTTTCACACAGAGACACCAAAGGAAAGTGTATGGACTATAGTAAGCAGAAACAACAGAAAAAGAAACAAGACAAAATGATAAAAGTCAAAGCTGGTCTGACAGTAATCACACTAAATGTGAGTTGTTCAAAATCAGGAAGGGTGTATGTCAGGGATGTGTCCTATCCCCATACCTTTTCAATCAATATGCAGAACAGATTATCCAGGAGGCTGGGCTCTGTGAGGCACTTAACAACAACAATTCTATTGCTTAGAATATACCCTGAGAAAATAAGAACTGAGGCACAAGCAGACACTTGTACACCAATATTTATAGCACCATTATTCACTATCGCAAGAACCTGGAAACAGCCCAAAAGTCCAACCACTATTGAATGGATTGAGAAATTATGGTACATTCACACAATGGAATACTACACAGAACACAGGAGCAATGATTTTGTTAATTATTCCCTAACTTGGAAGGGACTGGAGAACATTATGCTGAATTAACTGTATAAAATCATTATTGTACAATAAGTACGAGGACCCAAGGAGGGGATGCAGACAGATGAGCATGTGTGGAGTGGGGTGGACGGACTAAACATGGGGCTGTATAAGTTGATGGGTGGGGGGTGAGGAAAATTGGAAGAATCTTGTCTGGAAAACAGTGTATTCCAATTTTGTAAATATACTAGTATAATAACAATTTTTTAAAAAATAATTGACAGAAAGGATTAAAATTAACGTAGCTGCTGTTGAGAAGATGGCATTCCTGAGCCTCGTGCAGTGATCTCTGCCATGTTGTCCTTTTATGCTACAGCGTCCTGAGGCTGGAAGACAGAGGTCTTTGGTGCGTTTTGACCCTCTGATCACTTAGGTGGACCGAGGGAAACTCCCCTAGTGGTAAAAAGCTGTACTGCAGTCCCAAAGGCACGGTTTGAATCCGCCAGCTGCTCCACGGGAAAGGATTTACTGTCTCTGAAAAGCCACTGGAGGGTCAGGTATGGGACGGTTCTGACTCAACAATGCAAAACATGACAATTAGGAACCAGCCCAGGAATCCTCCACAAACTGCTCGGTTCCTCTCTCCTTGGCATTCGTCAATGTCACATTCACCTTGACTAAGCAAAGCTCTGGTGGAAATGGGCTGTCCCGGGAGTGCATCCAAGCCTAACAAACACCTTTCACGTGAAGCCATCTAGTCAACCTCCGGTCTCCAGCTAGCCATGCCACAGCTCTCAGCCAAGAAAGAGGGACTCCTGCTAAAGGGGAGGGGGGCAGTACCTTTAAAGTGGTAAGCAAATCTTCTGCTGGACTGATCAAGGGCCGTTTTGCCTCGCCCTTTCTTCCCACCCACCATGAGCCAAGTATGACTATCCGCGGCTGGACTTTCATCTCCACCACTGGCCTCAAGTCACGGTGGCTCGCAGACCACCGCAGCATTAGCAGGGGATGCAACAAGGAGAAGCAAAGAGGCTTAGCATACCTCAGTCTGCAGATTAGGAGTCCTTCAAAGGTGTTCCCAGATATGGCTTGCTTCCCTGGCAACAGCTGGGCTCCTCCCTCCTGCCTTTTGCCCCTTCCCTATGTGCATGGGGACTCGAGCAGGAGCATGGCTTCCAGAGGGCAGCCATTGGTGTCTTCACACTGATGCATTGTCAGAGGGTCCAGGGCAAGTCTCCCAGGTCTGGCACAGCAGCGGGGCCCGTTACTCTGACAGCTCCTCTGAGGGGGGCGTTTCTCTAACGATGTCCCCATGGTGGCCCCATCTCTACCACAGTCTTGTAGCCAAATGAAGTGGAGACTCCACCCATGTTTCTGCTCAAGAAAGAAAGTAAAGTAAGGTTCATTCTTCTGGTCTGAATATGACCCTTGAAAAATTAGTTACCAGTCAGGCTGGTGAGGGAGGGCTCACCCCGGCCAGGCTGGCAGTCCTGAGGGGCTCTCCCAGGGCCCTCAGTCTCTCTTTTCCATAATGTGGATCAGCCTGTGACTTCTCAGCTGGTAATAATGAAAATCATTGCTTTCAGGTGCGGCAGTGGTGCACATAATTCACCTGAGAATACTGAGTGATATAAGAAAGTTTAAACTTGGACTTTGAAAATGGCTTCTGCACAGAGTTTTTCTGATGCAACAGGAAAGATGAGTGCTGTGGAGCGTTCACAAGCCCCCACAGACCAGCGGGTGGTGCTGGCTTCCCAGAGGGGCTGGGAGTGGCTCCGCTCCGGGGCCTTCATTGCAGGAAGAGCTCCACAGGGTCCTACACCACCTTCCTGACAGCCAGCAGCCTGGAGGCCATTGTGTCTGAGGTTGGTCCGTCTCAAGGAGGGCTCCCCGGATCCCACTGACCATCCACCTTGCAGAGCACGGTGTCCTGGCCTCGCAGTTGGTTTTCTCTGACACATGTTCAAACCAAATAAAAGACAATCCCTTCACCACAAAGAGCTCTCAGGCTGCACTTCTTCCAAGGCAGCGTTGCTCGTCCTTTGAGAAGTCCATATCCTTCCCTGGCACCATAACTCGAAGGCCTCAATTCCTCCTGGTATTCTTTATTCCTTCCCAGCTTTGACATGCATGTGAGGTGATGAAAATACCATGGCGTAGGTCAAGTAGGTGCACTTTTGTCCTCAAGATTACATCTTTGCTTGTGAAAACTTTGAGAAGATATTTGCAGTCATTTGCCCAGTGCCAGATCTTTCAGCTCCGACTCTGTGGAGCAGAGTGAGCCACCACAGGACTGAGTGCTGAAGGCTCAGTGCCCGAGGCACCAGCTGCTGCTGAAGGTGACCACTGCTCCTCAGGAGAGGCAACCCTCTGCTCCTGCAGGGATTTGCTGTCTTGGATACCCTGTAGGGCAGTTGGCCTCTGTCTTACAGGTCACTGAGTCAGAACTGCTTGACAGCAGTGAGTAGGGTGGGTCAGGCTGGTGTGAGAATAAGATGAAGCCTTCTCAGTGGCTCGAACGTGCAGTGAGAGGTGGTGATTGCGTGAAGGATTTGTTTCAGGGAAGGGTTGTTGGTTCAATCATTTCAAAGTGAGGGAAAATTTACATTAAAGGTGTAAAAACTTAAAGAAGTAAACTTCACTAAGGTAGAAATATATAACCTGGGGGCTGCCTGATCGGGGGAACACAAGCTGCAATGGGTTTCATCTTGTTAAGTCAACAAGTGCCATGCTGAGAGCCCCACCTAGGGAATGAAGTCTGGATCTTCCACCACCCCTCAGCCCCACAGGATGGGCTGGGGCCAGGGAGTGGCTTTGTCTGGCCCACTGAGGACACCACTTAGTCCCAGGTGGTTCTGTGGCAGAGGTGGGACCCTGGAGTAGAGGTGGCACCCTGAGGCAGAGGCGGTACTTCAGGGCAGGACTGAGACCCTGGGACAGAGGTGGGACCCAGGGGCAGAGGTGAGACCCAGAGGCAGAGGTGGGACCAGGTCACAGCAGCATCCCATTTGTCCCTGGAAGTATAGAACACATAACCCCAGCTAGAAGGGAGTCCCAGCCACACCTAAAGCCTACAGCCCCACATCTGAAAAATCTCAAGAGATAATTAGGGAAAATAAAAACAGAAAGGCCAGTTAAGAAAAGCCAGCAAATTGAAGGGTACGGAAAAATTTAATTATTCTAATAAGATGTCTCTTTGAAAGCCTGACTATTCATTAAGTGATTCCACAGAGAAGGAGAAAGGAGGTCACCTGTAGCTGGTCTTTTTTCCCTCCTTTGTGTTTTAAGCGGCACTTTGTAACCTTCAGTCTTTCCTTCCCCACCAAGTTGGGCTGCAAGGGCACAAACCTGTAATTAACAGCTTCTTTATTGCCTTTGCAGAAGTAATTGCGTGTATCGCCTTAAGGCAGTGTGAATAAAACTCGACTGCTCCCTCCTTTCTCCACTTCCTCTCCATCCCCTCCTGTGTCACGCCCAGCGGTCACTCTGTCCCAGGACCCTCTGCACAGACCATGGACACTTGTGCTGCAGCCTGGAAGCCAGGGAGATCCCAGGGCTGAGATTAGATTAGAAATTACCAGCAAACAGTCTGCTACTTCAAAGCCCCTGCTAGGCAGGCCCATATCTCCTGGTGCCTGGCGGGAAGCAGTGGTCCTGGCCCTGCAGAGCACAGCAAGGCCAGTTTTCTTTGGAAAAGGACCACTGGTTTTGAACTGTACAGTGACAGAACCCAGGACCTTTGGCTGCGCCCCATGGATGGTGCTGGGGTGCCTGCTCACCCGTACCCCAGACTCCTGCACAGGTCAGAAGGTTAGCAAGGATGGGTATGCACTGGACACGCCACTCCCGAGGGAGGCGGGGGAGGGGCATATTTGCAGGGCCAGAGCCACTGGAGTCACTTCTAGATCAAACTTGAAGCTGCTTTTGTTCCTTTTTTTGCTTATTTTGGTATTTATCCAGTAGTATTGGTAAGACTTCAACTTGGCCCACAGTATTCCAGAACTTACCAGAACAATGGAAAATCGATGTAATATTTATCGACGTGGAGAAAAATAACCTGGCTTAAAAGATACTAAATAAAACACAACTAAAACCCTATGTAGTCACAAGACTAGTTACTGTATAACTAGGTCAGGAATCCATGCTCCAAAATAAGGTTCCTCTGTGGTGCGGGGAGCGCCCTCCCCATACAATTCCCACTGCCCCTCTCTCCTCTCTGACTGAGCAGCCAGCCAGAGAAGCAGAACGGGCAGACAGTGCAAGGAAAGCCAGGGTGCCCTGGAGTCATCTCTGTCCTGAATGTGAAGCAGAGTGAGCCAGCCTTCTCCCACGCCTCTCCATCCCGCACCACCAACTTCAGTTGTCAAATTGTTGTTGTTTAATAACATTAATGCCCAGCTCTAGGGCAAGGGTGTCTGTTCTTCTGATTTCACTGCACCTGTCCATAGCAATGTACCAGAACCAAGTTGCTGTTGTTGTTGTTGTTGATTGCCTTTGAGTCAAGCACAACAGCGACCCATGAACAAAAGGTCTGAAGCCTTCCACAACCATTGCCATTTACAGAGTTCCCAGAAACATGCTGTTTAGGAAGTGGATGGCACTCCTGCTTCCAAACAGGATCATAGAACACTTGAAATTCATGCAGTTCATTTTCTTTTCTCACTTTGTTTGGGGGTCCAGAAAGGGGGTTTTTATTGTAAAAATAACAAGACCATTGTGCACAAAAGATGAGAAAGGACAAACATAATTTTTCATATTGTTCCATTACTCCAGCATCCAGAGGGAATCAATGTCAATGTTGTTGGTATTATGCGCCATCGAGTTGGAACCAACTCACAGCTGACCCTCCACTGGGTTTTCAGAGGCAGAAACAGCATGGGAGGAGATTGCGTGTCTTTATCCCAGCGAGCGGCTGGTGGATTTGAACTAGATGTTTTGGCCATCACAGTACAGCTTCTTACCACTAAGCTACCAGAGCTCCCCATCAATATCAATGCTTTGCTGCATTTCTGTCTCACTTTCATTCTGCATAAGCTCCCATTTTGACATCATGTGGGCTTTGGCATTTTCATTGCACTTCTCTTCACAAATGTTTTGGTGGTTCTGGTTGTTCATATCTCTGATCACGTGCTGTCCTCTGAGAGGCTGTTCTCAGAGTCAGATGCCACAAAGAACATGGGTCCGGGGAGCTGTGGGGGCCTTCAGGTGTGGGGAGAACATCAGGTGTCCTGTCTAAAACTTCCCACCCAGTGATGTTCCCAGAAGCCCTGGCCCAAGCTCAGCGACTCTGAAGACACCAGGACCCTCAACTGTAGCCCTGTAACCATCATCCAGGTCTCAGCGCAACCACCCAACTCATATTCGGAACCACTGGGATGGCACCAAGTTGATATATATTTTTCCTTACTTCCTGTGGAGACAGTTGTGGGGCCAAGGTGGAAAAAGGACAGGGAATAAATCAAATGTATTCTATAAAACAGAACAAAAATAAGCACAAAGAGTACCAGATATGAACAGACACTTCACCAAAGAATACATTCATGAACCAATAAGCACACAAGGAAACACACCAGAGACTTAAGCACCTCCCTCCACAACGCGAAGGTCAGTAAGGCGGACAACAACAAATGCTGCTGAGGGTAGACACACCGCAGTGGGGCGGTTCCAATAGAAGGCTTTGTAGCTTGCATAAAAGGTGAGGAATAAAAATACCATTTGATCCAGCAATTCCAGTGCTAGATAGATGAAAGTAAAAAGTCATTGTCATGCAGTCAGAACCGCCTCATAGCTGCCCCAGCTTTAGGTTTCTGGGGTTACAAACTGCACAGCATGGCTGCGGCATTCGAGCCACTTGAGGGTCATGCCCTTTCCATTTGCGACACAAGTTTCCTACAATCTAGACCACTCTAGCCCCTCCGGGTATATTCTTTTTTATTTCTTCTGAGATAGATTTATTTGTTCTGTTGACAATATGTGTTATGTTCAATACATTGCACTAACACCACAATTCGAAGTCATTAATTCTTCATCCATCTCTTTATTCACGTCCAACTTTCACATGCGAATCAATCAATGGAAAAATCCCATGACTTGGGTCAGATATGCCTTAGTCTTTATGCTGAAACTCTTTCTTTCTGGTACTTTAAAGATTTCCTTAGCAGAAAACATTCCCAATGCAACCTTTTGATTTCCTAACAACTGCTATCCTGGGTGTTGACTGTGGGTGTAAGTAAGAAAAATACTTGCCAACTTCAAACTTTCCCTTATATACCATGATGTTTTCTATTTATTCAATTGTGCGAATTTTGGTTTCCTTGATATTGAGATGCCGTACAATACTGAAGCTCTAGTTTTTGTTCTTGTTGAGTAAATGCTTTAAATTCTCTTCACTTTCAACAAAGTTGTGGTATCTACATAATGCAAGTCTTACTTTATTTCTGATGCCACATTCTTCTCCATATAACTTTTTTCAGAGAAAAAAAAAGAGCCATGACATAAACTGATAGATGTGCAGCCCCATCAGTTCCCTGAAGCATTATGTACAGTGGGAAAGAGAAGGGAACAATCAGGAGCCCAGCAATGGATGAAGGGACTGGTCCACAGACAAGACGGAGCATTCTGCAGCACTAACGAACAGCGGTGTCCCACAGTTTCCCAACCCATTCAGTTCTGGTTCGACGGCTGGGCTGTTTCCATGTTCTTACGATGCTAAAAAGCACTGCAATGAATATTAGTGAACAAATATCCATTTGTGCCCCAGTTTTCATTTCCTTGGGATACATAACTTAGGAGAGACTGGAGAGCGTCATGCTCAGTGAACTAACTCAGTCTCATAAGAATAAATACTGCTGCCAAATACAGCCAGAAAAGATCAATCTTGAAAGGGTAAAATTGAAGAATGGAACCTTCTAAAGATTAAATCCCTGTCCACATCAAAAACTTTCTCCAGCAGAGTGAAAAGAAAACCTACTGATTGGGAAAAAACATTTGGCAAAACCATTTCAGACGAGAGTCTCATATCAACAGTTTACAGAATCCTACAGAGCCTTCACAAGAAAAAGACTGATAAACCAATTACAAAATGGGCAAAAGACATGGAAAGAATTTTCACAGAGGAAGATATTCGGATTGCCAACACCCCAAGCATAACTTCCGTCTTCAAGGACTGGTCCCTCCTTGCAACATGTTCAACGTATGTCAGACAGAGCTTCAGAATCCTCACCTCCAAGGAGCAGCCTGGTTTCACCCTCTCCAGAGCAAACCTGTCTTGTTTTTTTTACCAATCCATGGTATATTCAATACTCTTCTCCAGCACCACAACTCAAAGGCATCAATTCTCCTTCTATCATCCACAGTCATTCATTGTCCAGCTCTCTGATGCATTGTAAGTGATTGCAAAGACCGTGGCCTGTATCAGGCGCACCTTAGTCTTCAGACTGACATCAATTGTTTTTCAGTATTTTTGAGAGGTCTCTGACAGTAGACTTTCCCAATGCAATGCATCTTTTAATTTCCTGGCTGCTGATGCCAAGAGTGTTTCTTAAAAAAAAATTACTGAATAAGACCATTATTATATAAACCACTAGCAAAACTCACAAAAGAAAAGAGAGAGAAGACGCAAATAATCAGAATAAGAGATGAATCAGGTAACATCACAACAGACCCAACTAAAATAAAAAAGCTAACATTAGAATACTATGAAAAACTATACTCAAA
>NW_006399957.1:1003526-1043603 GCF_000299155.1 Elephantulus edwardii | reverse complement strand
AATGAAGGAATGAAAACCCAAAATCCCTGTAAATGTTCATTAAAACTAATAAAATTTAATAAAATTTTTTTTTAAAAAAAGTAGAATGATAACTAGTAAAACATGTATGGGAGCCCAAGAGGGGAAGAAGTGGGAGCAGAGCGGTGAGGATGGGAAGGGGAGAAATCACAGGGTTGCACAGTTTGGTGGGGAGAGAGAGAGGGTGAAGGAAATGGAAAAAATTCAAAGGGGACCAGAGTAATGATGGGCACAGTTGAGTTGTGATTCATTTTCTAAAATATAATTCATGGGAATGATTGTAAGAAATACAATATGAATGAAGAATAGTATGAAACACAATGTATATGAACTTTTTAAGCAAAGCAATATAGATATATTTTTTGTTTAAAAAAAAAGAAGAGTTTGAGAAACACCTCTCCTATGGAGAACCTGTAACAGAGTCAATCATCGTGAAAGATCTAATGTTGTGTGAATCCACAGGAAGAGCATACGCACAGGAGGAAAGGTTCTTTGAGGGTTACCAGGGAGGAGAGGGCACATCAACACAAGATTACAAACAAATAGGGATGACAGCCTCAGCCTTCGCAAGAACCTGGACGAGAAGCCTCCACAGCCGCATCCTTGAGAAACTCGCTCTGTGGCCACTTGGCTGAGATTCATGCTGGGCGAGTGGTCTGGTTGGAAAAACCATGACTAACCAGGACTCAATGATGTCAAGCCAGCATCTGAAAAGGCTCAGCAAATGTTTCCAGCACCACCCCCTGGTCAAACGCCAGGACAGCCACGGGGGAGGCCAGCAAGTATCTCCATCACCATCCCCAGGTCAAGCACCATGGCAGCCATGGAGGTGGCCCACGTTTCCTGCCTACACCATCCTGCAACCTCTGATCCAAACCTCTTTAAAGTGTGTAAAATCAGCAGCCCACCTAGCCTAACTTTCACAGATACACCTTCTACTACTCCTTAGGACGGACACTCCTGGTCTAGGCTTGGGATGCTAGCCTCAGGCAGCCACTGGGAGATGAACTAAGCCAATGCTCAACCTCCCTGCAGTGGGAGTCCCGATGCGAGCTGACATCTAGGAATTAACTAGGGCCCTCACTGTCAGCTCAGAGCCCTGTCGAATGCCCAGCGTCTGACCGTGCTGTTAACACTCCAAGTAGAGAAAGGAGAGACTTGACATGTGCCAAACGGGAAAAAGCAAACAAAAGTCTCTTTGCTTGCATCCTTAGGCAAGACCCTGAGGACTTTTCATGGTCATGGGGACACTAAGGAGCACCCCAACAGTGACAGCATGAGCATGTGCACACCGGCCAGCCCCAGGCGGACCAGGCAGCCCAGGGACGCATGTCAGCTCATGTCACCACTAGTCTAGTCCTGGAGCGTGGGGATGCTGCCCAGGTGGGCAACTGGAGGCCACCAGGATGCTGCCTTTGCCCCCTGCAATTGATTGTTCACCCCCTCGGATGCCAGGGGCACTGGGGGTGCTTGGTGGGTCTTAACCTGGACTGTCCTCAAACGACAGAAGCTAAATTCAGTGGCACTCTCTTGGTTTCGTATTTGCTCGGATGGTGTCCTTCAACTGTGTGCACACCCACCAGGACCAGAACCCAGTGCCGTCCAGAAGACTGGGCTTCCTTGCACCTCTGCATCGTGTCCCAGGCAAATCTCAATGGAAGGACACTGCTAGTCTTTCTCCCACGGATTGACTGGTGGGTTTGAGCTTCTGATATGACACCACTGCCTGCCGCACTACCAGGACTCCTCTGAACATTGCTGTTGTAGAGGGTGCTATCCAACCAACCCCAATCACAGCCCCAAGGACAGCCCCGCCAATCCTCCCATCCTCACAGTGAGATCAGCACGCTCCCGTCGATCCAAGATTTCACAGGGTAAAAAGACTCTCGTACTTCACAGGATAAGCACTGAGCCAAGTCCAGGGACAGCCAGGGAGCAGGGTCTCTAGCCTGATGCGTGTAAAACAATGCAAAGTTTTCGCTTCAGACAGGAAAAGAACCCACACAGACAGAAACTTTATCACCTTTTTTGGTGACCGGAGGGTCCCTAACAGGGAAGCCATCACTGTCAGCTAAAGGAATCTTCATAGGAAGAGGTTCCGGTGTGTCCCTGGCCAGGATGACAGTGTCCACCCGATAGATATGAAGAGTTGATCATGAGCACCATGCCCCAAACTTGTGAAGTCATTACTTCAAATAAGTTCCAAGTTTACAGATAAGAACTTCAACACAGAAATATAAAAGTTGGGGAAAGCTCAGATACTTCTTCACTTTTACCTCCACACACTTTCTTTTCTTTTTTCTTTTTTTTTTTTAAGTAATAGAAAAACAAAAGCCCACAGTGCCTGATACTCAGCATCGTCTGCGTGGATGTCCCAGGGTTCTCCTCTCTCACGGGCAGAGTGGGCACCACCAACCTGCCTTTTCTTTTTTATAAATATTTTCTTTTAATTGTTATTTCAATGAAAGTATATAGAAAAGTTGGATTTTCATTCATTCATTGTTGCACATTCCCCAATCTCCCTTCCCCCTCCCTCCCCAGTTCATTCTCGCTCTCTCTTTTCTTAATACTCTTTCATTGTTGCACAGTTTTCTCTCTCCCTCTTCCCTCCTTCTTTGCAATGTACCTCTTATTCTAGACCATTGTCTTACATATAAATGCCTAATCATATATTCCTTTTAAACAGTTCTTTCTTTCATCTGTTCCAATGTAATGTTCATTATCTAGCCACTCTTAACCTATTCTCCTCACAACCTCTCCACTCATGATGTCAGCCCTGCTTTATAGCAGTGGTGCTCTGCAGTATTTGTCCTTTCATGACTGAGATATTTCAATCAGCACAATGCCCTCTAAAGTTGCCCATGTTGTATAATGTTTTATGAGTTCATTGTTTTTCAGTGCTGTGTAGTATTCCATTGTGTGAATGTACTATAGTTTGTCTATCCATTTGTTTGCTGATGGGCACTTGAGTTGCTTCCAACTCTTTGCTATAGTGAATAATGAAACAATAAACATGGGGCACATACATCTGTCTGGATGGTGATTCTGGTTCCTCTACAGTGTATTCGCAGTACTAGTATTGCTGGTAAACCACCTTTTCATTCCTCTCTCCCAAGGACAAACCACAAAGATGCAGGAGCAGATAAGAGTGTCAGACAAGTCAGAGTGAGAGCTGAGTTGTCACTAAGAGATTTATGTAAATGATGATTCATACTTACTGGGAGCCACAGGGTTGAAGCAGATATAGTAGCAAAGACTCGGGAGTTAGGCCTCAGTGTGCAAAGCTGGTTTGAAATTTTGAAAGTATAGAAGGTTTGTGCAGGGCTTATAGCCAACCGCCTGAAACATATCAGGTGGACACTGTCATCCCTGCTGCATGGACACACAGGAACCTCTTCCAACGAAAATTCCTTTAGCTGGCTGTGATGTCTTCCCTGTAAGTGACACTCAGATCACCAAAGGTGACAAAGTTTCTGTTTGCATGGGTTCTTTCCCTGCCTGGAGCTAAAAATTAGCATCGTTTTGGTGTGTTGTTGTTGTTAGGTATCATCAAGTCGACTACAGATCATAAGGACACCATGAACAAATCAGAGCCTCGTTCTACCCTGTGCCAGGCTCCAGATCGTTGTCCTGGTCAAGCCCATTGTGATACTGCTAAAGGATCCCAGTAACAAACATTAAGTAGGAAAATCAGTGAAGGGACCTTCTAAAAATTGTCTATGCACTAAAATGATTTTTTCCAACAAGATGAAAAGAAAATCTACAGATGAGAAAAAATATTTGGCAATGACATCTCAGACAAGAGTCTTGTAACAAAAGTTTATAGAATACTACAGGCCCTGAATCAGAAAAAAAACTTATAATCAAATAACAAAATAGACAAAATACATGGAAAGACCTTTCACAAAGGGAAAAATTCAGATGGCCAAGCGACACATGAAAAAATGCTCGAAATCACTGGCAATCAGAGAGATGCAAAGTAAAACAACAATGAAATGCCATCTCTCCCCAACAGCAGTTGCAAACAACCACTTATTAAAGTAAGCAAGTCTCTGAGAAGGGAGACCTTCTGGAAAGTCCTTGTGTCACAGTCTTCTAAGTGTTGTTCTGCTGATGGAAAAGTCAGGAGCTTGGCTAGACCAGCTGCTCCATGGGAGAAAGGTGGCCTCCGTTCCCATGAAGAATTAACGTCAAAGAACCATGGAGGGTCCCCAGAAGTGGGGACCATGAACTGACTTGATGGCAGTGGTCAGCTGAAAACAAGGACCCTGGGGAGTGGCCCAGAACACGACACCCAAGGACAAAGACAAGCAGCAAGACAAAGAGTGTCTTCAGAAGCATTATCACTTTGCCCATTTTTACTAGCATCCCCAGGAACCCTGGCCGCACAGTGGTTAAGCGATGGACTGCTGACCAAAAGGTGGATGGTTCTGTTGCTCTGCTCCTGTAAAGAGCTGAGCTTTGAAGACACTAGGGGCTGTTCTGGTTTATCATGTGGAGTCACCAGGGCCCTCTGAGCTGTGTTGGTGGAGATGTTGTTGTTGTTGTTGTTGTTGTTGTTGTTGTTAAGTGCCATCGAGTCACAGGCGACTCATAGCAACCCTATGAAGAAGAGTCCTCAACGCTTGGGTGTCTCTCATCCTCTCTCCAGGTTCATAGGGTTTCAGGAGGCAAGCTATTGCAGAAGTGGATGCCACTCCTGCTTCCAAGCTTGTTTTAATCGGGGAGCTCCACCCGACTCTGTCCGCTTTGGGTAACCAGCCATTAATGCATTTGACACATCAGTGTCACAGTGTTCAGCCTCACAGCAACCACAAGTTACCACTATACGGCAATTTGTACATCAGGGCTATGCGACCTAGAGGAATGTCTGAACAAAAACAATGAAAGACAGGTCCGAGGGCCGCAGATTAAAAGTCACCCACCTTCAGCTTTGTAGCATCACCTTCTGTCCACTGGGCCAGCTGATCTCTCTCTCTATGTTGATGTTATTGTTGTTAAGTGCCGTCGAGTCGCAGGCGACTCATAGCGACACTATGAAGAAGAGTCCTCAACGCTTGGGTGTCTCTCATCCTCTCTTCAGGTTCATAGGTTTTCCGGAGGCAAGCTATTACAGAAGTGGTGGGGAAGAGTGATGACTATATCATGGAATGACAAAAGAATACACAAATTTGTCTTGGAGGAAATGCAACCAGGTTGAATTGATGGGCAGTGGATTTTGTTTCTTATATGTAATAGCTGGATGTTGATGTTGTTATGCGTCATTGAGTTGCCTGCAACTCATACTAACCATTTGTACATTAGCTCCTAATTCTGCCCTATTCTGAACCAATCTCATTGTCTGTGACAGACCTAATCTCATTTCTCCAGTCCCAGAATTAATCCATCTCATCCTGTGTCTTCCTCTTCTGTACTATCCCTCCAGCCTTCCGAACATGTCGTCCTTCTCCAAGGACTAGTTCCTCCTGGTCATATGTCCAAAGTATATGAGACATAGCTTCAAAATCCTTGCCTCCAAGGAGAAGCTTAGTTTCACCTTTTCCAGGATAGACCTGTTCGTTCTCCTGGCCGTCCACAATATGTTCAATCCTCTTCTGCAGCACCACAGCTCAAAAGCATCAATCTTTCTTTTATTATCCTTAGTTATTGTTCTCCTCTCAGGTGCACAGCAACTCATTGTGAAGAGCACGGCCTAGATCATATTTTTAGGCCAAAAGACCCTTTATAAATCATCTGAGTTTGTCATTGTGACATGAGTGAAAGTTCGACAAGCCAATTGGTTTGCCATCAGCTGCTCACGTGCGTTTTGTTTTCTAACAGCGGTGGTACCACTCACAGTGTAAGCTCACTTCCCATTTCCGCCTTATAGTTCTTCTTCCCATTAACCCTTTTTGCCTTCAAGCCTTTTTATCCTTGGGCAAATGCTGCTTTTAAAAAAAAAATAGTTTTTTTAATGACCTTAAGTTCCAGATAAATTAATACCTAAAGATAGTAGTTCAGAGTGAGGCTGACAAAAGGATATATTTCAATGTCACTAACTTTTGCAGAGTTTTGTCCAATGTAACAATCAAAATACCACAAGACAATCTCATGAATAGGAAGTTGTTTCCCTCCTCCATGAACTTGACTTAGCGAAAAGTAGAAGAAGAGATAAGATAGTACACAAATATAAGAAGATGTGTGAGATCAATACAGGAAGAGAGACTGTTTAGGAGATTTAAAGCTGATGAGTTACAAACAGGAAGGTGAGTGAGATGTCTGTGAGTGTGGTGCTAGAGGGGAGGGAACAAGGTGGGGAGGTGACAGAGTGGAGGACAAAAGGCCCAGAGGGGAACCTGATCAGTTCCTCACCCATCAGACACATCAATTCCATCCATCACTCAGCTTGCTACTTGTCTCTGGGATGTAAATTTGAGGATACCATCAAGCTAGCTCTTACCCTGGCCACGCCCTGAGGATCACAGTGAAACTGAGCACCAGGAGTTTTCAGGGGCTGGTGTTTCAAAAGTAGCATCTCCAATGTTGATTCATTTTATAAAGCACAGTGTGTGGGAATGATCATACAAAAACACAATGTGAATGGATGAGTGTGTTAAACACAATGTATATAAATGGAACTATATGTATATAATATAAAATAGAAATCATTTAAAAGAAGAAAGAAAACCCCTGGGGTGGGGGAGTAACATGCCCAGTCTTGAACTTCCAACCTTCCTGGGAACAGCCAGGCTCACTAACCATCTACACTATCTAGGGACCCTGGAATACATAGAGCTGCAATGACATAGCAAGAAAATAAAGTCAATTTTAAAATGAGGTGGGAACGGAAAACATTAAAGATGAATGAAAAGTACAGAAAGCAAAATTCTGTATTCATTTTCCTTGTAGAAATATTCCCAAGAGATCTTTTAGAAAGAAGCATGCTTGTATGGGACAAGAGTCCTAAAATTATCTGAAGGAAACCCCTAATTTTTCTTAACTATTTAATCAAAAGCTGAGGTGTCAAGAGCCCGCTTGTGAAGACTCACTTTGAGATTCCCTTCTGCATTTTACTCCATACATGTGCCCTCAGCTGTGTGCAGAGCATCCGAGAGGTTCTTCACCTCTCACAGACAGGAAGTACTCAATCCTCACATTTCAGGAAGTTGTGCAAATATTTGTTCCCTTGGTGAGTGAGCCTGCAAAGGGATCTACTAACCTCCAGCTTTGAACTATTACAACTCCAGCAGTGATGTCATGATTTGAGGTCCAAATGGGTGGATTTGTCATAAGAACAGTCTCACTCAGCTTAAGTTTAAATTCAGAAAGCATCTCCATTTAGTAACAAAGTCAAATAAGAAAGACAAATGGAAAATGTGCTCTTGTTTCTAGAGAGAAAAGTGCTCTAAACTTGCTTTTATCATCTCTGCAATATCTATTATATTCTGTAAGATTTATTTTGTCCCCATGTAAGTCTCTCCCAAAATCTAGCTAAGGACTTAATAGTGATTGGGACATTAATAACACATTTCTGAGTGCAGTGGTGTCTTGGGATTTCTAAGACCACCTCAGAGGTGAGTGGCTGGGGTGAGCCCTCTGCACTTGGTGTCCATTTCAATGGACACTCACTCTTCCGTGCTCCCTTGGCACTGGGTAAAAAAAGTATGGGCTAAGCAAATTTGTTTACGTTGACTGGGGTGACTTTACTGGAACCTCTTGACATCCCAAGTGAGAGGATATGTTCTGTGATTCTCCTCGGCAGTTATTTCACTAGTTTTTATACAGCATCCACACCTGTGAGGAAGTGATCCTGTGATGCAGCCAGGATGCCGATCAAATGAAGGGGCAAAAGCATCATTTCAAATGTGGAATTTTTGAGATTATAGACATCCATGGGTCATTCTTTAAAAAAATAAAAGCTTTGTTTTCAGTGAAGTTTATCCAGCATCTTGGATTCCTATTTAACTATTCCTACTCAAATTATTCAGTGGCAATAGTAACGTTCTCTACAAGGCGTTAACATTCTCATTCCTCTCATTATGTTTTGTTTCCTGTCATCTGGTTTCTCTGTCCTCTTACCTTTTACCTTTGCTTTAGAATCAATCATTGTTGACCATGGCTGTTGCACAGATGATCTTTCAAAGATGTACAGTTCTCTCTGGTAATACTCTTTCTTTAATAAGACTATTTGTTGTTTAACTAAAAGGTGACTTCTGGAGAGTTAGTTCAAAGTTTATGGTTTGTTTCATGGTGACAGTCTTATAACCTTCTAGATTTAAACAAGCCCCTTAAGTCTGGATTTCTTAAAAATTTTGAGTCTGTTCCACATTTTCCTTCTATTTTATCAGAGCACAGCTACCAAGCTTATTAATAGGAACCAGGCTAGATCTAGTTCTTCTGGTCATGTTACCAAATAAAAAAAATCAACAAAACAAGAGTATTGTTTCACCTGCTACCAGAAAGACCAGTCTTGGAGATAGAGTTTCATTTCTTTTCATTTACTAAATTCAAGTTAAAATAATGTGATATTTTTATCAACTAATATCATTCTTAATATAATTTAAATTTTATAAATTTATTTCTAGATATCCATTCTTCTAGGAAGTGCAGAACTAGATTTAAAATGTGTGGAATGGTAGCCTCCCAGAATAGGCAACATTTATGGGCAGTGGGTTTGGATCTATTGCTTGATTTGAAATTTATAACGTACTTAAATTTATTTTAGTTATTATAAAATATATGGGTAAAAGAGGAGCAACAAGTGAAAAAAGATAAAAAGAACTAAATTAAAACTTCAGAATTAAAAATGTAGTAAATAATCCAAGAGAATTGCTGAAACAGTTTCCAAATTTAGGCTTTTGGTTTGCCTATAATTCTTGTAGTTTTATTTATAAAAGATAAATGTCACAATTTAAATTTCAATAATTGCATTTTTATAAAGAATTATTTACTGAATTTGCTATGGGAGGGGATCCTGGTGGGGAAATAGATTGTAAAGGTGGCAAGAAAGATGAAACAATACAAATAGCCCGTCGCTAGAATACTGAAATATTAAATACAATTTATCATTTCACAAACTCCTAATTTAAAGAAACTATTACAATAAGAATATAGTGGTCTAGGTTGATTATTTTTTTTAAACTCTTCACTCATAAAAGTGAGAGAGAGGAAAAATGTACCAAAAGAAATAGTATTTCTACAATAATGATTGTATATCGTACTAGTCATTGTTGGGCTGAACTAGTTTACTTAGCATAATGCTCCCTAGTCCCTCTCAAGTTAGGTAGTAATTTTCAAAATCGTTGCTCACTTCTACATGCTGCATAATATTCCATCATGTGAATGTACCATAATTTCTCAATCCATTCGATTGCGGTTGAACCTCTTGGCTGTTTCCATGTTCTTAGGATGGTGGATAACGCTGCAATGAACATTGGTGTGTGAGGATCTAAGGAGGGGAGGAGGGGCAGAGGAGTGAGAATGAGCAAGGGGGAGTAATCATAGGGCCACACAATTCCATGGGTAGAGGGAGAGCTGCGTAAAGGAAATAGGAAATGTCCAGTGTGAAAAGCAATGTATAAGGTAAAGCAGCATAAAATAAAAATTTAATTTAAAAAAAATAATATTAAAGGGAAACCAAATAAACTCAGCTAAAACTCATGAATGAGATTCATAAAGGTAAGACACAAAGAGAGAGCTAGCAAAGTGAAAGACACGCTCAGAATAAAGCTAGGAGAGGTGCTAAGAGGGAAACAGAGGGAAGTGTGTGTGAAAGCACACAGGCAGCAGAGGAGGCATGACAAACATGTATTTCGTATCTTAAAATTACAAAAGCATAAAAATGACCCAAAGTTTATATTTGAAGAGATAGTAAGCAAAAGCATTATGGAAAGTTTGAAATATTGTGAGTATAGTGAAAAGAGAAAGAGACAGAAACTGAGTACACACTATTGGAACAATGGTGATAGAATTGTTCTACACAGAGACATCACAGCTTTCAACGAGGGAAACAGCAACAAAAGCCCACAGTGTCTTTGAAAGTGCCATAAATCAAAGAGCAATAAAGTAAGGAATTCTTGGATATGAAGTGATCAGAACAGGTCAGCACATAGTCCCTGGAGACAGGCATCACATCTGCTTGTAAAAGCAGAAGGTCAGTGAAGCGGAGGAAGAGCCTCCACTAAATAAACTGACACATGACTGCTCCAGGGGGCTCGGGACAGTGGGGACTGGCAGGACGGCGCAGGATGGGCAGGACGCAGTGAAATGCCAGTCAGAGGCACCTAGCACTACAGAGACAGGAAGTATTGTGTGTTTGCCAGGGCTGGGCCAGGGAGGCGGCAGCTGTGGCGATGACTGAGGGCCACAGGGCGCTGGGGGTCATGAAGATGCTCTGAAAGTGAGCCCAGTGACCGCCTCACCACCCCACAAGTGTGCCAGCTCCACCAGGCTGTGCCCACTCGGTGGGAGGATTGTGTGGTACACACACGTCCTGGGAGAGCCAGCACCAACCCTCACAAGCCAGACTTGTTGCTGAGCTCTATCAGTTGATCTGGAATTGCAGTGGCCTGTCTGGAATGTTTGTCAAACATTTCCCCCATGAATTATACATCTGACTTAAAACGAAGCCCCAGCCGGGCTGGGTGGAGGGCAGGCACCTCCCTGGCCCGGGTGAGAGGCCCTGGCTGAACTGCAGGGCGACTCACTGAAGCAGGTAATGGTTTGGTCTGTGGGAACAAGGAGGCTTTGTGGAGTCGGTGCTAATCACGCAGGTATGAACCTGCTGCAGTGTTTCCAAGGACCCCACGGTGAAGTGGGTTAAAGGGCTGGGCCAGACACCACCGGGCAGGTCAGCTCCAGGCCCCTGGACACAGTGGAGCTCCCGCAGCTCTGTCCTGCCACGTGCTCGCGCTTGCTGTGACCGTGAGAGCTGTAAGGGGAGTGTGTGCACGCGCTGTGCGGGCAGCTTCCAGAGTAAGACAGACTCCATGACCTAGTTCTGCAAAGCTGTGGCTCACAGTGATCTGATCCACACCTGGTCAGAGGGAAGAGGCGAGGACGGGCGATGTCTCCGGTGCACAGGTCACTGAATCGGGACCAACTTGGCAGCAGCCTGTGACTGTGACAGTAGAAATGTCTGCATTTAGTTGAAAGACGGTGAAGAGGAAGAAAACACCTGCCGATCACCCTCTCAGGGTCCTAGCAGAACCACAAGCTTCTAGCAGATAAACCCAGCCCATGGAGTTTATGCTCCACTCTTTTCAAGGCTTGTTGAGGGACCATTATTTCTGCAATAGATGGCAGGCCTGCTTCTTAGTGTGTCTTGGTCTGAAAGTCATGCTGAAGACTGTCCGCCACAGGTGGCCCAAAAACCACCTTCCCTCTGTAACTTGATTTGTGCCACTGTTAGAACCTCTACTTGGAATATTATTGCTTTTAATTTTTGACTCATGTACTTTTAACTTGTTAGTCAAATTTGTGTCTTCCAGGCTGCAACACTTTCATGATTCATCTTCAAGGATATGAACATGTACGGCTAAGCACAATTGATAACAGTGCATCTAAATTCCAAAATCAATCTCCACAATAGTCTACGTGTTTCCTATTGCCAAAGGGGCCCTTTAGAGTAGTGAGAGAAGATCTTCACCCTGAAACCTTCAGCGTCCCTTTTCAGCAGGAAGCAGCTAAGAGAATACGCCGTCCCCTTTTCCTTATGAATCAGGGTGAAATCTCTCTCAGGGAGGAGTGATAGGGAATGGCAAAGGACACACCGACAAAGGAGATTAATTAGAACTGGCTTTGACAAGCACTGTGGCAATGGGACAATTAAAACAGACTTTCAAGACAGGGGAAAAGAGGAACAAACTGGGGGCTAGAGAAAATAGTGTAACAATGAATGAATAGAAATCCAAAATCTCTGTAAATGTTCATTAAAATTAATAAAATAAAATTTAAAAAGAAAAATCAGTGTGAAGCTTTTCACAGCAGCACACAGCCACTAAATATGGCAAAGTGACAGACTTCTTGGATGACGTGCACTCCGGGTGCTCCTTACAGGCAGTGAGGATCAGGAGAAGGACACCATGCTTGGAAAGGTGTAAGGTCAGAGAAGGAAAGAACCTCCCCAAAGCAAGGTGGGTTACACAGCGACTGCTTCCAGAGCTTACACACAGGGGAGGTGACAGAGGCTTGGCAGAGTCGCCAGCTGTTGTACTCAGGGTCACTATGAGGTAGACTCAACTTGATGGCACCTAAGACCAAGATGGGGCTTGGGAAAAGAGGCCCCAGCAGCACAATGGCTAAGTGCTCATCTGTTCCCAAAAGGTTGGCAGTTCAAACCTACCAGCAGCTCCACAGGAGGAATACGTGGCAATCTACTTTGCAATCAGCCTCTCCTACAGGACTACTGTGCTTCAGAATCCACTCCGAGTTTGGTTTGATTGTATGGGGTTTGGCAGACTCTTGGGCTGTTTTCCAAGATCCCAGGCTTGTTGACAAAAATCGTGGTCTTACAGAGCTGTTTCTGGGGCTCCCCTCTGGGAACCCGGGGTAGTCCCTTCCTCTTAACATAGAGTAGTGGGCTGAGCACACTGGCTCTGGCTCTCAGAGAGGGGCTATGGAGCCGTGCCCGGTGGGAACCTAGAGAAAATAGGCATCACTGGAGAGACGGAGGCCTCACCCCTGGAGAGATCTTCAGTGAGGGGGATTGAGACAGTGATGGAAACAGTGGCCATGAACATGGCAGATCATGAGAACCATGCAGGACAGGGCAAGACTTCAGTCTGTTGCTCATAGGGTTGCTCTGTGTCATAGTCACAGTCAACGTGACTGCATCTACCAACAACCTGCTTTGAGGCACAGAAGGTTGCCAGAACCAGAGGTGACTCAGAGATAACTGTTTTGGTTTCTAGTTTATGCTGGTCATCTGTCAAGGTTCTAGTTTTGAAAATCTCTTTCTGATAAGCTGGTTTGTTTTCTGGTTTCCACATTTCATTGTGATGTTTCCCTGACTCTTCAGCACTCAGTTCTCAAGAGGCAGCAGCTAAGTGGCCAGGCAGCAGGTCTAACTGCCCAGTCCACTCAGTTCTCAGAGGCAGCACAGAGCTGACCTGGCGGCTGGTCCAACCGCCCAGTTCATAGCTTCATCACTCCACAGAGCTCCAGACTGTGTGTTCCCCAGCGCTGCTCACTCAGAGCCGTCAACAGTGTTACAAAGCTGGAGTGAGTGGGTAAAAATATTTCTCTTTCATCCCAACTCTTTAATTTTATGTTTGAACGCTGTATAAAAATAGTCTTTAATTGCTTTTTGACAATAATAAGCCCAAGATTGTGACTCAAAAATTTGACATATTATGTTCTTTTTGTAATTGTGCTCACAGAAAAGAGAATTTAATGTGAAGCTTAACCTAAAATCCCAGCTGGGGTCATTCTTGCCTTCACCAACCTTGTTAAAGCACCAGCCAAGTGGATGCTTGGAGGGACTGCAAGCCCATGTCATGTGCCTCTGATAAAGCTCAGTTCACCAAGAGAGAACTGTCTTCACACAGGCTGTGATGTCATGAGGTGTCATGAGCTGACCCAGCTCACAGAGGCCAAGGGCAAAGCAGCTGAAACCCTGTGCCCTCCTGCACCCTCCTGCACCCTCCTGCACCCTCCTGCACCCTCCTGTGCCCTCCTGCGCCATCCGCAGTTTCTGCTCTGCTTAAGCTCATCGCTTCTGATACTCTGTTGGTCACTCTTCTTGAAGCTTCTCTCTTGATGACCCTCTACTTTTCAAAACATGCTGTCTCTCTTGGACCTGGTGCCTGCTGATAGCTGCAGTGAGTCAGAAAAGACATGTCAGAGCATGTGCTCATGCCCTCCTAACACCTAGTTTGGGTGGAATAGTTAATGCGCTCAACTGCCGACCAGGATGATGACGAGGGATGATAGGAGAATTGATGCCTTTGAGTTGTGGTTCTAGAGAAAAGTGTTGAATGTACCATGGACTGCTAGGAGAACAAACAGGTTCATCCAGGAGAGAGTAAAACTAGGCTGCTTCTTGGAATTAAGGATTCTGAAGCTTCGTCTGAGATACTTTGGGCATGTTGCAAGGAGGGATCAGTCCTTGGATAGGAACATCATGTTTGGGAGGGTAGAGGGACAGAACAAGAGAGGAAGACCTTCAATGAGATGGATTGATTCAGTGACTGGGGAAATGGAGGTAGGTGTGTCAGAGACAATAAGGCTGGCACAGGATAGAGCAGGGTTTAGGGCTGTTGTACATAAGGTTGTTATGAGTCACAAGCAATTCGAAGGCACATAGTGTCAACAATCTTAGGTAAAGACAGTTGCTATAAAAGATGAATCCAGCATCATAACAACTCAACGTACTTAAAAAATCATCTCATTAATACAATAGTCCAAAAGAGAGTTTTCTCACTCAGAGTGGTGGTGATGGGTATCAGGCCCCTCCTGGCTCCCAACACAGAGAAGGGAATCCTCTGCTTCTTTTCAGAGGAGGGACCAGGCCATTCTAACACACACACACACACACACACACACACACACACACAATATGAGGGGCATCATATTGTTCCTATTCCACGAGGATCGCAGGCCACAGCTACATCTGCTTGCTGGGCAAGGGAGGGGGTCTTGCCAGCCAGGATGCCGCGTCCCAGTGCTCACTCCCCCTGGGTGGGGGTTAGTGCAGCCTTCGGGCCACCTTGTCCTCACCTGTGAGTTTAGCCCTCAGTCCTTGGTGGCACAAATGTTTCAGGCACTTAGTTGTTAAGCAGAAGGTTAGAGCCCTGATTCCTTCTACCCAGAAGTGCCTCAGAAGAAGGCCTGTGATCTACCTCTGAAGTCAGCTCTCAAAGCACAGAGACCACAGGGCTACTCTGACACAACAGGCACTGGAATGAGTTGGCGAAAAGTCTCATCCACGGGAAGATGTCACCTGTCCTCCATAACGCAGCCATAGTCTGGTCTTCAGGGCGTAAGTCAGCACTCAGCTGTTAGATCCAAGTCTCCATTCCATTTCTAATGCTGAGATTCTTCTAGCAGATCCCTAAGCAAAGTAGAATCTGCCTGGTGAGTTGACACCTGGAGAATTTAGGGGCAGAGCAGGAGAGGAAAGCCCCGGATGAGATGGATTGGTACAGTATCTGGGGTTATGGGGGTTGGCATGTCGGAATTAGGGAGACTGGCTCAGGACGGGCAGGGTTAAGGTTAGGTCCCTATACATCACAGGTGACTCAATGGCACAAAACCCCAAAAACATACTATATTGGTTGTTTTTTATTTAAGCCTTTTGCTTAGAGTCAACAAGACCTTGCAGAGGGCCTTTGTATTTAGAAGTCTGTTGTTACTATATTTTGGAGGAACATTCTTCTAAGAGGTACAGCATTATTTTGCCAATGTGCTGTACTGAGGTAAGCTGGGGTCGCTATGATACTGAACATTATGCCATTAGGGTGTCAAATGCTATAACAGTTACCCATGGTGGACAGTGTTTGGTGGAGCTCCCAGTTTAAGACAGGTTTGGAAGCAGGAATAGCATCCACTTCCTAAACAACATTCCTCTGGAAACTCCATGAACTTTGATATATGACAACAGTTGCAGAAAGTCTCCAGGCCTTTTTTAATAGGATCATTATGAGTCATGCTCGACTCAGTGGCAATCAACAACAACAACAACATTAAAACTTCAACTACCCCATTTATCAGTCCATATAGATGGCCAGTCCACATTTCTGTGCAGTCCTGGGTCTAGCCTGGATCCGGGATGGCCATCTGACCAGCTGTGGTGGCTCTGCAGAGTAAGACGTTGGCAGTGGATGCTGCCCTTCTCAGCTGCCCCCACTTTCTCTGTAGAAGGTTGTCTGGGAATCTGGTGGCCTAGCCCACAGGCCTGCATCACTAACCCAAAGGCCACATCTCTCTGGCAATTCTGATCCACCAGCAGCTCTGAGGAACAAAGATAGCCAATCTTCTCCTGCACAAAGTACCATCTTGCAAGCCCAGTAGATTCAGTGATGAATTTTTGTGAGAGTTGAATGGCCCCTGGGAGTTGTCCTTAATGGAGTTCAGCAGAATTGTCCACGTGGAGAGAGCGCGGTGCAGAACTGCTCCACTAGCCAGTAGTGGACAAAATGAGATCAGTTTAGAGAAAGGAATGGAGTAGATCCCTCCCTTGGGTGTGGCCACCCCAACCCACCAGTGGCCACACCCCATGGGGGCATTCCATCTGCCTGGGATTCTTCCATATTAACAACTCTTTGCGAACAATTTTACTGGAAATGACACCACCCCAAAAGCGTGGTCTGAGTCTGCGCACACCGTGGGCCTTCACAGCACTGGGCGCCATGGACAGTGTTGGCACAGACACTAGATTCCCAAGAGCAATAAGCCAGTCACTCTCAATAATACCACTGCTACTGACACTGAGCTTCAATTCCCTCTCAAAGTCAGACAGGAAATAAGGCTTCTATCAGAGCTAGCAGCAAAGTCCGATTTTCAGACAAGTTTGGGAAATGTAAGGCATTACTGTATTCTTGATGCAAATAACTCTTTTTTGGCATTGAACTACCACCCCAATTAAAGCTGCAGTGAAGAATCAGAAAGAAGACCTGACAGGCTCCAGGCAGAGCCGTGTGTGTCCTCAGCACAGCCACCTGGTAATCAGCCCCTAATTCACTTCTATTATCCGCTCAACATTCCTGCCCAGGACCTCCTCACCACCTGCAAGTGTGTAACTTGGTCCTAGAGAGTGGTGGCCCGAGTCCTGCTAGCTCCATCTCACACTTGAGCCTCTTCCAACATCCATCCACCTGGTCAACCACCTCCCTCACTCTCAGACTCCATGGTTACTGGTCTGTCCCGTATGCTCGCGAGATTCTCACACCCAGCATCAGGTGACCAGGCAGCCAGAGTTGAGGAGTGTCTGGTAGGAAGGATGGGGTGAGGAGACAGCCTCAGATTCTGACCACATGAGGTGGATCTAAGAGAGCTCCAATCTACTTTCTGCGCCATCAGATACCTTTACCTGGGCTGCTAGTGCATCAGAGCTGCACTCCTCCCACCCCACCGCACCCCACCCCTGCAGCCTGGGAGGATTCCCTGGCCCCGTGTTACTCTAAACTGCTCATCTCCACCCCTGTGTGGAGACCATCCCCAAGACAAAGTCCTTGTTTGCTGCCTTTCCCTGGCCGGGGAACGTCACCCCTCGGCCAGCACCTCCCTGGGCGTCCCTGGGCCCCTGCAGCCCTCGGCTCCCGAGCTCTTTACTGTTGTCAGCACCTCCAAAGTCAGCCCTGTCTCCTGGGGACCCCATGACCAGACAGAGGAGGCTGCCTGGCCCAACTTCGTCCCCACCAGCAGTGCTGGTTGTGACCACAGGGCTTCCACTGGCTGGTCTTTGGAAGGACAGTGCCAGGCCATTCTACCCAGGCCTGGAGCCTCCACTGGAATCTGTTCCTGGTGCAGCACACAGGTTACCTGGGCAGAGGGCCAGGGTGTGACCGGGTGAGAGGGGTAGGGAGTCAAGCCCTGGTCTCCACATAGAAGGTGAGAACTCCGCACGGGGTTGTGGCCGCACAAGTTCACAGTTCACGCTCCCACAGTAGCTGTGTGCTGTGTGGTCTTCTGGTGACCCCAGTCCCAGAGCAGAGCCCGGGGGGTGGAGGGGCTTCGACCAACCTCGCAGTTACAGCTGCTTGACCACCGTAGCACCAGCACTTAATGAACACATGTTAGTGATACAAAACAGAAGGTTAAAAATAGAGTCAATGTTCAAGGAAAAACATGAATAACGCAAATCATTTTAGACACACAGACGCTGGGTGCTGGGCTGGTGCTGGGCTTGGCTCGCTGGCCTCACTCACTGGGGGGGGGCTATCCTGGGAGGAGGTCCCAGCTGCTGGCTCCCTGTCGCCCAGTGGGAGGGCGGTGCGCCTCTGAGAGCTGAGAGGGACACACACTGCTTGTCTAGGAACTGGGAGAGAAAGACAACCAGCTCGGAAAGTGGTAAGAAGGAAGGGTGTAACGATATCACGGGATCGTGTAGGCAGAGCTCCGTCCAAGTGCAGCAGCTCCCAGGACCCAAGACTGTCCTGACATCAAAGGAGATGTTTCAGAAGCACGACCATTATTCTATTTCATTGTCTTCAAGGTGGGAAGAAAAGAAGACCTACCACCTTCAACTTTTCAAACAAACACTAACTACACATTCTGCAAGTATCACCCCTGGCGGCTGATGTTGTTAGGTGCCTTCAAGTCCACCACGACTCAGCGATCCTGTGAGCAGCACAGCTGAGCCTTGCCGGGTCTGCGCCGTCCTCTCAGGTCCGACACTGTCACCGTCACTGTGTCAGCCCACCTCAGTGACCGTCGTCCACATTCTCTGGCCCTCCACCTTTCCCAGCATGATGTCCTTTCTCCAGGACTGGCTCCAGCCGGCAGCATGGCCAGCATTTACGAGTGTTTCCCCATGCTTGCCGCTGAGATGAAGCCTGGCTGCGTTTCACTCCAAGAGAGACTTGCCTGGGCCTGGTCACCTGCTCCTGCTTCAGTGATAGGACCTGCCCTGGGAGTTCACCCTTGCACCTCCGACAGGCTCGGAGACCTGCTCCTGTGCTGCTTGTCCTCAGGGACTCAAAACAGCAAGTTCAGGCCCATTCCCCAGCCCCATTCCTCATCTTGAGGAGAGTGTCCTTGTCCACCTGCCATTGTTAACTGCCAGGGTCTGTCTCAGGGGGCTTCTGTCCAGGAGGACAGGACACTACACAAGCACACTCAGAGGACAAGGCATCTGAAAAATTGTTGACTATAATTTTATTTATCGTTTCCCTTAATTCCAACAACATTACTGAATCACTTCTAAAAACTACCCCCTTTGGGGTTTATGACATTAAGCAGAGTTTGAAGGACACTTTCCACACTGAACAGCAGGAGGCACTCATTGCAGGGGGTGAGTTCACTGGTGTCCCTTCCCCTGGGCCGTCAGTCACTTCCCAGAGGTTTAACAGGTAGAATTTCAAATTAAAAACTACAGATGCACACAGGCATGCACATGGATATGCACACACACGGTCTGTGTCCACTGGTGTGTCATCAGTAATACTTTACCTCGTAAAATGCAACTGAGTGAGGTAAAGACCACTCTGGACTGCTGGACGCTTCGCTTGGCCCAACCTCATGACAGCAGAGACGAGCTCAGGGCTGTCAGCGATGGCCTCGCTATAGGTTATGTCCCTTTCTGTCAAGCTGGTTCACTCAGGGTGGCCCATGTCCCATGAGACAAACGTTGCTTAGTCCTATATCATCTCCTGAGAAGCACCCCAGGATGGTCATGTCAGGGAGGAAGGCATGCTCTCCTCAAGGAAGGGGTGCTCCCCACAAGGAAACGATGCTGTCTGTGAGGGTCGTGTCAGGGAGGAAGGGTGCTCCCCCTGAGGACCATGTCGGGGGAAGGGGTGCTTTCCATGAGGTGCATGTCAGGGAGAAAGGGGTGTTCCTGTGAGGATCATGTCGGGGGTAAATGGTGCTCCCCACAGCATCATGTCAAGGAGGAAG
Organism: Elephantulus edwardii; assembly: GCF_000299155.1. Lineage (NCBI taxonomy): Eukaryota > Metazoa > Chordata > Mammalia > Macroscelidea > Macroscelididae > Elephantulus > Elephantulus edwardii. The sequence goes on along the minus strand of NW_006399957.1, from coordinate 1,024,049 downwards.
GGGTGCTCCCCATGAGGTGCATGTCAGGGAGAAAGGGGTGTTCCTGTGAGGATCATGTCAGGTAGGAGGTGATACTCCCCGTTAGGGACACGAGAAGAGATTGGGATGCCCTGAGCGTCACTCCTCTCTGCCCACCCCAGCTTCTCCTCACTGTGACAGTGGCACGGGTGACCATTCTGGGCCAAAGGCCGGGACACTCCTGAAGGGCAGGCAGTGGCTGAGCCTACTGCGACAGTGGAGTGTCTGCCCGGGCCTCCACCCCTAGTCCACCTGCATGAGCTGCCTTTTCTATTCCCCAGAACATTCTGGAGCAGGACACTTTCAGGAGGAACACTCCAGGCCTATGTCAGAGAGATCATAAACAGCAACAACAAAACTTTCGTAAGATGGAGAAGAAGCCATGATGCAAACTGAAAACAAGCTGTTGCTCCTGCCCCGCTATGATAGAGGTATCACGCGTGGAACGCTTCAGGAAACAGAGATGGATTCGCATCTTGGAGGTGGGGAGCTCACCTTCGGTGAGGGCTGTAACGCGAGGCTTCCTCTCCGTGGCTTCAGCCCCAGTCCCAGCACCGGAATCTGGGCACCAGCTCTCCTGCCTTGGTTCTTTGCTTTGTTCTCTTCTCTCCTTGCATCTCATTTGATAAAGCTGTTGTAGGCGTTTAAGACATCAAAGTGAGAAACCAGTGCAAGATAAGATGTTTTCTAAACCAGAGTCATTTCAAAAGAAAGTCTATTGCTGTTTGTGTAAACTATACTTCAAAAATCTCTCTATATTATGTCATATCAACGGGATGGGGGATACAATTTTAACGTTGTTGTTGTAATATGCCATCGAGTCAGCACTACGTCTCATAGCAACCCTATGCAATATAGCTCTGAACCCTGCTTTCTCCTGAGCCAGTCTCACTGTTTTGACACACCTACCATCATTACCTCAGTTATTGTGTCAATCCATCTCACCAGGGGTCTTTCTCTCCTGTGCTGTCCCTTGATCCTCCCAAGCATTCTATCCTTTTCCAAAGACATGTCTCTCCTGGCTACATGCCCCACAGTATGTGAGATGGAGCCTCAAAATCCTTGCATCTAAGGAGAAGCTTGGTTTCACCTCTCTAGGACAGATCTGTTTGTTCTCTTGGCAGTCAGTGGTATATTTAATAGTATTCTCCAGCATCACAAATCAAAGACATCAATTCTTTCTCTGTCATCCTTGGTTATTGTCCAACTGTCTGGCGCATAGCAAGTAATTGCAAAGACCATGGCCTGTATCAGGTGCACCTTAGTCTCTAGACTTACATCGTTGCTCTTCAGCACTCTGGCGAGGTCCCTGACAGCAGCTTTCCCTAATGCAATTTGTCTTTTTATTTCTTGACTGCTGGTGCCAAGACTACTGATTGTGAAACCAAGTAAGCTGAAATTGTTAACAATCTCAACCTCTTCTCCATGTATCATGATGCTGCCAATGGGCCCAGGGATGAGAATCTTCATTTTCCTGATGTCGAGCTTCAAACCATATTGCAAACTATAGTCCTTGATCTTCTGCAGTAAGCGCTTCAGGCCCTCCTCAGTTTAAGCGAGAAAGGTTGTGTCATCTGTATAATGTAAGTTGTTGGTGAATCTTTCTCTGATCCTGATGCCACATTCCTCCTCATAAAGCCCAACCTCTCGAATTATCTGTTCTGCATACAAATTGAAAAGGTGTATAAACAGGACACATCCCTGATGAACTCCTTTTCTGATTTTGAACCATACAATGTTTCCTTGCTCTGTTCTAACAACTGTTTCCTGGTCCAAGTATAGATTTTGCATGAGCACGATCTAGTGATCTGGGATTCCCATTCTTCTCAAGGTTAGCCATTACTTGTTGTGATCCACACAATCAAATGCCTTTACACAATCAATGAAACACAGATAGACATTCCTATGGTACTCTCTGCTTTTGAACAAGATCCATCTGGCATTGACAATGATATCCCTTAGAGCTACAGCCTCTTCTATATACAACATGTATTTCTGGTAGTTTTCTGTTAATGTACTGTTCCAGTTGCTTTTGGATAATCTTCAGCAGGATTTTGCTTTTGTGTGATATTAGTGATGATGTTGTTGTTGTAGTTGTTGTTATGTGCCATCGAGTCACTTGCAACTCATAACTACCCTATGTAAAAGAGCCCTAAATGCCTTTCTATCCTGTGCCAACCTCGGAGTCTCAAACACACTCATTCCCACCACTCCACTCACAGAATCGATCCATCTCATCGAAGGTCTTCCTCTCTTGCGCCGTCCCCCCACATTCCCAAACATGACATCCCTCTCCAAGGACCAGTCCCTCCTTGCAACATGCCCAAAGTATGTCAGACGAAGCTTCAGAATCCTTGCCTCCAAGGAGCATTCCGGCTGTATCCTCTCCAGGACAAACCTGTTTGTTCTCCTAGCAGTCCATGGTATTTTCAACACTCTTCTTCAACACCACAGTTCAAAGGCATCAACTCTCTTTCTATCATCCCTATTCATTGTCCAACTCTCCGATGCATAGCACATAATTGCGAAGACTATAGCCTGGATCAGGCGCACCTTAGTCTCCAGCCTGACATCATTGCTCTTCAGTACTCTTGAGAGGTCCCTCACAGCTGACATTCCCAATGCAATTTGGATTTCCTGGTTGCTGTTACCAAGAGTTTTGACCTTGGAAAACTAAACTGTTAACTATCTCAATCTCTTCACCAACCATACTGATGCTGCCAATTGGCCCAGAGGTGAGAATCTTTGTTTTCTTGATGTTGAGCTTCAATCCATATTGAAGGCTGCAATCCTTGACCTTCTGCAGCAAGCGCTTCAGGTCCTCCTCAGTTTCAGCAAGCAGGGTTGTGTCATCTGCATAACACAGGTTGTTGATGATTCTTCCACCAATCCTGATGCCACATTCCTCCTCATACAGCCCAGCGTCTCAGACGATCTGTTCTGCTTACAGATTGAAAAGGTATGGAGACAAAATACATCCCTGACGGACCCCTTTCTTGATTTTGAACCATGTAGTGTCTTCTTGCTCTGTTCTGATGACTGCCTCTTGGTCCAAGTATAGGTTTCACATTAGCACAATCAAATGGTCTGGGATTCCCATTCTTCTCAGAAACAGCCACAGCTTGTTGTGATCCACACAGTCAAAAGCCTTTGCATCGTCAATGAAGCACAGATAGACCTTCTTCTGGTATTCTCTGATTTCTGCCAAGATCCATCTAACATTTGCTATAATATCCCTAGTACCACAACCTCTTCTAAATCCAGCCTGCATATCTGTCAGTTCTCTGTTGACATATTGTTTCAAATGTTTTTGGATCATTTTCAGCAAAATCTTGCTTGCATGTGATATTAATGATATTGTTTGATAATTTCCACACTCTATCATTCAATAACTTCCACAGTCTATTGAATCAACTTTTTTTGGATGGGAATCATTATGGATCTCTCCAAATCAGTTGACCAGATGGTTGTTCTCCAAATTTCTTGGCACAGCCTGGAGAGCACTTCTAGGGCTGTATCTGTTTCCAGAGCCTTACAATGGAAATTTGTATCAAATTAATTTCTAGGATTCAATGAAGCTTAAAATGAATTCATAATGAGTACACTTAAGAGGTATGGATAGGGGCTCTGGGGGCTGAACAGTAGGCTCTCTTTCTTCCATCAGCTCTAATTTTGTAATGATAACACATTTCATCCCAGACAACATATCATCGGAGCAGTGATACACTTTCTCGATTCATATGTGTGTGACCAGATGGGGCTGAATATTGCTACACTAATATCACCATCATTATTATTAGTTAATTGAGTTTTGACAACCTGCACAGGCCAATATAAGATATAATAAAGAAACGGTTCCTGTTAGAGATGCTAGAGATGATATTTAATTCAGAGGAACGAGCAATTCTCATATAGCACACAGCACCTGAGCAGCGACCCCCCCCACACACACAAAGAGGAAGTGACCACAGTGCAGGCTCCCAGGGTTCCAAGCTTCAGCTGATTATCATTGGAAAGACACCTTTAAGAGGTCCACTCCTTTATGGCTTATGGTTTCCTTTTATTATTTTTACACTAACATTGAAAATTTTTAAAGAAGATACTGATATTAAATGCATTCTTTTTACACACACGCTCAGCAGAGGAGCACCAAATAACTCCTTTACCCACTTCCCCCTCATCAGATACCTTGATTTCTTGATTTGGGCTGAGAGGCTAAATCTGAGTTATGCTGTTTAATTTAGTTCAGGTGAGATTTTGAATCACACACAATCCGTGCTCTCATGTTTACTGCCCTCTTCAACAACGCACATTCCACAAGCAGCATATGGAATAAGCGCAGTCTGTTGGTCTGTTTTGAGAAGGTGCTGGCTGATGGCAAATTCTGCCTATCATGAGCAAAGGGAGGGAGAATTGGGGTCTAAGCTACTCCATTAAACAGACCATCACCAGCCTGAACTGTTTGGGGCAATGTCTCCAGCTTCTAAGTGAGATGCCAGCAGAAAAACCTGGTTCAAAACAAGTTGTTGGTCCAAAACTACTTCAGAAAACTTGTGGATAAAATTCATGATTAGGCATTAACATACAACAACATCCCAGAATAAGAGGTACATTGCAAAGAGGACTGGGCAGGAACGGAAGGGAGAGGTAATTGTGAAACAATGAATGAATACTGGGGGGGAAATAGTGAACTGGGGGAGGGGGAGGGGAAGGGACAGGAGGGGGTAATATGTGCAACGATGAATGAATGGATCTCTAACTTTTCTGTAAAGTTTCTTTAAAATCACAATTAAAATTTAAAAAATCTGTTAAGGAAAAAGCCACCTCATAGTCAACAAGAAAACCGCAATGTCTCAGCTTCCTTCTTCATGGCAACTCTGCTTTTGTTCACCTATTTTTTTTATTAGTCTAAATCCAACCTTTCTTGTTGGTGGTGTTGTTAGGGGCCATTGAGTAGTCTACAACTAAGAATAACCCTAACACAACAGATCTGAAAGTGTCCTTTCCTGTGCCATCCTGCTGGCCATCACGTTCCAGCCCATTGTTACAGTCACTGCGAAAATCTGTCTTGTTGGGTCTTCCTCTCTTTTTCTGACTTCCCACCTTTCTGAACTCCCAGAGAGCTCTGATGGTCAAGTGCTAAGGAATTATGTTCTCAATGCAAAGGTATGTGGTTCAAATCCACCAGCTTCACAGTTGGTAAAAGAAAAGCAATCCATTTCCATACGATTTACTGCCTCTGAAATCCCCTGGAAGGTCAGCTATGGGTTAGTTCCAACTCAACAGTACAAAACTACAACAGCTTCCCAAACATGGTATCTTTTTCCAAGGACTGGTCTCTTCTGACAACATGTTCAAATTATGTGAGATGAGATTTCACCATCCTTGCCTCTAAGAAGCAACTTGGTTACACCTCATCCAAGACAGATTTGTATAGCGGTTTTCTGGCATTCTGAAGGATATTAGTACTCTTCTCCAATATCACAACTCAAAGATACAGATTTTTCTTCTGTCATCTTTATTTATCATCCAACTTTCAGATGCATAGGAAGCAACTGACAAATGACTGTTTGCATCAGGGGCACTTCAGTCTTCAAAGTTACATTCTTCTTTAGTACCTTCAAAAGGTCCTTGATTGACACCAGATTTTTCTGATGTAATATGCCCTTTTATTTTTACATCAAAAATGGGGGGGTGGGTTCCATTGTTGCACTTTTTTTTATTTTTTGGCTCCTGCTATCTTGGATGCTGATTATGTAGCCAAGTAAAATAAATAGATATGACGGAAGGATACAATCATAGTACACATTTTCCCTGATTCTAAACATTGCAGTGCTCCCTTGTTCTGCTAAGACAACTGGTTCATGTGTAGGTTTCACACAAGTACAATTAAGTGTTCTGGAATTCCCATTCTTCTCAATGTAAGTCGTAATTTGTTATGATTCATATAGTCAAATGCCTTTGCATAGTCAATATAGCAAAAAAAAATCTTTCTGGTATTCTCCACTTTCAGTTAAGATCCATCTGACATCAACAGTGATACCCTTTGTACCACAGCTGCTTCTGAATCCAATTTCACCTTTTTTTTGGAATAGGAACAAATAGGGATCTGTTCCAGTCAGTTGAACAGGTAGCTGTATTCAAAATTCATCAGCATAGGTAAGTAAGCATGTCCAGAGCTTCATGTGTTTATTGAAACATGTCAATTGATATTTTATCAATTCCTGGAAGTGAGAGAGAAGAACAGAAAATTTCAAAGGGCAGCTCAAGAAGACAAACCAAAGTATTATAACGAAATGTACAAAAAGCTTGAGTTAGAAAACCAAAAAGAACATACTCAGCATTTCTCAAGTTGAAAAACTGATGAATTCAAACTGCACATTGCAGCACTGAAGGATTTTATGTGGGGAAATATTGAATGATGCAGGAACCATCAAAAGAAGATGGAAGGAATATACGGAGTCACTGTACCAAAAAGAATTGAACACAGAACTGCTTCAGGAAGTAGCAAATGATCAAGAACCAGAAGCCCCAGGAACTGACGGACTATCATTTGACATAAAGGCTTACAGCCTCAGAAACCCAGTGTTTGGATCTGAACCAACCAGACAGCAGTCAAGTTTCATGGTAACCTGACATAAAAAATAGCCAAGCACTGACCAGTCCTCTATCATACTGTCAGTTACTGGCATGTTCAAGTCCATCTTTGAAGCTACTGTGTCAATTCATCTTCTCAAGGATCCCCACACCTTGGCTGGCCTTGTTTCCTGATGTCCTCCTCCAGCCAATGGAGCCAATGCAAGTGAGGTGGGAAAAGTCCAGTTGTGATTACTAAGGTGTCATTGGCTGCATTTTGGAGGTAGTCTGAGCTCCACTGAAACCTGTCCACTGTGGGTAACCCTGAGATTTTGAAAACCCATAGCACAGCTTCCAGCAACACAGTAACGTTCAAACCACCACAGCAAAATAACTGACAGAAATAAGTAGGTTTAATTGTAGAGATAATTTCAGTCTTGAAAATTGTCTTTTATCATTTCTGTTGAAAGCTTGGCAGTCTCTAAGCAGAGTGTCCTGACCCTGAGCATGATGGGGCTTTGGGGCACGTCTTGTGAACACCGTCCTTTTTTTGTCCCGTCTGCCAACTTTGCCTTTCTCCTTTTACTGATATGTTCATTCCTTTTTAATTTTTATATACTTTATTTTGTGGTGATTTTGTCGTTACTGGTGTACACTACAGAGTTAGAACGGACCCGTAGCTGACCCTTTGGCAGGTTTTCAGAGGCAGTTAATCGCACGGGAGTAGACTATCCATACTTCTCCCATGAAGCAGCTGGTGGACTCAAACCGCATGCCTTTGAGATTACAGGGCAGCTTCTTGCCACTAGGCCACCAGAAGAAAGTTTACAGAAAAGTTGGATTTTCATTCATTCATTGTTACACATTTTCCTCCCTCCTCCTACCCTCTCCCTCTCCCAGTTCAATTTCTTTTTAAAAAAAAAATATTCCTTCATTGTTTCACATTTTCTTCCCCTCTCTTTCTTCCCCTTTCCTCAGTCTACTTTGCTACACACTTCTTGTTCTGGATGGTTTTCATCTATATAATGCCTAATCGTATATTCCTTTCAAGAGTTCTTTCCTTCATCTGCCACAATGCAGTGTTTATTATCCACTCTGTTTCTCTTCTCCTCCATCCCCCATGTCAGCCCTGTTCTATAACAGTGGTGCTGTGCAAGGAGACAGAATCAGTGACGTGGGGAATAACAGCCTCTTTAATAAGCCATCTGCAGAAAACTGAAGCAAGACCCACACCTGACACTGTACACAAAAACCAACTCAAGGTGGATCAGGAGCCTAAGAGTAAAACTAAAGGCTATAAAATTCATCAGAGAAAAGCTAGGAACTACTCTGGAATCCCAATTCCACAGTGTGAGCAGACTTCTAAGCATAATGAAAAACCTACAACCATGAGAGAACATAATAGATGAATGGGAACATCTAAGAATCAAATCCTATACATATCAAAGACTTCTTCAACAAAACAAAAAGGAAACCCACAGACTGGGAAAAAATATTTGACAATGACATATCTGATAAGGGACTCACATCTAAAATTCATGGGATACTTCAGCACCTCAGGAATAAAAAGGTAAACAGCCCAATCACAAAATCGGCACAAGTTATGAATAGACACTTCACCAAAGAAGACATTCAGATGGCAAACAACACATAAGGAAGTATTCAAAATTCCTAGCTATCACAGAGATGAAAATCAAAACAATTATGAGTGGTATCATCTCACCCCAACAACAATAGAAAAATTCAACAGGACAGCAAGCAACAAATCCTGGCAAGGTTGTGGAGAGGCTGGAACACTTATTCACTGCTGGAGGGAATGTAAAATGGTGTAACCACTATAGAAGGCAGTGTGGCGCCTTCTCAAAAAGTTGGAAATAGAAATACCATTTGGTTCAGCAGTTCCACTCTTGGGCACATAACTTAACGAAATCAGAGTCTCCACTCAAACAGACATATCCTCACTCATGTTTTTGGCTGCATTATTCATAATAGCACAGAGATGGAAGCAATCCAAGTGCCCATCAACAAATGAATGGGGAGAAAAACTATGGTACATTCACACAATGGAATACTATATAGCACTGAAAAACAATGAACTTGTAAAACATTACACACATGGGTGACCCTGGAGGACATTGTGCTAAGTGAAATATCTCTGTTACAAAAGGTCATTGTTTGTTTTTCTTTCTTTTTTTAAATTGGTTTGCTTACAAAGTTCAGTATACATTGTGTTTCACACTATTCTTCATTCACACTGTATTTTATACAGTTATCCTCATGCATCATGTTTCATAAAACTAATCACCATTGGCCCTTGCCCATAATTATCCTTTTTGCCCATATCCTTCTCCTTTCCTTGTCTCCCTCCCCTCACCCACCAAACTGGGTAACTCTGTGGTTTTGTCCCTATAATCCTCATTCCTCCACTCCTACCCCTTTGTCCCCCTTGAGTTCCCACAAATGTTTAAATAGTTATCCTTTTATTTCTTACAATAATATGCCGTATTTGTATGAGACTGTGTTAGTTCATTCAGTATAATGCTCTCCAGCCTTTTTCAAGTTACATAATATTTTTCAAGGTCATTGCTCTTGCATGCTGCATAGTATTCCATTTTGTGAATGTACCACACTTCATCAATGCATTCGGTTGTGGTTGGACATTTGGGCTGTTTCCATGTCCTTGAGATGGTGAATAATGCTGCTGTGAACATTGATGCATGCAAAAATCAACTCAAGGTAGATCAGAGGCCTGGGAGTAAAGCCCCAAACCATAGAGTTTATAAGAGACAAACTAGGACCAAGCTTAGAAGGCCTAACTCATGGTATAAATAGACTGCCAAATACAGCCAGAAATGCTCAGTCTGAAGGGGATAAAATTGATGAATGGGACCTTCTAAAGATTAAATCTCTGTGTTCATCAAAAACTTTTTACAGTAAGGTGAAAAGAAAGCCTACCAACTAGGAACAAATATTTGGCAATAGCATCTCAGACAAGGATCTTATAACAAAAATGTACAGAATACTCCTGGCCCTCCGAAAGAAAAAGACTGATAAACCAGTTACAAAACGGGCAAAGACATAAAAGGCTTTTCACAGAGGAAGACATTCAAGCAGCCAACAGACTCATGAAGAAATGCTTAAAATCACTGGCAAAGAGAGAGATGTAAATCAAAACCACAATGAGATACCATCTCACCCCAGTAGCAGTGACAAAGTTTAGTAGGGTAGGAAGCAACAAATGTTGGAGATGATGTGGAGAGGTGGGAACTCTCATACACTGTTGGTGGGATTGTAAAATGGTGCAACTACTCTGGAAGACAATTTGACGTTTCCTAAAAAAATTGAACATAGCAACTCCACGTGATCCAGCGATTCCACTACTAGGAATAATATACCCCAAGAAAATTAGAACTGAAACACACAAAAAAAGTCATTCATTTTTTAAAAATGTCTCATTCTTTGAGAGATTACTTTAATCCTTTTTTTTTTTTTAGAAAACCATGGTACAAGTATACATATAAGTTGTTTTGTTAAATTCCATGAAGTACGACCCTATGAACAACAAAGCTGAACCCTGTCCTGCCCTGTGCCATCCTCACAATCTCTGTCACACACGATCCCACTGCTACAGTCACTGTGTCAATCCATCTGGTTGAGGGTCTTCCTCTCTTTTGCTGACCCTTTCACCTTTCCAAGCACCCCTTTCCAATAAATAGCCTCTCCTCATAATATACCCAAAGTATGTGAGAAGCTTTATCATCTTTGCCTCCAAGGAGCCCTCTGGTTGTATTTTCTCCAAGACATATTTGTTTGTTCTTTTGACAGTCCGTGTTCCCATTCAGTACTCTTCTCCAATACTATACCTCAAAGACATCAATTCTTCCTCTGTCAGCTTACTCATTTTCTACCTTTCAGATGCAAAGCAAGCAATTTTTTTTAAATTATTTTCGTGTGAGTGTACCGTCAAATCAGATCTGACTGGTACAGGAGATTGCCCCTCCTTCCCCGGCAGAGCATCTGGTGGATTCGAACCATGAGCCTCTGGGATTGTAGTTGCTGCTCCTTGCCACTAGGCCACCAGAACTCCCCTAAAGCAAGCAATTGAAAAGACTATGGCCTGAACTGGGTTCATCTTAGTCCTCAAACTCATTGAACCTTAACAATTTGGAGAGGTCTTTGACTGCAGATTTTCTAATTTTAATTCATGTTGTTGTTGTTTTTGTTTGCCGTTGAATCATCTGTGACCGATAATGACCCTATGTACAATAGCTCTGAACCCTTCCCTGTTCTGAGACAGTCTCACTAATTCCAACACACCAATTCCCCATAGCCTCAGTTACTGTGTCAATCCCTCTCATCCGGGGTCTTCCTCTCCTGTATTGTCCCTCCACCCTTCTGAGCATGATGTTCTTCTCCAAGGACTGTCCCCTCCTAACTGTATACCCAAAGCGTGTGAGACAGAACTTCAAAATTCTAACCTCCAAGGAGAAATTTAGTTTCACCCTCTCAAAGACAGACAAATTTATTTTCTTGGTGATCCATGTTATGTTCAAAACTGTTATAACTTACAGATATGTAGTTAGCCATAAATTTATCATCACTTTTACCAGCATACAAATCTTCCATACTATTATTTCTTTTCTGGATTAATTAGATAGGCCAGGTCTTCTTTTACATCCCTCAAAATGGGCAAAATCTAGATTTACAAATATTTAATTAGATGTGCACAAAACATAATATCACCTCACTTCATTAATTGTTCACTTGGATACTCATAAAATTTTCAGAGCTCTAGAGAACAACTCATACACAAGGGAGAGTTCTCCCTCCTGAGAATTCCTGAGCATGCATAATTACTACCTAGTCAATTATAATTTACCAGATTTTTTAAAAATAATGATTCCCCTTGAATATTTTCTAATTAAAACATAATTATTTCTAGCAACTAAAAGACAACACTGGAAAACAAGCCATAGCTCAGTGAAAGAAAACACCGATGAAATCAGCAAATCAGTAGATAAAATATGTATGAGCTGCCAGTCACTGCAGAAGCACTATCTGAGCGGTTCTTCCTGACCCTGCTGGCCACTGCAGGATGATGTGGGACTGGTAGCAGCCTGGAGTGGTGGCAGAGAAGTTTCATTTGTAACCAATTACTTGGCTTCTGTGACAAAGACATTATTTGCTCAAAGCTTAAAACAGAAGCCAGCAAAGATATGTTTCCAAAACAGCCTAGTAAGTATAACAGATAACTGCTAAAACCTGCCAGGATTTAACATCTCTGACACACTCCAGGGATCTGTGGATTTGCTTTTTAACCAGTGCCTGAAACTGCTAAGAGTGCTTCGTCTACAGAGAGCCTTCCGCATCTTCACGCACTCCACTCAAAGACAAGAATGGAAGAGGCGGTCAAAGGGGACTTGATGCAGAACTCGTGATCTAAGATGCAGAGAGTCCCCTGCTCCACTTCTGTGTGAAAACACGGCCTGCACAGCCGTCCATATTCCATGGAGAGAAGATGCATGAGCCCCTCACAGCTGTAGACAATGAAGAGACAGCTCACTCACAAATGGACCCCGTGGCATTCCGTGATCTTTGTTTTCTGGATTTCATCCACTGAAGACTCTAAATCCTAGTTCCAGGAGGCAAGCATTAAAATCCAAGTCAATGGTAGAGCCGACCCTCCCCACCCATTCGCTCACCATCAACCTCCCAGCACATGTTAGTTCTTCTCATCCTACGTGGAAGCCAAGAACTAAGGCCAAAGAACTAAATGTAAAACACATCTATGCTTTCACATTAAAAGGGGGAAAGATATGAGTTCTGTCTCACCTGAAAGGCAACGTGGGGTTCGGGTATGAGAAAGGGCTACCCAGAGTAAAGGGGTGGGATAGAACCCTGCTGTGCCTCCACGCCATCACCATCTCACCAGGACCTCAGCGGAAGCATAAATGGACCAGTTACTGTTGAGTCACTGTACAATAGTGATCCTGGTCTATCAGAATAAAACTGTGCTTCATGGGTTTCCTCTGGCTCATGTCTTCAGAAGTAGATCACCAAGCCTTTCTTCCCTGGGTGGAGGTGAACCACCTATGTTTCGGTTAACAGAAAGTGAATTAGCCATATGCATCCCCCAGAGACTCTGAGACCACAATTATTAATATCAACCATCGATGAAGCTAGCCTGAGTCAAAAATCAGTGACAGAAATCTTAAAAAGCAAACAAAAAATAAACTAATGTTTCCAAGGGAGGAAACAGCAAACAAAATTACAATTTTCATCAACAGCAACATATACAAGGTCTTTGTGGTTTTGGGTTCCGCTAAGTCCATTTCACTCATGGCTACCCTGTATCCAGTGTACTGAAACCCTGCTGGATTCTGGGTCATCCTCATGACCCTTGACTTGCCAAGTCCAGTTTGGAAGGCACCACATCAATCTATCCCCGGAAAGCTCTTCTCTGCATTACCAAGCATGAAGCCCAAGGATGACCTATGGTGGTGTAGCTTCCAGCATCACAACAACACAAAGCCACTGCAGTGTGACACACAGATGAACCAGTGATGACACAGGTCTTATCTGGCTAAAAAACAGAGTGGAGCAAACTGTCCACCTGAGTGCAGGAGTGGACACCTACACTGAGCTTGACTCATGCTTCACTGATAAGTAAAAGTGGCTGAAATTGCCACTTATTTGACTGATTTTTAGACTATTGGGTTATTCAACTGATCAGTAATTTTAAAACTGATGAAGATACATGCATAGACTCAGAGCTGGTGGCATAAGTGCAATCCCAAAGTCATGCAGCTTGAATCCATCAGCTGCTCCATGAGAGAAGGATGCGCAATCTCCTCCCGTGCAGTTTACTGTCTCTGAAATCTGTTAGAGGATCAGTTATGCTTTGGCTCCAAGTCAAAGGCACACAACAACAGCAACGGAAGATAAGAGTTCCAGAAAATAAGTGCCTAACTACAAATTCTGAGTCAGAGTCTTGTGATCTGATCTGTCTTAGCTCTCTCTGGCTGTTACTACTGAAACACCACAGGCTTTAACAGAAATGTCTTCTTGCTTAGGTTAAGTGGTAGAATCTGAATGAAAGGCACAGCCTTGTGTTGCCTCCCTGTTTTCCTAGGAGATAGGCATGAGCTTTGGCATCAGTCTCACTCTGGGTCTTTGAAGTTCTAAGTCTATCGGCTCCAGTTCCAAAGGATCTGCTCCATTCCTGGTTCTTCCTTCTTGTGGACAGTCAGTTCCCCTTTTCTCTGCTTACTCTTCTCCTTTCATCTCTCATAAGAGAAAAGTTGACACAAAATACACCCCAGGGAAAGTTAATTTTTGTAGGAACAGGGCTGTGGCCTGGGAAAGGATGCTGTATTTCATTCTAAACCGTTAAAATTGATCACTTACTAGGGTGATTTCAATGTTCATAGAGGAATTACTCACCACCGTAAGATCATGGAAACAGTCCAAATGAATGTATTCAGAAATTGTCATGCATTCACAAAACAGAAAACTATGCAGCACTCAGGAGCAATGATTCTGAAAAATACTGCGTGACTTGGGAGAGACTGGAGAGCATCATGCTGAGTGAACTAACACAATGACATAAAGACAAATATTGTATAAATATTTATATTTATTGTAAAAATAGAAGACTATCTAGTAAAACATGTATGGGAACCCGAGAGGGGAAGGGATGGGAGCAGAGAGATGAGGATGGCAAGGGCGAAACCACAGGGTTGCCCAGTTTGGTAGGTGGAGGCGGGGACTGAAGGAAATGGGAAAGACCTGGCAGGGACCTGAAAGGATTGGGTAGTGAAGGGCAAGGTCCAACGGTGATTGATTTTATAAAACCTAATGCATGAGAATGATTGTATGAAACACAGTATGAATGGAGAATAGTGTGAAACACAATGTGTATGAACTTTGTGAGCAAAAGAATAAATTTTTTCTTAAAAAGCAATGATGAGCAATGAATGAATGGAAATCCCAAATCTCTGTAAATGTTCATTAAAATTATTAAAATAAAAAAATTACCAAAAAAAGGGATGATGACATTATGACATAACTCCACAAGCACTAGGAAGGAGCCGGGCACGCTGGCACATTTGAATAGGGAAGGACAAGAGAGAGCTCAGTTATGGCAGGGACTTGCCAAGTCCCACAGGAACCCCCTTCTCAGCATCAGCCCATCTGGGCGCCTTGTGCCACATGTGGACATGAACTCGAAACAGACCAAAGGCCTGTGCAACTCATAGATGCAGACGTGAATTCTTTATGATTGTGGCTTTGAAAATGGATTCTTAGGACAGCACAGCAGACACAAGAGTCCCCACGGGGTGGAGGGAATCTTCATTTTCTCTGACCTCTGAGCTAAATGGCCCCTGAATGGTGAAAGCATGCAGCAGCCCAGACTGGACCAAGAGAGCAGCACCTGTGACTGTCACCATGGAAACCGCAGCTACTTTGAAGCCACTTCCTCCTCACACCGCACTCATTGAGGGTGCACTGTCTACACTCATCCCACTTTGAAATGGTGCAGTTGCCACACACACAGCTGGGTCTGGTCACCTGGTCACATGGTGTGTAAGGAAAAGTTGGAGCTACACAGCCAGGTGTGGGCTCCCGAGAACAGAACACAAGCTCTTCCAGATGGCCTCAAAGCCGGGTGTGCAGACACACAGGGAGCGATATGTTGTGCCCTCTGTAGGCTGTGGGGAGGCCCATCCCTGGTCTATTTCCTCTTCCACAGCCTTGGGATGCCTCAACCAGGCAGGGTTCCCCACCTGGGTCTCCCCTGTGTGTGACTGTTTGCCCTTTTTTGTAAGATAGCACTCCACAGGCATCAAGTGAAAGGCCCACCACACTGTGGTATAAACTCATTAACACAGCAAAATTGTTCCCTTGCCAAACAGGGTAGAGTCCCTGAACTTCAGACCCCATGGGGCACCACCTTCCACAGCCCAAGAAGGTGCCTGGCTAAGAGAGTGCTGGGTGAAATGGACACAGCCAGAAGCAGTCAGCAGGAAGCTGCTTCGGGCCGAGTTCTGTCCTCCCAGAGCTGGACCCAAGTGCAGCGAGTCCTGTCTGCCCAGGGACTCAGGCAGCTCTGGTTGTGGAGACCCTCACAGATGGGAACGGGCAGCTGGTGGCCCCACCAGGTGACACTCACTCTTGTTCACATGGAACCAGCTGATTTGTGGGAGCCCTTTGCTGCTGTAGAAGCAACCTGTGGATGACCCCATTGGCGACGTGGCACAGGCAGGACAAAGGAGCCTATTTTCCTTCCACAAGTCCCAGCCTGTTAGAGGTTCTTCAGCAGGAGTGGACTGTCCACCTAGCGAGGAGGGCAGGGAGCACCTTGGGCACCAGGGCTGGGAGTGCAGGGAGGGTAAGTGGGCCAAGGAAAATGGTACAAGTTAAGTAAGATTGGTCAGAAAGCACAGGCCAGCTGTCTGTCCCTGTCAGGAACGTCCATCTGCACAAAAGCCTTGGTTCTGGGGAAGGGACTGAGGGGCTAGGAGGCAGATGTGCCTTTGCTAGAAGCAGGTCCTGCTGTACTGAGGGCTCTGAGCAAGCACAGCGAGCCCTGGTCACCTTGCCCACTCTACCAGCAACTGCAATGCCACCTGCCTGCCTCCACCTTCACAGGCTCCAAGTGCCTGCAGTGCTTGCCAGCCTCCCACCAGCTCACCCACCTGCAACCTGGAAATCAATCTACTGTTGCTGGCGCTCACCACCCTGGCTGTGCCAACTGTCCCCACTGAGAAGCTCCGGGGGCCCACTTGCATCCTCTCATCTCTGGACCCCCTCTGCTGAGTCCCAGTCCACCCACCTGAATCCCCTCATACCTGGGTCCCCTCTATCAATATCCAGTCCAGTGGAGGTAACTCGGCAGCAGAGTCCGCAGATGTGAATCCAGGCAGTTCCAGGCTGTGTCTTCCTCCTCCTTCACTTCTCCATCACCCTACAATGATGTCTGCGTGTCCTGCTTACCCTGCTTGACACTCTCCCCACAGACCCAGGGCAGTTCAGGCAGTCAGCTGGGACTTGATGGTCAGTACTGAAACTGCATTTGGGAGTGGTCTGTTCTGACACAGAGACAAGCAGGGCGACACAGGAGTGAAGCTGGTGTTGAGGGAAGAATGGAGGCTTCACGCATCACACAGGACTTTCACTTCACTTTTCCTTTGCTGCCTCTAAGATGTGAAGCTGAGAGTGAGTCAGTGACTCCTGCCCTGTCTTCACATAAGACATGAAGCTGCGGAGAGTTTAGTTGAGGGTCACTGTCTCTCCTCTGAAGACTCAGCTGTGTCCTTCACAGTCACAGCTTCACCATAGACCTAGTACCTCCCTGGTTTGCATCCCAAGAGCCACACTGCCCTAAACCAGGGAAGGTCAAAGGACCTTAGGCCATGCTTTAGAAGCTGTCTGGACTGAGGGATTGCATCCTGATTCCCACCTGAATTATAACCTTTTAACTCCTCTAATAAACCCCATGGGTTTCAATATGGTTCTGTGTAGTCAATGCAAGGAATTTCAGACCCAGTAGAGTAGTAAGCCTGGTGTTAGAATTAGTACAAGTAGGTGCAGGATCTGACCTTATAGGAATGAGTTTGGTATTGTGGATGATGCTGATGGAGACAGCTCCCCTTTGTGAAGATAATAGAAGTCCTTTGTGAAGATAATAGAAGTCAGAGGTGGCTATGCTTATCCTGCCTACCTATTTTTACAGATATTAAAGAGTTAGGTGGCCCAGCAGATCATGGGGACCAGGTTCCAGCTTCTATTCTACCCAGACCATCTGTGTCCACCATATTTTCTAGTTGCTCGGCCCTAGCACCACCCCTCCCAAACCCACTTCCCCTCATTCTCTGACAGGCGATCCCATGGTGATGGTCACCCATTTGTCAGGTGACCTGTCACAGCAACCTCATCTTAAGCCTCTAGACACATTTTCAGTGACACATACAGCAAGAGGGATCTCAGTGTCACCAATAAAGAAGGCTCAGGATTAAAATGTATGCTTTGGACCTGGGATCCCTCTGCTAAAAATCTCCTAGACCCAGAAAAACATCGACAGCAATTACATGGATATTTCCACTGATGGTGAAAGGAGATAGGATCAAGTAGACAGTGCATTCTTTATTGGAGTAGACAAAGAGGACAGTGTGAGATAAATGGATGACCAGACATTGGGTGTATTGTCATTTACAATGGGGAACAGGATATGCATGAGTAACTGGGAAAAGTTAAGGAAAGACATATACACAAGTAGAAACAGGGATGGGAGAGGAAGTGGAATGGAGCAAAGATTAGTGGATGGAGAGGAAAAGACAAGGTACAGTGAAGATTCAACGAGATGTAATAAATGGCACCAGTCCGTTGCAATTAAACAAAATGTTTATGCAAAATTGAATGAAATTAAATTTTTTAAAAAGATAAAATCTTGAATCCCTTAATGGAATTGGTGGATTTTTTTTAAATGTCCTCCATAATTGTGTCACATAGCAGATGTTGTGAAGTTTCCACTGCAGCCGAACCACTTGTTCTTTTTTTCTTTCTCATGAAATAGCAATCATCCTGCTCAAACCAGTCATCCACACAAAACCCACTAACTGCAAAGTATTCACTGGAGTCAAGTAAATACTTACCTCTCAAAAACAGAGGAAGTAGGGAAGCTCTGATGGCCTAGTGGCAAGACGCTGCACTACAGTCCCAGAGGTACGCGGTTCAAATCCACCAGATGCTCTGCTGAAGAAGGAGGGGGCAATCTCCTCCTCTACCAGTCAGATCTGATTTGACGGTACACGTAAAAAATAATACAATAAAAATGTAAAAAAAAAAAACAGAGGACGTAAAGGAAAATCAGGAGGTACATGATAATCCTTGCCTTCCGGCTCCACCACCCCCAAAGTCAGATTTTCTTTTGTGGAGAAGGCTAAATGTATTTACCTCATCAGATAACTATTTCCAAGTAATTTCTAGAGTGAGTTTTATTTCACTCTGATAGATTAGAAACTCAATGCAGAGAAAAACTGACTTCTCCTCTGATTTCTAAATTACGTGATGATGAGTCCATATGGTAGGCCATACATGTTCAAGAATTTTCTGGCACAATTCTGAGGGTAAGTGATAAAAATTGGCCTCCAGTGTATCAGATTACTCATTTACTGTCTCACTCACAGGAAATAGGTGTAAATTCCATAGGAAGCCAAGTCAAATTTAGGTGGTGGATTTCTCAAGTCCATTTAGTTTCATTGTGAGAGTCCCAAACTCCTCCAGTTTCTGTGTTAATGCATCATCCTGGTTAATGAATGATTCTGGTTAAACTGTAGCTCTTCCACCAACCACTTTCCTTATGGTGACATCTTAAAAACTCAGCTAAATGGTGTTAATAGAGAACACAAATACCAACACAGATTAAGGAGAAGGCTCAAATGATGGAGTGGGATTAGAGGATCTGCACACACAGAGATGGGGTGAGATCAGGAGTCTGTACACAGTGATGAGGTGGGATCAGCGTGCTCACCAGTTAAGGCCAGAGTTAAGAATTTTTTTTCCAGTAAAATTTAAATCGAGGCATCTACCTGTTTCTTTTTAATTAGATTGTTCTCATCACATCACTGCTATACACGTAGAGAACTCTCAGATGGTCATCTGGCCGCGACCTTGCCCTCGCCTCCCTACATCTTTTCTCATTGCTACGGGTCTTATTGCATTCAAATCTATCTAAACTTGTACAAGACCAAATTACAACCTTTCTCATCCCTTCTCCATCATAGTCCTGGGCTCCCCTAGTCCAGAGATGCTCAGCGACCCACCACATGCACCTCTGCGCTGCCCCTTCTATACTCTGGTCCCACATTTGTCCACAGTTATCCCTTGTCATACACTGTCTCCTCCACAAAGCTCAAAGAAGGCCAAAAGGAGTGTCCCCTCTGCATCTCTTTTTTTGTTCTTATGGATTTCTCTCCCTCATGTTCTCCTTCCTGCCAAATACCACCTATCTGAAAACAAGCAAAAAGGACACAGTGAGAATATGCAGTCCTGTCCCCTGTTGGCACTGCCTCCCTTACCACATGCCTTTAGTTGCTTCTCTCTCTCCACTTCGCACAACACTTCACTCGTTTCTTGACCCCTGATCTCCTTGCTCCTGCCCCTAGTGAAAGCGGTCCTTGGCTCGGGCAACATGATTCTGCAAGCCTCCCAATCACTCTTACAGCAGCACCTTCCTGGTTTCCATGGTTCTCTGCCCTGACTACCCTTCCAAGCCTCGAGCTCTCTATCTCGGACTCTTCTCAGCACAGGAAACTCAAAAGAAGCCAGCTGCAGCCCAAGTTCCCCTTCCCTTTGTACCCTTTGCTCTGGAGATCTGTCCACCTCAATGGCTCCAGCTGCTCGGTCCCTGATAATAATCATCATATCTATACTTCTGGTCCAACATCTCCACCAGCACACCTCTCCCAGCACACCTCCACCAGCACATCTCCACCAGCACCCCTCCACCAGCACCCCTCCACCAGCACATCTCACCCAGCACATCTCCACCAGCACACCTCTCCCAGCACACCTCCACAGCACACCTCTCCCAGCACATCTCACCCAGCACATCTCCCCAGCACCCCTCCACCAGCACACCTCCCCAGCACATCTCACCCAGCACATCTCCACCAGCACACCTCCACCAGCACATCTCCACCAGCACCCCTCCACCAGCACACCTCGCCAGCACATCTCCCCAGCACACCTCCCCCAGCACATCTCCACCAGCACCCCTCCACCAGCACATCTCCCCAGCACACCTCCCCCAGCACATCTCCACCAGCACCCCTCCACCAGCACACCTCCACCAGCACATCTCCACCAGCACCCCTCCACCAACACACCTCTCCCAGCACACCTCCACAGCACACCTCTCCCAGCACA
>NW_006399957.1:989600-1002355 GCF_000299155.1 Elephantulus edwardii | reverse complement strand
CACACCTCTCCCAGCACACCTCCACAGCACACCTCCCCCAGCACATGTCCACCAGCACCCCTCCACCAGCACCCCTCCACCAGCACACCTCCCCAGCACATCTCCACCAGCACACCTCTCCCAGCACACCTCCCCCAGCACATCTCCACCAGCACCCTTACACCAGCACCCCTCCACCAGCACCCCTCCACCAACACACCTCCACCAGCACACCTCCCCAGCACACCTCCCCCAGCACATCTCCCCCAGCACCCCTCCACCAACACCCTTCCACCAGCACACCTCCCCAGCACATCTCACCCAGCACATCTCCACCAGCACACCACAAACAAACCGCATAATCACCCACCCCAAAAGCCTTGTGAGGAGTTACCTGAGCTGCGAACCTCAAATCAGTCTTGATTATTTGCGGTCTTGACAGCTTCTATGGCAAATTAATTTGGTGATGAAAACTCATCATCACCGTGTCTATGTAGCTCCGAGCTTGTAGGACAGAGTAGAAGTGCTCTCCCACTGCGCTGTAATCTTACGAGAAGCAGAAGCCTCATCCTCCTGCTGTGGAGTGACTGGTAAATTCAAACCTCTGGCCCTTTGATTTGCAGCCCCACCATGAGCTTGGCTAATGAAGAGCTGCCATTCTAACTTTATAATTCTCTTTCATCTTTACCTTCCCTCCATTCCATGCCGTTGTTATCTCTCCATATTATCAGATGGCCTCCGTTCTGAGCCACTCTTATCCCTCTAATCTAATACCGCCTTTCTTAAGATATTAGTCTCCTCCTGCCACTCTTTTTAGACACCCCAGAGCTCTCCCTTCCCTCCCAGGACACTGGCACTCTCTCTGTGAAAGCCTGCCTTCCTTCTCATCTGGGATCCCCCCACCTGCACTCTCCACCAAGTGCAAGCCGTC
This sequence comes from Elephantulus edwardii, assembly GCF_000299155.1. Classification (NCBI taxonomy): domain Eukaryota; kingdom Metazoa; phylum Chordata; class Mammalia; order Macroscelidea; family Macroscelididae; genus Elephantulus; species Elephantulus edwardii. The sequence continues at coordinate 1,001,445 of NW_006399957.1, read as the reverse complement.
GTCGCTGACCTTTGGGCCAAGTCTGCCGTGTTCCTTTTGCTGCACATCCGGATTCCCATTCTGCACTTTGTCCACAAAACTGTAGGTTTTCCCTCAAGCCACAGCTGAGAGTTGTTATCCAGGTTCCTTCCTCCTGCTGCTAAGCAGCGAGGAAAAGTTTTGTGAGCCCCACCACCATCCCTGCACGAGGAATGCTGGCTGCTCCCATGGATACCTGCGTCTCCTCCAAGTTGAACTTTTAACTCTCGGCGTTGAAAACCATGTGCTCTTGGCCTGGTCCATCAAAGCTTCACACCTGACTCACAGCAATTGTTCAATGAGTGTTCTTTGAGGGAATAAATGGCAGGATGGATGGATGGATGGATGGATGGATGGATGGATGGAGTGAGTAAAAGGTGTGTGAAGGTGGTTCCTGCAAGCTTGTTAAGGGCTCTTATTCTCTGTGGCTGATGAAAGACCTCGGCCTATCACTGTCATCTGTGGTTCCTCATTGAGGAATTAATCATGACAGGAAACATTTTTAACCAGAGACCTCCACGTTCCCAGAGACAGCAGGATTAAGTTGCTTAAGGTATGGCTTTGTTCTCATTAAAGGTCTTGCTGAGAGGACTCTGTACCAAAGAACCTCCCTGGGCACAAAGCCTGTGAGGGAGGAGTGTGCGGCTTGCTGCTGCTCTGAAACTAACCAGGACACGCAGGCAGCCTTCAGCATCTGAAGGCACCATGGTCTCAAGAAATGAATTGCCCATTCTCATCTAGCATCTTTATTCCTTCCTAAAACTAAGCTGCCAGAGGAAGTGCAGAGGTGAGGGACTCTTCTCCCAAGGTTTCACTTACCCGTTCCAATCAGACTGGATCTCATGACCGTGGATACACACCTCCAGCAAACAAAAAGACAAATGCAACATCATTGCCAATTTTCAAAACATGAATGACACACATGACTACATAATAAATCCTTTTGCAGTTGGATGGTCTCCAAGCCTTTGCAGTCAACAAAGTTGGGAGGTGGACCCCCTGCTGACAAGTCTATTCCAGCTCAGGGCAGCATAACAAGGCAGAGCAGAACACACAAAAGCCAGTCAAGGCTACAGATCCCTGTGGAAGCAGAGACCACATCATCTTCCTCTAAGGCAGCTACTGGGATCAGACCTCTGACCTTCTGATTATCATCTAACTACTTAAACCACTGAACCACACACCTGGTCATGTTAACAAACATAAACCTCAAACTCATTAGTGTCAAGATGGAAGCAGCACAGAGGTAACCCTCCAGCAGATTTCCAAGAGGCAGTAAATCACACAGGAAGAGGTCAGATATCTCCGTCCTGAGGAGCAGCTGGTGGATTTGAACTGAAGAGAGATGCTGCTTCTTGGTCAGCATCACAGCCCCAATGATCCAGGTCACCAGAACTTCCTTCACAAAAACAAAGGAAGGCCTGATTAAGTTGTGGCCTGATTGAGCAGAAAAATCATTTTTTGATAAATGACTACCATGTGATTATTAGCGTCTAAGTTAGAATTCTACTGTCAAGGATTTCCTGCTGCGCACGCCCACAATCAATAGGTGTGGAACAGCCGTCAGAAGTGAAATGGCAGCTTGCATTGGACAAGTCTGCTGGGAAAGAGACCTCAGTGTTAAAAAGCAGTCGTTTTGCACTGAAGAGCTTCTGGCTCAAGGCAGCATATTTCAAATTGCCTCAAAGGCTTTGAGGGTTGGACAATGAATAAGAAAGACCAAGGAAAAACTGATGCCTCTTAATTCTAGTGTTGGTGAAGAATAACAAATACATTATAAACAAACGAAAAACAGAATGCAACAAGCACATAAATCCACAGCCATCGAGTTGATTCCAACTCCAGATAGTGTTCAGCTGGTTTCTGAGGCTGTAAATCTTTCCTAGAGAAGACTGCCTGATGCATTTGAACCATCAATCTCCCAGTTAGTGGCCCCAAACATAGCATACTACACCACCAGGGCTCATTAGATATACAATGGAGTGCGAGAAAAAGCAACACAAATCCATCTTGGGACCATCCACGTGCTGAGTTCCTATTATCAGGCGGGATCAGGGAGCTCTGGTGGCCGCTGATCCGAAGGCAGGCCTGTCTGGTGGGTCTTTCATCAGAGGTTCTGCAGGAGGAAGATGGGCAGTCTCCTTCCTTGCCCTTTACAAGCTGAAAACCCACTGGAGGGTCAGCTCAGAGTCAGTTCTGACTCCATGCAGTAAGAGAGAGATCAGCAGGGGTCAGTGTCTGGAGAAGGATATGGTGTTTGGTAAAGCAGAGGGTCAGTGAAAGAAGACTCTCGAGGACATGGACTGGCATCATGGATGCAACAGTGACTTAAACGTAGCAAAGGCTGTGAGGATGATCCAGGACACACTGAGACACCAAGCAGCTAACAGACTCACACGCAGGCAGTCACAACTGCGGAGCGGTCTAAAGCCAGAGTTCATGCTGGGCAGTTCCATCCACATCGTGACCCTTGGCTGCTGGGTGTGATGAGTTCAGGTGCTGCTGGAACATTAAGGAACATAGGCTTTGTCAGACTAGTTCAGTAAAATGCCTGAGCAAACAGAAGTAACAAAAACACAGCCTGGGGAGCAGCTAGTGACCAGTGTGAAGTTATCACATTATGTAGAATGTTTTCTCCAACTAGCCTGCTATGTGTGCACATGTCTGTGACTGGTCAGATTTAACACTGTGAACAACTACTGAATAGATTTGTGAGATTAGCTTGGATTGTACAAAGTGCCTGAGTTTTGTGGACGGACAATTCCACTTGCTGCCCATGGTGCTGACCCATTGTTGGGTAATAATTCCCACGTGGGGCAGGTGTGGCGCTATGTGCACTTTGCTCTCCCAGCTGGCTGTAGGCGTGTCATGCAGGCAGGAAGTATCCTGATGAAAGCCTCCCTGGACAGAGGACCTAAGGGGTGGGGGGAACAAGGTGGTCCTTGGTGCACACTTGTCCATTTTGCACATAGGCCAAGGGAAGGGAACCAGCAAGAGGATGGCGTTACAAACCTGCTGGATCTGTGGTGTCCCCTGTATGGTGTGCCCTAGATGTCTGTGGAAGACACAGGTGGAGAAACGTCAGTGTCTAGACCAGCATATGGAGTGTGAGTTGGCTGGAAGGGACTGAGTGAGCGGTGGAGCTCTGCAAACTTAGCACAAGCCCAGTCACTCAGAAAGCACCTCAGCTCCTCACCTTTTATGAGAGGCCATAGTGGAGCAGGGTTGAGACAGACCTGCTGTGTGCTCACTGTGTGCTTGGACCTTTAAAGGCTGCCTCCGTTTCTGTGGCTCCCATAACAGAACTACCTCAAGCCATTCATTTTCTCACTTTCCCGGAGGCTCAGTGCCCACAGTGCTGGTGCCTGCCAGTGCCAACCTGTGGGCCCCTCTTACAGCTCTTTTTACGTTTCCGGCGCCCACTGGCACTGAGCTCCACGGTTTATGTTTCCGGCGCCCACGGGCACTGAGCTCCGTGGTTTACGTTTCCAGCGCCCACTGGCACTGAGCTCCACGGTTTATGTTTCCGGCGCCCACGGGCACTGAGCTCCATGGTTTACGTTTCCAGTGCTCACGGGCACTGTGCTCCGTGGCATTTGTTTGCACCTGTGTGTGTTGCGCAGGGCCTGCTCTGGTCTTTTTATAGCTTGGAAGTGTTTAGGCTTAGGACCCACTCTAAATGGGTCTAATCTCATGAATATAGCCAAAGAAAACCCCTCTTTGCAGATACAGAAAGTGTACTATGACACACGCAAGGACAAGGGTCAGGACTCCACACATTCAGGGACAACTCAATCCATAGCATATGCTGCATGGGGCAGTCATCACGACCAGCCACTGTAAAGAAGAGAAACGAGAGAAATACTCAGCAGCATTTTCGTAAAACAAGCCCGATTTCACTCTGACCCATTAGAGAAAAGGAAATGTAGCTTTGTTTTTAGGCAATAATTTAGGGGCTTGATAAACCAAAGTTAATGAAATGGTGAGATTAAACTTTACAATAGTATAACTTTAGTGTACTTTTCACTAAAAGGTTTACCCTCAGTGAATAAATACAAGTAGCACTGAAGTTTTTTTCATGTCTTATAGCCTTAATCTGAAAACTTAAAACAGAGCTCGTGCCCACTTACGCCATTTCTAAATTTTTTTTTAAGAAATTTCAAGGATATTGCTAAAATAAATCTTCATCGCATAATTGTCCAAAGGAGGAGAATCTTGCTACTCAGACTGTTAGGAAACTGCCCTCTGTAGTTATTGAAGGCCAAAAAGCCTCAGCAGTGAGTGGACATCCTCAAAGGACAGGATTTCACAAAAAGAAAATGGCAGTGGAGCTTCACATGGAACAGGCTTGGGGATGAGGTCTTCTGGAGAGTAACTGTAGGCAAATGCTTCTTAGAGGCAACACAGAGATGCTTTGTCCAACATACATGGGATATGTTACCAAGAGGGACCAGTCCTTGAAGAAGGACCTTATACTCAGTAAAATAGAGGGTCGTCAAAAAAGAGAAAGGCCCTCAATCAGGAGTCTTGGCATACTGGCTGCAAAGGATGCACCCAAACCCAGACATTGTGAGGCCAGGGTAGGGTCAGATGTGTGAGGCCGGGACAGGGTCAGATATGTAAGGCCGGGACAGGGTCAGGCGTGTGAGGCTGGGTCGGGGTCAGGTGTGTGAGGCTGGGGCAGGGCAGGGCCGTGAGGCCGGGGCAGGGTCAGTCATGGTGTGTCCCCTTGTACTTGGGGTTCTTGTACTGCGAATCAGAACCAACTCTATAGCACCTAACAACAAAAACAACATGGATGGAATCTTTCTTTCTACATTTTACTCAGGCATATGCTTCATGAGTGTAAAATTAGCAGAGTTCTGGTGGCCTCATGCTAAGAAACTGTGCTGCAATCCCAAAGGAAAGCAATTCGAATAAACCAGGTGTTCCATGGAAGGATGGACAGTCTCCTCCCGTATGATTAACTGCCTCTGAAAACCTGCTGGAAGTTCAGCTCTGGGTAGGTTCTGATTCGACAGTACACAACAACAATAGCAAATGTCTGTATATTTGCAAGGCATTTCTCCTTTTTTTACATAATTCATGTGAGACTTTCAAACCAATACTCCTATGCTCCCCAAAAGTCTCTCAGAGTCCAGAACTGCACTGAAAGGGGCAAGCCCATGGCTGGGTTGTCACACCTGCGGCATTTGTAAGAAATTGATCCCTTAAACTTGTAAAACCCACCTCAATCCGCCATATCCTTTATTTACCCTTGAGGCACTTGGCAGCTGTTAAATGGTTGTCTCTGGCAGTTTGGTGGAAATGATAATAATACATTATAAATCAATGAAAATGAAGTTTTTGCTGTGATAATCTGATATAGATTTGCTAACATTTGTATGAAATTCAATTCTGTTTGATTGCACTAGCATATGCTTCATTTCTCCCAGCACTATTGATTCTGAAGGTTCTTATCCATATGTCTAAATTATTTCTATTACGTCTTTGCATTACTATTTAGAAATAACCTGGATACACTGGAACCATTGATTCAATTTCCAGTTGTGTTCTCTTCTTAGTCATCTAAGTAAACGCTCAGGTCTGTCTTTGGAGTGAAAAGAAACCTCTTTAAAACAAAAATCTCCCTTTCTCCAGCACCAGTTAATGCTAAGCTATAATTGTAATGTGCCTATTTCCATTTTTAACATTTATTGTTGTCTATTATTATTATTATTATTATTATTTGCATGGTTATCATTTTCTGAGAGCATCTGTCTGTTATGAAAGGTCAGGTTTTCATGGAGCACATTGAAATGATCCTGGAATCATCTGAACACACAGCCACGTTAATCACCACCTTCTCAAAGACCCTTTGCCACTACAAAAGAGGTCGTCGAGAACTGGTCACCAGAATCTGGAAGTAATGGAAATAGAGAGGGACAATTTGCTCTCTGCACATAGTTTACAATTCCTTTAGTTCATTACAGCTAATATTCTATGGAACAAATGCAGCATTTGGGGCTTGAGTGGCTGCAGACTGAGAACAGGAGAAAGTCCAGTTACTGCCTGAGTAGGGCCTGGAACCCCTAGTCCTGGGCTCGCCACGAATGTGTCCACACCTCAACGTGCACCAGACTTCCTGAGCTGTTCTCATGTGGGAGAGGCTGCCATTTACATATTCACTTAACAAGCCTTTTCTGCTTTAACATGAACTTGCTCTCTATGTGTACCAGGAAGCAGCTTACCACGTGTCTTTAGATACTTCTGGACCTTCCTTCTCTTTTTAAAGCGCATGACAATGACTTGCCCAACCATACAGTGGCCATTTCCCCAAAAACATAACCTTTCTTTTTCCCTGGCAGTCCGTCTCTTGTAAAGCAGCCTACGCCTCCTCAATAAGGCTTTTGAAAATGGTGAGAATGGACCACAGTGTTCTGGTTGCCCCTCAAAACACCTTCCCATTCAGATGCCTCTGCTCCTCCTGGCAGTTGCCAGCTAGGCATTTCCAAGCCAGGAAAGGCACTCCTTGGCCGCCAGAGTCAGCCTGGGCCTGTCTCCCACTGCAGCCACATCTGCCCCTGGGGAGGTCGCATACGGACCTTGAACAGCACACACTGGAGAAAGTCAGCTTGCCTCCAGTTCCCATTGTAAGTGTCAGTTCCTCGTCTCATTGCGGCCTTGAATTTTTAAATACGCTCACCACCAAAACAAAACAAACACAGCCGCTGGAGTCAGTGTGCATCCTGGCCTCCAGATGAAGTGGGCGCTGAGAGTAGACTGGCCAAAGACAGAAGAATGAGCCTCAGGGAGTCAGGGTGGAGCAGCCTAGAGCCTGGGGTTCACAGCCCACACCCCAACCTGCCAAAGTTCAATAACAACAGTTCCAGAAGGACCGAGTTCTCCACAGTTGAAGGCTCTGGGCTTTCATGGCTGCTGGGAACAATAAATGCATCACCTGAGATTTCACCTAAGGATAAAGCATCGTCCCCTCCCCCAGGCAGGCAGCCCTGTGTGGCACACTCTTATCGGGCCATATCTCCACTTCACTGGGGAGGCACAGCGGGCTGACAGAACCGCTGCAGCCTCTTCTCAGCACCAGTGTCACCAGAGGTCCTCCTGCACCAGTGAGAGCTCGACCCCAACTTTCCTGTTACCAGCCAGGCATTAACTGTTGCTTGTACACGTAGATACACGCACGTACATGTGTGCACTCATGGGGCATGTACATGCATGCGAGGACACACATATGTGTACATATGCATATGTCCGTGAGTGTGCTCCCATCAATCATGTATCTGTCCATAGAAACAAGTGCATACATGTGTGTCTGCGCATAGACACATGTTGTGTGCTCACACATGTATGTACATATACATGGTGTCGTGTTATTGTTCTTAAGTGCTGCCAAGATCGAGTACGACTCGTCGTGACCCTGTCTATGAACAACAGATTTGAACCCTGTTCTGTCCTGCACCGTCCTTATCCCGAACACTTTTGAGTTCATTGCCGCAGACACTATATCAATCCATCTCATTGAGGGTCTTCCTCTCCTTCACGGACACTCCACATTTCCAAGCATGATATCCCTTTCCAAGGAATAGCCTCTTGTAACAACATGTCAGAAATAAGTGAGAAGAAACTTTACCATCTTTACGTCAAAGGATCACTCTGGTTGCACTTTCTTCATTCTTCATTCTCTGGCAGCCCATGGGGTAGTTAGCACACTTCTCCAACACCATCACTCAAATGCAGCTATTCTGCTTCTGTTATGCTCATTCATTGTGTAGCTCTTAGATGCATAGCCAGAGATTGGAAGGACTGTGCCTTGAATCCAGTACACCTTCGTCTTTAAAATTATATACTGCTCTTCAGAGAGATCCCTGACTGCTGACTCTCCCAGGGCTTTACACCTCCTGATCTCCTGATCTCCTGACTGCTGGTACTGCGGAGCCAAGCATGATGAACTCGTTGACAATTTCAGTCATTTCTCCATCTATCATGATGTTGCATACTGGCCTAGTGGTGAGGATTTTTTGTTCTTAATGTTGAGATGTAACCATATTGGAAGCTATAGTCTTTAATCTTCTACAGTAAATGTGGCCTTGCTCTTCCCATCAGTGTGTGACCAAAGAGAGAGCCTCCCCTTCTGTGAATCACTGTTCTGGATTCCATCTCCACTCCCCTCCATGACCAGGATCCATGGCCACCCGGAGCACCAGACTGGGCTCTCCCTTCCCTTCACAATTCCCGATGATGTCACCCAGGCTGCCACGGCAAGAAGCTGGTCACACCAAGAAGAGTCAGGCTGCTCTGCAAATCAGGGAAGCTGTGGGATCCAGGGTAGTCAGCATGGAGGACAGGCCTCCTGGATTGTGGGTCCACCCCTCTCCCTAGTTGCTCCTCTCTGGTAGAACGTGAGACAAAAATGGCCCACATCCCTGACACCTGATACCCACAGCAGAGCTGACAGCAGCAGAGCCCGGGCTGGGATGTGAGATGCTCACTCCCACACAATGAGAAAGGCAACAGCCTCCACAACATTTCCCAAGAAATTCCAGCCATTGGGAACAAGGTGGCAAGACCAAGTTCCCACATCCAACTCTATGAGTCCCAAAACTGTGGCTGACCTGTGATCATGGTGGGGGAGAAGTACGTTTGAGCACACGCGCATTAAGTATATGTGTGTGCATGTGTGTGTGTACATACATACGTGTGTCTCTGTGTGTGCATATGTCTTGTGTGTTTGTAGGTTAAAGAAAGCAAAGAAGCCAAAGGCTTCACTGGCAGCTTTGGACAATGCATGGGGCCCTTTGTAGGACACTGGTCTGGCAAGTTACGGTGGCATCGAAGACAGACAGGAATGGGCTGCCCACACCGGACACTTCTTCCTGCTCCCAGCTTTTCCATCTCTCACATACACTTTCTTGCTCTCTGGGCTGCCTCCTGCCCTTTTTCAATCTTCCTGAGGGAGCCTTTCCATTGTTATTCACTCTGTTTATTGCTTCAAGCCAGCCTGACATACTGGACATCATCCGAAACTACAAACGACAGGATGCAATAAGCTGGTGAATAGCAGTAATCTGAGAAAGTTCTTCATTCACTCTTGCTCCTAACTCTCTGTCTTCTTATCCTACATAGAAAATAAAAAAATCAATACCGCCGCACAGGGCTTGATAAAAGTGTTGGCCAGGTCCAGCAGGCATGCTGGATATAGTAAATTAAAGTGATCAAAATTTTCCAGTCGACTCTGCCCACAGCCTACATAAACTAACAGCCCTGTCTGCCTGGTGTCTGTCAACGGGAAGTTTTATTTTATCAGGACCTCTGACGGTCTGGGTCTGCAGTCTCCAGTGTGTGTGAGAAGATGTGAGCCTGTCAGGGGTGCCAGGCTGGCCCACCACATTCACAGATCTGCAGGTTTCTAACTGCAAGAAGTGGGCTTCCTGCAGAAGGAAAGCTCACCTGAGACTTGGGTGTTCAAGCAAAGCCTAAGCCTCCTCTGCTCAGCCTTTGGTACATTGTATTTGAATGGTGGTAACAAAGCCAGCTTCTCTTTCTGAAGCCTTAGGTAAATTATCTAAGTAAACCTTACCGTTCTTGCCTGAGAAGTAATAACTACAATAGTTGCTGTTGTAAGGTATGCTCAATTTGCTTCCAACTCAGACCGGTAAAACTGTCACAGGGTTGTCACCCCTACATGGAGCTGCTGGTGGATTTGAACTGTCAACATTTTGGTAAGCAACTGAAGGCGCAAGCATTGCACCACCATGGCTCCTATATAATAGCAGAAGGATAATATTCTAGACCTCGCGTGGCTGCTGTGAGAATTCCAGAGGGAGCAAGCTCTATCAGGTCTTTTACAGGGTTTTGAACTGGCTTGTCTCCATCACACTCCTAAAGAGGATTTACATTTCCAGCCTGTTATTGTTATTGCTGATTGCCGTCAAGTTGAGCATGACTCTTAGTGACCCTACGAACAAAAGGCCTGAAGCCTTTCTATAGCTACCTACATTTATCAAAGACCATAGAGTGACTGGAGGCACATAGTTTAGGAAGTGGATACCACTCAGAATCTACTTTTTTTTTAACAAGCTCCAGAGATGATTCTTAGAGATCTGGTTAAAATGCAGGTTCTGACTCAGTCTATCCCAATGGAAATGCAAATCCTGAGCAGGGGTTGAACGGAATGAAGGATGTGAAGTCGTGGGATATCATAAGTTCTTATACAAGGTGTGCACGTGTGTGTGCGCACACCCACCAAGATGCTGAAATACATCTCAGTCAGAGACAATTGCCCACCACAGAAAAAGAGAAACTTTCCACATGTATTTTCCTAATAGAACAAATGAGAAAAAATGTTAGTTCTGTCGCAGCTTGCTTTATACATTTTCCCAGGGTCGAAATAGACGTTTCACTTAGCCTTGGAGAGCAACTCGCGTGAACTGGCCTGAGACCCGTGCGCTGCCGTCAGCAGGAGATGGACTGCTCTGGTGCTTCCCACGACAGCTGAGAAATCACTCTAGCTGCTGCCATTAACCCGGTTCTCCCATCAAAGACCACGACCCTTGTTAAGAAACTGACAGTATTGGAAATGAACTAATAGTTCTCATCGACCATCAGAGAAATGAAAAAGAAATCAGAGGGCAGACCTATGTGGCTTGTGGGCTGCAGGAGGAACCGTGAGCCAGGCTCACGGGTGCAGACTAGAGGGTCCAGTCCCACCTGTGAATGCTCACACATGTCCCCAGGGGTAGAGTGTGGCCTCCACGCCTTCATGGAGATGAAAGGTTGGGGCCAGCTTCCTGCTTCATTAAAATCATCTCCAACCTTGAGCCTTACCTGAAAAAAGTGACGTGCAAGAGGAAGGAAGTGTAAAGTGGACCCAGCTCCAGCCTGGGCCAAGAGCAGGGCTCTCTCTCAGAAAGAGCCTGGGGCCAGGCATCCATCCATCCCAGGCCTGCCAAGGCTCCATGATCAGCAATGTTGCCTGCTGTGCACCCAGGTGCTCAGACATGTAAAGCCTATATTTTGAGCCTGAGATGTCAGAGGAAATCCACATAGACTCCCGAGAGTCTGCACTCAGGAAATGATCCAATCACAAAAAGAAACCTCACTGTAGCCCCACTCTACGCCTAGAGAGAGTCCCTAGCACTGTGGCAAGTTGGGAAGGCACCAGGTCCACTGCAGAAAGAAGGTGTTGAGTGATGTCCCCATCCACTGGGATTTTCCCAAGCCTGCTTCCCCAGCACCACCTCGACACGCCCAGCCAGACCAGCAGGTGGAGTGAGGGACTTGTACTGACCAAGGGTGGAGAATGGTGTGTGTGGACCAAGTGCATGGGGTCAAGGGCCCATGGTGACCGGGGTGTGGACAGCAAAAGTAGGTGGTAGCTCGGCTACAGTGAGTGATAGTCGACCTTACAGAAATGGAAACAAGCAACGCAGAGGGGAAAGGTGACAATACCAAGTGGGGCTGCAGCACCATCAAGAAAGCATATGTCTGAATGGTTGACTGGAATAGCAGCTCATTCTGTAAACTTTCACTCAAACCATAATTAAATTGGAAAAAAATCCATAATTACCATAAAAAATTTTGAATATCGACACAAAAGTAAAAAAGCTAACAGAACACTCAAGTAGCTCAAAATACAGCTTAGAAAGCAGGAAGGAGCAGGAAAGAATAATGATGGAGAGCTGGTAACCCAAGGGGCACCAAGGGGGGAGGGGGCATGGGGGGAGGAGACACAGGGAGGAAGGGGACACAGAGAGGAGGAGCACACAGGGAGGAGGAGCACACAGGGAGGAGGAGGACACAGGGAGGAGGGGGACACAGGGAGGAGGAG
>NW_006399957.1:982709-987352 GCF_000299155.1 Elephantulus edwardii | reverse complement strand
GAGAGGATTAAACCAAGCTACTCCTTGGAGGCAAGGATTCTGGGGCTTCGTCTGACATATTTTGGACATGTTGCCAGGAGGGACAAGTCCTTGGAGAGGGACATCATGCTTGGGAGGGTGGAGGGACAGAGCAGGAAAGGAAGACCCTCTATGAGATGGATTGATTCAGTGACTGGGGTAATTGGGATGGGTGTGTCAGAGGCAGTGCGGTTGGCACAGGATAGAGCAGGGTTTAGGGCTGTTGTGCATAGGGTCACTATGAGTCGCAAACGACTTGACGGCACATAACAACAGCAACAACAACAACTTTTTTTTCTGCAAACTTTCATATAAACAAATCCTAACTTTTGTTAAGGACACACACATATGTTGCAGCCAAGTCAACCACACCCCTAATAGGACATAGATGGTGGTCTGCCTACTCTGTGCTCCACTGGTGTGTTTGAATTTTGTCCCCCAAGTATATCTTAGGACTGGAATTCTAAACCAGAGACTGAGTTAGGTTAGGAATAGCGTTTCCGTGTCCTGTTAATTAGTCCACACTCAAGCAGCACGGGTTCAACATCTAGAAGTTTCTGTGACACATAGGGGTGCAGACAGATGCCCAGAGGGGACAGAACACCCCTTGCCAGCTGGACCCAGAAGGAAACTATGCAGCCAGGCCCTGGTTTAGATTTTAAATGTCCACATGGTGAGGCAGTGTCTTCTGTTCACGAAATCACCCACTAGGGTCCTTTATGTTCCAGCCCTGGGACACTACGTCCTCATGCAGTATCTGAGAGTTTCAGACAACTCGGATAGATTTCACTTAGAAATGCCTCTTCTTCACATAAAACCAAATCCTCAAACCCTTCATGACAAGAGTCCAGAATGAAAGCTGCATAGTGGAGTGGACTGGGGAGGGGGAAGGGAATTGCATAAAAATGAAAGAATTCCTTTTGTTTGTTTGTTTTACTTTTCAAAGAGAAAAGCAAACTGGGAGAAGGGTGGGCAGGGAGGAAATTGTGCAACAATAAATGAAAGGAAATCCAAACTTTCATTAAAATAAAATAAAAAATAATTTTTAAAAAAACCCTCAGACCGCTGCTGTCTGTGTTGTTGTGTGCCATGTAGTCAGAACCAACCAATAGCTGACCCTCCAGCAGGTTTTCAGAGGCGGCCAGTCCCATGGGAGGAGATTGTCTGTCCTTCGTCCATGGAGCAGCTGGTGGATTCAAGCCATTTATCAGCCTTTGGGTTGACAGCACCACTCCTTGTCCACTAGGCTTCCAGAGCTCCCCAGTCAGTTCTAGTTCACAGGATCTCTATCTTGTTTCTGAAAAACTCAAAGGCTACCTTCTCCTCTCTCACGTCTCCGACCACCGACCATTCTGTCAATAGCCTGACCACAGTCCCATCAAGACCCTCCCCTTAACCAAGCAGGACCCTCCCCTTCACCAAGCAGGACCCTTACACAGCTACACAGCAGCTCTGACCCCAGGCCTATCCTGAGCCGGTCTCCCCATCTCTGAAATACCTGCCCTCATTGCCATGGTCAGCACATCTCATCTAAGATCTTCCTCTCCTGCACTGACACTACACTCTTTCAAGCATGGTGTCTCTCTCCAAGGACTAGTCCCTCCTGGCAACATGCCCATGTGAGACAGAGCTTCAAAAGCCTTCCCTCAAAGGAGCAGCTTGGTTTAACCCTCTCTAGGACACACTTGTTTCTTCTCTTGGCAGTCCATTGTACATTCAATGCTCTTCTCCATCACCCCAACTCAAAGGCATTAATTCTTCTATCATCCTTAGATGATTGTTGAGCTCTCTGATACATAGCAAGTAATTAAGAAGATCATGGCTTAGCTTAGGCACATGGGCCACTAGACTTACAGTGTTGCTCCTTAGCACTCTGGAGAGGTGTCTGACAGCAGACTTTCCCAGAGCAATTTGTCTTTTCATTTCCTGACTGCTGGTACTAAGAGTGTTGATTGAGGAACTGAACAAGACAGAAGTAACTGGAGGCCTGCATCATCATATCAGAGGTTAGTTCCAGCCTCGCTTAACAGCCACTCACAGACATGGAGGGAGGAGAGAAGGGGAGGTGCCAGCAAGGAGGGGCATGTTGTTGTTATGTGCCATCGAGTCACCTGCACTAAGACCACCAACTTTCTCTTATGGGGAAGTGTCTTTCATCTTCTTTTTTGGGTAAAATATTTGTCTATCAGATATTGTTCTAAAGTGGTAGCCTAGTGGCAAGAAGATGCACTGCAATTCCAAAAGCAAGAGGTTCTAGGCCACCAGCTGCTTCCTGGAGGAAGGATGGGCAATATGCTCCCAACCAATTAAGTGCCTCTAAAAACCCACCAGAGGGTCAGCTATGAGTCATTTCCGACCCTAGGTAAACAACAAGAACAGCAAGGAAGAAAGATTGGGCCTCCACTTCTGAATTAAGAAGCCTTCAAAAACCTAAAACATGATGACCTCTCCCCAAAACATACAGAAAACAGTGTATGGACCTCAGCACAGCTTCATTTTGGACATAACCGGAATCATTTCAGTACATCACTAAGGACCACGCCTTACACTCTGGCGTGGAGCTGCCTTGTCTGTCTTCTTGTTCTCACAGAAGGGTTGGTTTTATTGTAACTTTACCCCATTGACTACCCCTGTGCATGAAGATCCACGCTCATCTGATTAGTGTCTTAGGATAAAGTCCAAGAGGTAGAATTAGGAGGTCAAAAAGTAGGAACTTTTAAAGCCTTGATACCATATGGTCTTAATAAGAGAAAACAATCATTCGCTAATTCCTCAATGGCCCAGCTTTTTCTAAACCTGTTAACCCATTGTTGTCAAGTCCACTCCCACTCCTGGCAGCCACGTGTGAGAGACGGCTGCCCCCATGCTTCCCTGGCTGTGATCTTTACTGGCAGGTCGCCACACCTTTCGTCCACGGACATTCAACTGGCTCACATTTTCAACATTTAGGTCTGTGCTTTTTTCAGTGAGCTCAAGAACCACAGACCATCGCCTTTCATATTTGGAAGTTCCACCTGGAAGTGTGTGACTAAAAAGGTCACACTTTCCTGCTGAGAACCTTCAGAGATGAACTCACAGTTCACCAGAAGCCCTCACCAGGGAATGGACACCATTCACTCCAGTCTCTCACACTTCAGGGGTTCCAACCACAAAAGAGGGATTCTCCAAGGCTCTCAGTATAAGGTTTTATTGTCAGAAATGACCTCATAACCTAGACAAATGGTCCCATTCCTCAAACAAGCTTCAGGTGACCCTAAGCACCTCACTCTTCCTGTTATCTGTTTTTTCACCAGAGCTATGGCTGTGGAGAAATTGTTCTCATCTGAGGAGAGTAAATCGAGTTCTCAGTTGATGGTCCCCTTCACCAAAATCCTTAACTCACACTCACACATGAAACTTGTGCTTAGAATCACGGAAGCCACGGACTCGGACCAACCCCCAGCATCCTAGTAGTTGAAAGGTCTAAAATCAATTGTCTGAGACATCTTTCCTCTAGTCTCTTACATCCTTGTCACATGAATTGGCAAACCCATCCGGTCCCCACATGTCTATTTTGTATGATCCTCTGTGACTTTGCGGACACCACTCATCCACTGCACTGAGGCTTTTTTGACCCAGAGGACAGAGTAGAACTATTCCATTGGAAAACGCTGTAAACCTTCATGGAAGTGCATTGCTTCACCTTTCCCCACAGACCAACTGGTGAGTTTGAACTGCCAACCCTTTGATTAGCAGACAAGTGCTTAGCCTAAAGCACCACCAGGGCATCTATGATAAAGAATACAAAAACAAGCCCATTGCTGCCAGTGGGCTCCTCTGGAGTTCTAGGATTTTTCCATTTTTACAGGAGGATACTGTGCTTTTTCCCCATAAATTCAAGCCACCAGCTTTTGTTTAGCAGTTGGACACACTACAGTAGCCACCAGGGTTCCTCCAGGGTTTTAACAGGCCATTAATCACATGGGAGGAAATTTTTTATCTTTATCCCAAGTAACAGCTAGTGGACTTGAAATGCCTGTCTTTGCACTGATAACACAACTCCTTACTCACTAGATCACCAGGTGTGAAAACAGGTACTCAAACAGATACATGTACAGCAATGTTCTTCACAGTATTGGTCATCATTTTCTCCAAGGGGTGGAAACAACCCAACTATCCACCAACAAAGGGAGGAATAAACAAAATGTGATACATACACACAATAAAACATTTCTCAGTGATAACAAGCAATGTAGTCCTACATCGGCTATGTTATGGACAGACCTTAGAAACCTACTGATTTAAATACATCAGAGATAAAAGAGCAGCCATCAATGTCTACATGATACCTGGAATAGTCAGTCATCAGTCCTTACGTGACACCTGGAACAGCCATCAGTGTCTATGTGACACCTGGAACAGTCAGTCATCAGTCCCTACATGACATCTGAACAGTCATCAGTGTCTACCATGACACCTGGAACAGCCATCAGTGTCTATGTGACACCTGGAACAGCCATCAGTGTCTATATGACACCTGGAACAGTCAGTCATCAGTGTCTACGTGACATCTGAACAGTCATCAGTGTCTACATGACACCTGGAACAGTCAGTCATCAGTCCCTACATGACATCTGGAACAGTCA
>NW_006399957.1:981788-982609 GCF_000299155.1 Elephantulus edwardii | reverse complement strand
GAACAGTCATCAGTGTCTACATGACACCTGGAACAGTCAGTCATCAGTCCCTACATGACATCTGGAACAGTCAGTCATCATTGTCCACGGGACACCTGGAACAGTTAGTCATCAGTGTCCATGTGACACCTGAAACAGCCATCAGTGTCTACATGACACCTGGAACAGTCAGTCATCAGTGTCTACGTGACACCTGGAACAGTCAGTCATCAGTGTCTACATGACACCTGGAACAGTCAGTCCATCAGTGTCTACGTGACACCTGGAACAGTCAGTCATCAGTGTCTACATGACACCTGGAACAGCCAGTCATAAGTCCCTACATGACACCTGGAACAGTCATCAGTGTCCTCGTGACACCTGGAACAGTCAGTCATCAGTCCCTACATGACACCTAGAACAGCCAGTCATCAGTCCCTATGTGACACCTGGAACAGTCAGTCATCAGTGTCCACGTGACACCTGGGACAGCCACCACTGTCTACGTGACACCTGGAACAGTCAGTCGTCAGTCCCTATGTGACACCTGGAACAATCAGTCATCAGTGTCTACATGATATCTGAACAGTCATCCGTGTCTACGTGACACCTGGAACAATCAGTCATCCGTGGCTACGTGACACCTGGAACAGTCAGTCATCAGTGTCCACATGACACCTGGAACAGTCAGTCATCAGTCCCTACATGGCACCCAGAACAGCCATCAGTGTCTACATGACACCTGGAACAATTAGTCATCAGTCCCTACGAGATACCTGGAACAGCCATCAGTGTCTACGTGACACCTGGAACAGTCAGTCATCAGTCTCTACATGACACCC
>NW_006399957.1:978807-981648 GCF_000299155.1 Elephantulus edwardii | reverse complement strand
CATCAGTGTCTACGTGACACCCGGAACAGCCATCAGTGTCTACATGACACCTGGAACAATCAGTCATCAGTCTCTACATGACACCCGGAACAGCCATCAGTGTCTACGTGACACCTGGAACAACCAAGTGCACAGACTAGGGGGATAGGAAGGAGCCCTGGTGGGTCAGTGCATTGTGCATTGGCTGCTAAAGAAAGGCTCGAGGTTCAAATTTACCAGCCTTTCTGTAGGAATACATGGACAGTCTGCTCTCATAAAGATTTACAGACTAAAAACCCCTTAGCAGGGGCACTGGACCAACTTAGACATGAAGGAAGCAGGTGGAGGATGTGGTAGTGAGGGGACCCAGGGGAAAGTGCAGCTTTTGCTTATGGCTACTCACACTCTTTAAAAAGGTGATGGGAAATTTTAGAAAACAGACAGATGGTGACACAATGTGTAATTAATGTCACTGAAATGAACACTTAAAAATTATTAATATGGTAAGTTTCACATCACAAATGTTTACTACCTAAAGAGAGAGGGTAAATCTCTCAAAAAAATAAAAATATTAATTAAATGTATGTGACGTGATGGCAGAAATAAGGGAGGGTGTTAGGAATCCTAACGGGGTTGGCAGTCCAAAGACCAGGTCCTCCCCCCATCGGACCAGCCAGGAAGGGTCTCCCAGTGGCCTAGGTGGCGCCCGGAATACAAGCCTGGATGCCGATGCCGTGGTGATGGGGGCTCAACCTGTTTTATGCTCTTGTCTGATATTTCCAAGGGCTTTTAATCACACCGGGCAGACTGATCAATGACAGATATGAGCGACAACCAGTGCATGCTAACAGGGCCGGATTTTTTATCTGAGATGATATTTCTACCCTAAAAAGCCCCTGCACTGCTACGTATTAATTAAAATCGAAATACTAACTATTGACTGATGCGTTATCAGGCCGCAGCAGTTGGGCCCTGCCACATTGATTTTTTGCTGTGATTTATTATCATATTTAAGAAAAATCATTTTGTGTGATTATACGAGGAAATAGACTTTAGTGAGGGTGTAATTCTTCTGTATCACTTTTGTTGGGGGAGGACGGGCCAATTCCTCAATTGTGGCCGAGATTGCTGATACCCTTCAGTGCTGCTTCTCTGTGGCCCGCGCAGCTAATGCGTTAAGCCTCCTTGGTCTTGTCATTAGGAATAATGGGCATCGGGATTACCTCCTTAATCACAACCAAGATTAACAGATGGATGAACCAAGTTCTTAAAATTATCTAGTTATTCACAAGTATTTCTTTTTATCGCATTAATAACATTGTTGCAGGGTTCCCCTCCCCCTTAATGACTAGAATTGAAGCAAAACCCCTAGAACAAAGTCCCAGCCCGCCCAAATATGTACCCATTAGTCAATTAATCTTTTGTCTTGGTGTAGTCTCCTGACTGTAGCAGTGGAGAGCTGGCTGTGGGATAAAGAGAGAGACACAAGTACACAAATGGAGATGCCCACCTTATCCAGTATCTATACATGGACAGCTCCCTCAGAGCTGCTGGGTAGACGCAAACTGCAGACCTTCCACTTAGCAGTTAAGCCACTGAGCCACCTGGGCTACTATCATCAGGTGCCTGAAGTTTCCGGTCCCCCGAAAGCACTAACAGACATGTGCTGACTCTGTCATGTGTGGAGTTGCATCTGAGTGAAACTCTGTCTCCCACCTACTCTTTGTGCCCCTCTCTTGCTCACCTCTCCAAAGAAGGCTCATTTTCCTGACAGCAGACATGAGGCTTGTTCACTGTCTCTTGACTGTTCAGTGTCATTCCTTTCTAACAGCAGAAAACCTGGAAGAAAACAAAGATAATGGTTTTGAACTTCATCTTTGTGGTTCTCTCCACTTTAGCTGATGATTCCCAAACCGACTAAAGTTATGAAGACTTTTACCAACGGCACAGTCCTCAGGGTCCAGCAGCCACTTATAGGAAATGAAACCATTCCATTATCCTCGATGGAGTGGATTAGCAACCTGAGTTCTGTTTCTAGAATGCTGTATTAAAGTAAAAATCAAAGGCAACTTTGTGACAAGAGCAAATTATAGAAAATACATAAATACACTAAAGTGTTTTATTATAGCTTGTTTCTCTTGCTATTGATCTATTCTCATCAAGCCCACTGCCCTCAAGTTGTTTCAAACTCATAGTGACCCTGAGGGACAGGTGGTTTGTTTGCAAGGCTATGAACTTGATGAGAGCAGACCCATTTTTCTCCTTCAAATCTGTTGAAGGGTTCAAACTGCCAACCTTGGGGTTAGCAGCCAAGTGTTTTAACCACTACTACATTAGGGCTCTGCAATGCTTAAGGCGACTTTGTTTTGAGGGGCAGTGGACTGGTGGAGATGAGAGGACTCCCTGTAACTCTGGCCCTGAAAGTTCTTCTAACGTGAACATAACTAACACACATATATAAATGATCTGGCTCAAACAGTGGTGACTCTCATCCATAATGATCACAAAGGATCTGTGAATGCAGGAAAACAGATACAACCAGAATACAAATGATGAGAATGCTCACTTGTTGTGAAAGAAGTAACTAGACTCTGAACAACTTACATAGAAATTGCTTCATGGGAAAACGAACTGCTGTGTAAACCTTCACCTAAAACAAAACAAAACAAAATCTTTCTCCTGTGGAGCAACTGGTGGATTCAAACCATGGACATTTTCTTTAGCAGCCTGACATAATACCATCACCAAGGCCCCTGGATGTCACAAGCAGTGACATAGATGGTACCTCATATGTAAATTGTTATTGTTGTTGCTGTTATGTGCCATTGAGTCACTTGCAACTCATAGCAACCCTATGTACAA
>NW_006399957.1:969354-977790 GCF_000299155.1 Elephantulus edwardii | reverse complement strand
AACTTTTAGGCATTGTTAGTGGGATTGTACAATGGTACAACCACTCTGGACGGCATTTTGGCACTTCCTCAAAAAGCTGAACATAGAAATTTCATATGACCCAGCTATTCCACTATTTGGAATATACGCAGAGAAAATTAGAACTGAGGCACAGATGGAGACTTACACACCAAAGTTGATAGCAGTGTTATTCACTATCTCAAGAACATAGAAACAGCCAAAATGTCCAACCATAATCGAATGGATTGAGAAATTATGGTACATTAATATGATGGAATACTACACAGCATGCAGGAGCAATGATTTCATAAATCACTACCTAACTTCAGAGGGACTAGAGAACATTATGCTAAGTAAAGTAACTCGGTTCTCTAAGGACAAATACTGTACAAGACCATTATTGTACAACATGTATGAGGATCCAAGGGGGTGGGGGAGCAGAGAGGAGAAGATGGGAAGGGGAGGGAGGTGTTAATCATAAGGTTGTGCAATTTGCTGGGGAGAAGAAGGGGTGGGTAAAGGAAATGGGAAAGAGCCTATGTGAAAAACAATGTATATGAACATTGTAAGTAAATCAGTATGAAATAAACATTTTATTTAAAGTTTTAAAAAATCACTGGCAATAAGAGAGATGCAAATCAAATCCACAATAAGATACCATTCCATTTCAGTAGCAGTGGCAAAGATTAGCAGAGCAGCAAGCAATAAATGTTGGAGAGGATGTGAAGAGGTGGGAAATCTCGTACACTGTTGGTGGAATTATAAAATAGTACAACCACTTGGGAAGGCAGTTTGGCATTTCCTAAAAAAATTGAACATAGAAACTCTATATGACCCAGCTATTCCACTACTAGGAATATACACCAAGGAAATTAGACTCAAGACACAAATGGAGATTTATATACCAATGTTCATAGCAATGTTATTCACCATTGCAAGAACATGAAAACAGCCCAAATGTCCAACTACAACTGAATGGATTGAGAAATTGTGGTACATTCATACAATGAAATACTATGCAGCAATCAGGAACAACTATTTCTAAAAATACTACATAACTTGGGAGAGAATGGAGACCACTCTTCAATTTTATCCTCTTCTGGTTATGCATTTCTGGCTGTACTTGTCAGCATCTTTATACCATAGGCTACGTCTTCTAAGCTTGGCCTCACTTTGTCTCTTATGATCTTTATAGTTTTGGGCTTTACCCCTAGGTCTCTGATCCATCTTGAGTTAATTTTTGTGTGTGATGAGAGTTGTGGATCCTGCTTCAACTTTGTTCAAGTGGTAGTCCAGATTTGTCAACACTATTTGTTGAAGAGGTTATTGTTTCCCCTTTTGATAGGTTTTGTTTCCTTGTTGAATATCAGTTGATATTCAACCCATAGACAGATGGGTTAATTTCTGAGTTTTCAATTCTATTTCATTGGTCTATATATATGCCTGTCATTGTACCAGTACTATGCTGTTTTGGTTATTACAGCTATGTAGTAGGTTTTCAGATCAGGAAGTGCTATACCTTCCACTTCGTTTTTGTTTTTCAGAAGTGCTTCACGTATTCAAGGTCTCTTTCCCCTCCAAATAAACTTGCCAATTGCATTTTCAATCAAAAAATGAATTTGCTATCTGCATTGGGATTGCATTGAATATGTAGATTGTTTTTGGTAAGATTGTAATTTTCACTATGATGAGTCTTTTTATCCATGGACAGAAAACATCTTTCCATTTATTTAGGTCTTTCATTGTTTCTCACAGAAGTGTTTGATCATTTTCTTTGTACAGGTCTTTTGTGCTAATAGTTAGATTTATTTCTAAGTATCTTAATTTGTGGTTGGCTGTTGTAAATGGTATTGCTTCCTTATTTTTCTTCTCTGTGTTTTCTTTGTTACTGTAGAGGAATCCCACTTACTTTAGTATATTGATCTTGTATTCTGCCCCACTACTAAATTGGACTACTAGCTCAGGGGTTTTTTTATTGAGGCCTTCAGGGTTTCTGCATACACTATCATATCTTCTGCATATAGTTAAAGTTTCACCATCTCTTTGCTGATCTGGATGCCTTTTATTTCTTTGTCTTGCCATATTGTCTTAGCAAATCTTCCAACAAAATAGTGAATAGGAATAGGGACAATGGGCATCCTTGCCTGGTTCCTGTTAACAAGGAAAATGCTTTTAGTCTTTCTCCTTTGAGAATAATACTGGCTCTGATTTTGTTCATGTATTTTTCACTAGATTGAGGAATTCTCTTCTATTCTTATTTTGCTAGTATTTTAATCAGGAAGGGGTGTTGGATGTTTCTCAAAGACCTTTTCTGCATCAATTTCTAGGATTATGTGTTTTTTATTATTTGCTTTGTGAATGTGGTAAATTACGTTGATTGTTTTTCTTATGCTGAACCATTCTTGCATATCTGTTATGAATCATACTTGGTTATGACAATTTTTTATATGCTCTTGGATTCTACTGGCCAGGATTTTGTTAAGGATTTTTGCATCTATATTAATGAGAAATATTGATCTGTAAGTTTCTTTTATGGTAATATCTTTGTCTGGTTTTGGTATTAGGGTTATGGTTGCCTCATAGAATGACTCTGAAAGTGTTTCTTCTTTGTCTATTTTTTTAAACAATGTAAGTAGAATTGGTGATCTATCTCTGAATGTTTGGTAGAATTGAGCCATACAGCCATCTGGTCTGGGACTTTTTTGTGGGGGAGTTTTTCCTTGATCTACTCAATTTCTTTGTTTGTGATGGGTCTGTTCAAGTGTTCTACATCTGTGTCAACCTGGGTAGGGCATAAGTTTCAAGGAATGTATCCATTTCCTCTAGGTTTCCAAATTTATTAAAGTATAGCTTTTCATAATAGTCTGACATTATCTATTTCATTTCATCTGGTTCTGTTGTGATGTCACTTTATAATTTTTTAATCACGTTTTTTGGGTCTTTTTTATTTCTTTCTTTTGTTAAGTTTACCAATGATTTGTCAATTTTATTGACACTTTCCTAAAACTAGCTCCTGGTCTTGTTAATTGTTTCAATTGTTTTTCTGTTTTCTATCTCATTTATTTCAGCTCTTGTTCTTTAAATTTCCTTTCTTCTGGAGCCTGTGGAGTTAGACTGTTGTTCTTTTTCTATTTGAGGGAGGTGTTGAGTTAGATCATTAATTTTTCTTCTTTCTTCCTTTTATATGTGTTTGCCTGTTGCTGTGTACTTCCTTCTATGGATGGCCTTAGCTGTATCCCAGAGGTTTTAGTATGTTGTGTTTTCATTGTCACTTGTTTTGAGGAACTTTTAAATTTCATTCTTTATTCCTTCTATAACTCAATCGTGTTCCAGTAGGATGTTATTTACCTTCCACCTGAATGGTTTTAAAAGTTTTATCGTCTTGTCATTAACTTCTAGTTTTATGGCATTGTGGTCTGAGAAGATATTTTGTATTATTTCAATATTTTTAAAATTTTATGAAGCTTGCTTTGTGTCCTAATATATGATTGATTCTGGAGAATATACCATGTGCACTTGAGAAGAAAGTGAATTGAGTTTTAGTTGAGTGCAGTACCCTGAGTACATCTACAAAATCGAGTTGGCTGATTATACAGTTTAGATCTTCGGCATCTTTGTTAAGGTTTTGTTTTTTAGTTGAGTAGTGTGTGTTTTTTTAAGTTGGCCTATCCTTTGGTGAGAGCGGTTTGTTAAAATCTCCTACCACTGTTGTGGCACTGTCTACTTCTCTCTTCAATTCTATTAACTGTTGTTTTATGTATTCTGCAGGTCAGAAGGTCAATGACTGCAGCCTTAAATATGGATTGAAAACATCAAGAAAACAAAATTTCTCATCACTGGGCCAACTGGAAGCATCATGCTAGATGGTGATGAGATTGAGATTGGTAACAGCTTTAGTTTGCTTAGCTCCACAATGAACACTCTTGGTACCAGCAGCCAGGAAGTCAAAAGATAAATTGCATTGGAAAAGTGTGCTGTCAGGGACCTCTACAAAGTATTGAAGAGCAATGATTTCAGTCTGGAGACTCAGATGTGTCTGATCCAGGCCATGGTCTTCACAACTATTTGCTATGCATCTGAAAGCTGGACCATGACTAGGGATGACAGAAGGAGAATTGATGCCTTTGAGCTGTGGTGCTGGAGAAGAGTATTGAATATACCATGGACCACTAGAACAAACAGGTTTGTCCTGGAGACGGAGAAACCAGGCTGTTCCTTGGAGGTAAGGACTTTGAAGCTCTGTCTGACATACTTTGAATATGTTGCAAGGAGGGACCAGTCTTTGGAGAGGAACATCATGCTTGGGAGGGTTAAGAGACAGCTCAAGAGAGGAAGACTCTAGATGAGATAGATTGGGTCAGTGACTAGGGTAATGGTGGTAGGTGTGTTAGAGACAATAAAGTTGGCTCAGGATAGAGCAGCATTCAGAGCTGCTGTACGTAGGGTTGCTATGAGTCACAAGTTGACTCAATGGCACCTAACCACAAAAACAACATCATTTGGTGCATAAATGTTGACCAAGGTTATGTCTTCTTGGTTTATTATTACTTTAATCAGTTTATAGTGCCCTTTCTTACAGTGGTTTTTATCCTGAAGTCTATTTCATCAGAGATTAGTATTGCCACTCCTGTTTTTTTTTGTGCATATCCTTTGCTTCATACATTTTTCCCATTTTTTTATTTTGAGTCTATCTTTCTCTTCATTTCTTAGATGTGTCTCTTGTAGGCAACATATTAAAGGACCTTGGGGGTTTTTTTTATCCATTCTGCTATTCTTTTTCTCTTAATTGGCACATTTAGTCTATTCATAAGCCAGGTTTTATCATTGCCATTTTGCTGTGTTACATTTTCTGTTGTTTCTGGTTACTATGGTCCATCCACTTTCCTTGGGTATCTCTGTGGGGAAGACTTCCCTTAAAATTTCTTGGAGTTTTTGTCTTGTCTTCACAAATTCCTTAAGTCCCTTTTTGTCTGTGCATGACCTAATTTCTCCCTCATATTTGATACACAACTTTGCTGGGTATAGGATCATCAGTTGGCAATTGTTTCCTTTCAATTTTTTGTGTATGCCATCTCATTTTCTTCTAGATCACATGGCTTCTGCTAAGAAATCAGAACTTAATCTAATTGCTTCCCATTTTTAGACAACTCTTTGTTTTTCTCACACTGTTTTAGTATTATATCCTTATCTTTTCATTTGAAGAATTTTACTATGATATGGCTTAATGTTTTTCTTTTTAGGTCTTGCCTATTTTATATTTGCTGAGGTTCTTAAATATAGATTTACCCATTCTCCTTAATACCTGGGAAGTTTTCTTCTAGTACCTCTTCCACAATTTTCTCAGTGATTTCCCTGGTCACTCCGATGTTGCAGAATTTCAATCATATGTATGCTGTTCCTTTTGATGTCATCCCACAAGATTCTAATGTTTTCTTCATTTTCTTTATGGAAAGGACCTGATTTTGATGCACAACTTTCCTGATTTTTACCCCTGCTCTTTTTCCTATTTCAACAACATAGATACATCTATACATGTTTGCACATAAACATACATCTTACCTATACATTTGTACTCATATTCATGTTTTTAGCTGTTGTTTTCATTATTGCAAAGTTGTATATGTCATAGTATTTGACAAAAGCATTCTTTTTTCAGACCAGGATACTGATCTGATAGAGACTAGTAGAACCCCCAAGACCATGGCTCTTGGACATTCTTTAGGTCTGAAATTGGCCTCAATTCTGACTCTACTTCCAGTCAAACAACAGGAAAGACGGTAAGATGAACAATTAAGGAGGTTATGACTTAGAACAACCAATGGTACAAGATCAAAGAGGAGCATTGATACACAGATAAAACTCAAAAGGCATGAAAGAGGAGGGGAAACCCAACCGACTGCCAGCCAGCCAGCCAAATTCCAGAGCGGAGGGAGACTCTAGGTTCCCAGGCCCCAGGCCAATCCACAGACCCATCTACTCATCAACGATTTTAAATCCACATCCTTGAGTAGGGCTCCACCCTTGCCCTTAGTCTAAGGCTCAAGAGCCGCCCACTTTTGAGGGGTTGACAAGAACAGTAGCACACAACAAAACGGTCCCCAGATACTTCCCTTGCCTGACCACCATCAAGACGAAACCACCATCGAGACGACCGACTGCCAGCCAGCCAGCTGACTTCCACCTCTTAATGACTCTGTTAACTTACCTCAAATGGTACAAGACTTAGATCCTTCTTTTCTGAATGATACAAGACTTCATTCCTGATGTTTAGAACACCTTCTGATGAAAATTATGCATGCTGAACTAAGATACTCATAACTCAGAAAAGTGTAAACAGTATTACTTTTTTTTCCAATGAGGAAAAATATCTCTAACCTAAACATAGATAAAAAAACACAAATCCTAGTCTGAAAATTAAACAAGGCACAAATGTGTCTTGGAGTTTCCTTTTTGCTCTAGTCATGGAGAAAGCAATGGATGTGCCTTGATGGCCACTCACAATATTGTTTCTGTGGACATTGTTATGTCAAGTGACCTTGTTGTCTCCCAAGACTGTGGCCCTGAACCCCCATGCCCAGCAATCCATTCCCTCAAGGTGTTTGATTTTAGCTAAGAAGTTATAGTCAGAGTGCTCTTTGAAGACAAAGATGACAAAGCTTCGTCTCACATACTTGAAGCATGTTGTTAGCAGAGGCCATTCATTGGAGAAAGACATCGGACTTGGAAAGGTGGAGGGAGAGTGACAAAGAGGAAGACATTCTGCAAGATCAATCGACACAGTTACTGCAGCAATGGGCTCCAGGGTGTCAGAGACGATGAAGTGGGCACCTGACAGGACAGCATGCAGGTCTGTTGTTCAGAGGGTCATTATGAGTCGTACTCGACCCAGCAGCACCTAGCAACAAGAAGCAGCTTTCTAACTTTGTCCACTGTGTTCACTATTTACAGCATGTAAACACAATGGAGAAATATCCTCTGTCAAACCCATACATGTTTGTGGGTATGAGGCAAATCTCCAAGCCTGTGTCCCCAAGTGTCTCATGTGGTTCTAAGTTCTAACCTTTTGCCAACTAGTCCAATACTTACCCAAACTACAATTCACAAAGGTTAGCCAGCATTTGACTGGGCAGTAGTGGTGTGGAGGTCCACAAACAGCATCCACTTGGGACAGACACGGTGAGACTCTGTATCTAGTATTCTATTAATGTCACTTCTCTTGACCAGCAAAGTCTGGAAACAGTGTTCTGTGAAAGAGAACTCAGTCTTTCAGACAAGGCCAGCACGGTTAGACTAGCAAGTCTTCCCATGCTACCCCTCTCACTGCTATTTTCCTCTGCAAGAACAAGGTAGAATGAAAGAATTGAAAATACAGCTCGCTTCTTGGACTCAATCCCTTTCCGCTTCGTTATCATAATGAAACTTTCACATAAAAGAGTGAAACTAAAGATTTCCCATGTTTTTTGTGTAGCTCACTAGAAACTGAAATTTAAGAAAATCCTTGTGAAAACACGGAGAAATATAATCATGGAACGTATATATCAATGCTATCAGGAGCACGCTTTCCCTTTCTCTCCGAAATGCTTGACTATTTGTGAGGGAAAGGCAGTGTAGGCACATTTCACTTCATTTCATAATTGATGTGTTTCTGAAACTCGGAAATCAGGTTTTCCCATGAGACTACTTCATAACTTGGTGATACAGATCTTAATTACACTCACAATAATCAATTTGAAAAAAAATCTTACCTGTTTCCCCTCTTCTCATCATACAACATGAACACACACATCCCTCCATTAACTAGGCAATGGCTGACCATTTGAAATTGTAGTTCTTTCATTTCATCAAGTAAAACTTCCTATGCACACCCATGTTTATCACGGCTTTGTTCACAATAGCAATTAGTTGGAAACAACCCAGGTGCCCATCAACAAATGAATGGATAGAGAAGCTGTGGTATATTCACACAATGGAATACTATGCTGCATTGAAAAAGAAGGAACTCATGCAGTATTATTCAAAATGGGTGAGCCTGGAGAACATCATGCTGAGTGAAATATCTCAGTCGCAAAAAAACAAATATTGCATAGGGCTACTATTGTAGAATGGAACTGACATCAGGGTTATTAGGGTAAAACTGAGAAAAACTGGATAAATTATGTATACTGCATTGAAACAGATGAAGGAGAAAACAATTTAAAAGCAATATATGATAGGGTGTTGTGGTTATCATAAGAGTCTACAATTAAGGTTGCATAGGTTGCATAGTGGAGTGTACTCGGGGCAGGAGTGGGGTGGGGGAGTGCAGAGGGATTGTATACCAATGAAAGAATTTTTCTTTTACTTTTCAAAGAGAGGAGTGAACTGTGGAGGAGGGCTGGGCAAGGAGAAAAGTGCAACAATGAATGAATGGAAATCCAAAATCTCTGTAAATATTCA